>NC_080422.1:55820986-56420986 GCF_029873635.1 Malania oleifera | reverse complement strand
TTTAACAATGCAATTAAAAACTCAATCAAACACAAACTCAAACAAGAAAAACCAAACTTTTAACGCAATCAAGAATTTGAATCAAAATTAAGACTTTAACAACTAAACAATAACTAAATACAATAACAAAAATTCAGACTTTAATTAAACAAGTTTAATCTAAATAGAACCCAATAAAATTTAGTTTTAAAGAAGACAACTAATTTAAGTCCTAAAGAAGATATTTTTTTTATTTTTGTATTTTATTCTTTTTTTTTATGAACAAAACCAAACTTTGATCAAGTAAAAATTAACTCAAGCAAAAAGAATAAATCTAATGCTAACAATAATTAAGTGACAAAGGAAAGAAATAAATTTTAATGATAACACCCAAACAAAATTTTAAAAATTAAAACTTTGAGTAAATTTCTACTAAAAAAAAATAACAAGTATTCAAATCTTTAAAGGTAATGGCAAAAGAAAAGAGAAGAAAGAAAAGATAAAGAAGACTCAGATTGGTGGTGGCAGCAGCAAAGGTGGAAGCTTCCTCGGATCCTTGGATGGTAGCAACAGGGGAAAGCAGCAACTTCAGGTTTTTGGGCTTACAAACAGCAAGGGATGAGTCTTTCGGGTCCTTGGAAGCCACACGCAGCAGCAGCTACAGTAGGGAGGAGGAGTTGCAGTGTAGGGGCAGCGAAGGAACAGAGAGAGGCATTAGCAACAGGGTAAGGAGGAGCTCGTGTGTGGGTTGGCAGCAGCAGCAAGGAGGAGGCAGAGTGTTTGAGAGAAGAGAAGAGAGGAGAGAAAGGAAAAGAAGAGAGAAGGCTCAAGAGAATGGAAAACCAAGAGAGGAGAGAAGGGAGAGTGATGGGAAGAATGAAGAGGGGACTGCTACGAGGGGAAAGAAAAAAAAAAGAAACTTAAGGCCCCCCTTGGGGGAGCCCTACCCAGCGCCACACGAGGACCCGGCTACATGGCAGGGTCAAATCACATTTTATTATTATTATTATTATTTTATTATTTTTATTTATTATTATTTTACTTTCTTATTTTTTCCTTCTTTTTGCTTCCCAGTGAACATGCCCGAGTTTGATCATCCTAAAGCTCGTATCTCTCAAAGATTGAAACACAAAAGTTGTAGAGCTCTTCCTCAACTCTCCCTAGAATTTTGAATTGTCTCGATCAGAACTTGGACGAGAAAGTTCCGCTCAGAATACAAAATATTGTCGCTTTTAGTTTCCAATAATTGTCCTGCGATAAAAAATACCAAAAATTCATAAATTACTCAATAAAACCCAAATATTATAAATAGGACACAATGTTAATTATTGATAATAATTAGGTATTTAATTAAAAATATAATTCTTAATGCATGAATTAAAACACCTAATTATACAATTTAAGCGCGTAATCAGCAGGTCTAAATACTACCTCTCTCTAATAACAGACAATACTAGCGTAGTGGGCAGCTAGCCAATCCATCCCTAGAATCACCTCGAACCTATGCATCTCTAAAACCACCAAATTAACTGGTAAATTCCTCCTCTGAATATGGACTAAACAGTTCCTAAGTACCTTTCTACACAATACTACTGTCCTAGTTGATGTAGAAATGGATAAACTAATGTCTAATTGCTGAGTTTCTATCCCACAAAATTTAACAAATTCTCGAGCAGTAAAAGAATGAGTCGCCCCTAAATCAAACAAGGAAGTAGCTTTATATGACAGTATTGAAACTGAACCTGTCACGACATCTCCTGCCACCTCCGCATCTCCTAGTGTCAGTGCTTAAACTCGTGTCGGGGCGGTATTCCTCTACTATCTGCCTTGAGGTGCCTGGGGACCTCCTCTGTATGGTCTAAGAATAGGCGTGACACCTGGTGGTGCTCGACAGTCTCTCACCTATGCCTAGGCTGATGGCATCGATAATAAACAATCTCCCTGACCCGACACTCCCTTGGGTGTCTTTTGTACCATAGAGGACAAAGAGGGGACATTTGTCTGCCCTGTACTGCCGGATCTCCCACTCCCTGTCTCTGTCCTCCTTTTTCATCCTGCCTCCTCCAAGGCTCTCAGCTAGACCCTA
This sequence comes from Malania oleifera, assembly GCF_029873635.1. NCBI lineage: Eukaryota > Viridiplantae > Streptophyta > Magnoliopsida > Santalales > Ximeniaceae > Malania > Malania oleifera. The sequence goes on along the minus strand of NC_080422.1, from coordinate 56,418,921 downwards.
CCTGAAAATCTAGAGGCACGAGCATCTTTCGCTGGTTCTATGCTGCATCGCCTTTTTGCAGGTCATTCTGAATCACTTCAGCTCTATCCACTGCCTCTGTAAAATTCTGGGCCCAAAAGCCTATAACCTTCTCAAACAAACTCTGTCCCATGCCCTTTTTGAATTTCCTTGTCTTCTTTTCCTCATCCAGCACCAAATACGGGGCAAACCAGAATAGCTCGACAAATCTGACTGCATACTGTTGTACCGTCATCTGCCCCAACATCAAGTACAAAAAATCTTCTACCTTCACGCTTCTGACAGTAGCAGGGAACCCTAAAGCAGTTTCATATCACCACTACAGGGTCAGGTCTCTGCTTCTCTAGTAGTCTCACAGATCTCCACCAGCGTTTTGCCTCTCCAATCAACTTAAACGTTGCAAACAACACCTTTTGCTCATTTGTACACGGGATAACTGCCAATATGTCCTCTATATCGTGGACCCAATTCTCAGCCACAAGTGGGTCAGCTCCTTTAGAGAGCGACGGGATCTCATACGTGTGAACTGCTCAATCGTGCAGCTCCACTCCCCTAAACCTCTAGCCATCTCTACCATCACCTACTGGGTGATGCTACCTAACACTGCATCAACGTCTCCGCCACCCATACTGAAAGGCTCTGCCTTATCACCTCCAACATGTGCACTACTACTTCCAGGCTCCATCCTGAAAATGATATAAAACAGTCTTAGAACTCTATCATCTCAACATCACTAATACAATCAACAAACTAAACTCATAAAATATTTCTCTACAATCATCCATTTCCAATATCCTCAATCCCAATTTAATATTCAACCCTACCACTCCGAAATAAGAACCGGTGATAGATTATTATGACTTTCCTGAGATTGTCACCCCTGGAAAACTACAAAAACAATCACAGAATTTCCTGCCTCTGGGTTTCAAGATAGAACCCTAAATTCCAATCTCATCCTCTAACAATAACTTACTCATATCTCAACTTGCACATCCCCAATTCTCCTCACAAATCCCTTCCTATACTTTTGTATTGTATTCCGCTGTTTACTAAAGTCTGTAGAACCTAGCAACCTAGGCTCTTATACCAAACTATGACGCCCCAATTTTTATACCATTTTTTTTAATAAATAATAAATATTAATCAAACATCGGCCACGTCAAAAACTCTAATACCATTAAGCATAACCTAACCCGAAGTGGGTGCTGGGTAAACAGTCATACAAACAACCTTAACAGTGGAAGCCAATATTTATAACCATTTAGAATACAAATACCCAGAGTACTATACATCTATATATATACATATCTAACACATTCCAAAAAATCAACCAAAACTCTAGGAGAATCATACATCCCTAACTCAACACTCACCCTGTCTAGCAAGGTGTCGGCTCCCCTCTATCTCGAAGTTCTATCTCCCGGTCTGTCACTATTTCTTGAAATATTACATATTTGGGTGAGATAACTCTCGGTAATACGGAAAAAATTATTTACAATGTGTGGCAATACGAGTTTAGTCATATCATAAAATACTCATTTGAAGTGCGTATATACTTTGAGAAAATATACCAATATGTGTTCATACTCATATAGATATAAAACACAACATTTTATAAGCCTTAATTCCATTTTTAAACTCATTCATGGGCAACCCATGTTTATTAACGAAGATTCCCGAGGATAAGCGAGGTTACATTCATAGAGACCCAGATAATTATCGTAATTTAATAATAGGAGAAGGCGAGAAAGAGGAATTGAATTTGGAATTTAAACAGGGTCTCGTCGATGAACATAGGGCGTTCGTCGAAGAACACGCTTGACGGGATCATCGACGGTGACACGTGTCTCGTCGACAAGAAGATACCGAGAGGCTATATTCAACTCTGAATTTCGTCGATGAGGAATAGGTGTTTGTCAACGAACTTCCTTTGTGGCCTCGTCTATGAAGTTATGTGTCTTGTTGACGAAGGCCAATGTATAAATAGCCCTAAACTCATATTTCAGCGCAGATTATTCAAGAAAACCAAATTTTCTCTCTCCTCTTCGATTTCTCTCCCTTCAATCTAAAATTCTAGGTCCATTCTTCATCGGATCGACAATACGAAGCCGCCACGACACTCCTAGGGAAGTTCTCTTCAAGTCTGCTAGAGAGGATCGTTGGTAGGGCTAGCTTGGACTCCATCCCAAGCTTAGGGTAAGGCGTTTTATTTAGTGTTTGACTTTCCTATAGTTGTAGAAAATGTAGTAGTCTAGCAAATACTGAAATTTTGTTCTAGGAGATGTTATTTTTAGGGTGTTAATTGGGGAACCCTGTAGGTGTAAGACTAGGTATTAGAGGGGCTTTTCAGAAGTCAGGTAAGGGGATAAACTAAGTCAGTCTTTTTATGGAAATATATGTATAATTTTACAGCATTTAATTTCAGGAAAAAAAGTATATTGTAGTATTATGTTTGGGAAATGCTGTTGTAAATAAGGATATGACCTAAATATGAATAATACCTATTTTGTGTGGCATAAGTAAAATTTACCATGAAATAGTATGTTTATAAAATAAGTATGGTTCACTACTTCCAGGAAAATGTTAAAATGATATAGAGTTTTTATATGATATGTCGCGTACGGGTTGAGGTTTTTATATGATATGTCAGCGTACAGGCCGAGGTTTTTATATGATATATCGGCGTACGGGCTGTGAATTATAAAATACAAAATGTCGACGTAAGGGCCGAAGATTTTCACATTATGTTATGCAAAATGATATGATGATATTAACTTGACAATTATTATTAAGAAATAGTCAGGTATCACTATTTTGAAATCAGTTATATGCTATCAAAACTTGATTGGCTTGGTTTAGGCTTTCACGAAGCATAGTACCATAGCTATATGATCATGATCATGATATGCTAGTGCTACCGCTTGCCGTACAGGGCAGTGGGAGATTGGTAGTCGATGTAGTTTATTGTAGTATTGGTGCCCCTGGTGTATGGACCAGTAGAGACAGACCCATCGTACTTACATACTTTTGCTTTTGATTCGGCAGTGGTCGTCCAGCCATTGTTGGGTCCCGCCTCCGGGCCGCATAACCCAGTCTTGTGGGGGTAAGACATGACACCAACCAGCTAACCATCCAGGATGTTTTCTACATATTATTATTTGAGATGAATTATGTATATGGAAATCTAGTATGTTTTACCATGCTATGATTATATATGTTTTTCCCACATATGATACACACAGTTTTACTAAATATGTTTATGTACTGTTATACGTAAAACACGAAATTACTTATGATGCCACACACTGATATTAGTTTATTTTCCCTTACTGAGAGGTGTCTCACCCTAAATTATATAAACATTTCAGGAGCCCCAGATAGGAGAGCGGATAAAGCTCCGTAGTGATAGTATTTAGTCGTGCTACCCTATTTTTCAAGGGTAAGTCTTTTGCTAGGATCAAACAGATTTTTAGGTGGCAGCCCTAAAACTCATTTTGATATTTTTGGATGTGTATATATATATATGTTCATATGACTGTCGTAGTAAACTCTGGTATTGTGTTGGTAGGACATTTAGTTATGTATATGATTTTACGTTTCCTGCTGCTTAGGAATCGGTATTGTATTTCAGGTGTACCCCTGATACCATGGGTCCAGGTGGATATTATGAAAAAAAAATAAATATGGTTAAATAAGTAGGTCGTTACAGTTTGGTATCAGAGCCTAGGTTGCTAGGTTTTGTAGACTTTAGAGTACAGCAGAAACGATACTAGAGTATGGGAAAAGGATTTAAGGGTTTGTTCTACAGTCTAGAGGCAGGACTTCCGTGGTGGTATCTGTGTTTTTCCTGGGGTGACGATTTCAGGAAAATCATAGTAAACTATTATCGGGTTGTGTTCCTAGAATGTAGGACTAGAGCTAGAAATAAGTCGAGGATAATAAGATAAGGAATTATATTAGGTAAGTAAATTATAAGGATAGGGTGTTTAAGTTACGTTTATTATTTTTCAGGATGGACCCAGGAGGAGGTAGTGCCCATGCGAGTGGTAGTGATGGAGGAGGGCCCTCGAGTGTAGGCGAGGCTGATTTTGATGCGGTATTACGCAATGTGGCTCAGCAGGTTATGGCTGAGATTGCTAGGAGTTCCAGAGAGCAGGGAGGCCCATCTGCAGGCCATGGGTGCACGATAGAGAAGTTTACCAAAATGAATCCTCTAGCATTTTCAGAAGGAGTTGATCCTACAGCCGTCGAGAATTGGATGCAGGAGATCGAGAATGTCTTGGTTGTATTACAGTGTATAGAGGAACATTGGGTCCTCTTCACCACCTGTAAACTAACAGGGGAGGCCGAAAGGTGGTGGACTACTGTGAGACTTATGGAACAGTAGAGGACGACGCCAATAGCTATGACATAGGACCGATTTAAAGAATTATTCTTTGACAGATATTTTCCAGCTACTGTCAGGGAAGCTAAAGTGGAAGAGTTCCTAAATTTGAAGCAGGGACAATTGTTGGTCCAGGAGTATGTAGCACGGTTTATAGAGCTTTCTCGCTTCGCTCCGTATAATGTTCCTGATGAGGAAAAGAAAGCGAGACAGTTTGAAAGAGGATTGAGGCGAGACATATATAAGCAGGTGGTAGTGCTAAAGATTCAGGACTTTGCTAAGTTAGTCGACAGAGCAACCTTGGTAGAGGTTAGTGAGCATATGGACGCATAGGAACAAGGAAAGAAGAAGAAATATACGCCTTTAGGCTACCAGCAGGGTCCTAGGCAGGGTCAGTGGAGGAGAGGAAACTATGGCAGAGGTCGAAGGCAGGAGACTGGGGGTCGTGAGGTTCAGACGGTGTAGAATTCTCCTGTTTGTCTGACTTGTGGGAGGAGACACAGGGGAGAGTGTCGAGTAGGGAGAGTTGTTTGCTATCATTGCGGTAGATAGGGACATTTGGTGCGAGATTGTCCTACACCACCATATGTTGCTCCTACTCCCAAACCATACCGAGGAGGTTATCAAGCGCCACATGGAGGCCAGCAGAGGAATATGGCTCTGGCCAGAGTTTTTCGCTTTGGCGCCGGGTGACGCTGAGATAGCCGATGACGTGGTGACAGGTATGGTTAACATGCTTTCCTTTAAAGTTACTGTATTGTTTGATTCAAAATCCGCACACTCGTTTTTGTCTATGGGATGTATGAAATTGTGTGGGGCAGAAACACAATTGTTAGACACTGAATTATTAGTAACTACACCAACCGGGTCAGCAGTAAGGTGTAGTAGGGTATTTCGAGGTTGTCTAGTTGATATTGAAGGGAAAATTTTGTCTGCTGATATGATAGTGTTAGGCATGCATGGGTTCGATGTAATATTCGGTATGGATTGGTTGGCAGCCAATTACGCCAGCATAGACTGTCGTTTGAAAGAAGTAATATTTATATCTCTGGGGAAACCAGAATTTAAGTTTATAGGGTCGCGAGTGCAATCCTTGCCCCAGTTAGTTTTAGCTATTCAGGCGAGGAGACTGCTCCTAAGTGGTTGTCAGGGATTCATGACCTTTGTGAAGGAAATGACAGGGAATAAATTGAAGCTCACTAGTACGCCAGTAGTAAAGGAGTTTACGGATGTTTTTCCAAATGAATTACCAGACTTCCCACCTGATCGGGAGATCGATTTTACTATTGATCTGCTTTCAGGTACAGTGCCGATATCTAAAGCACCCTACCGAATGACGCTAGTAGAGTTGGCAAAATTAAAGAATCAGTTGCAAGATTTGCTTGATAAGGGTTTGATACAACCTAGTGTATCTCCATGGGGAGCTTCAGTTCTATTTATGAAGAAGAAAGACGGGATCATGAGGACCTGTATAGATTATAAAGAAATTAATAAAGAACAATCAAGAACAAGTATCCTTTACCCCAAATAGATGATTTATTTGACCAGCTCCAGAGTACATAGGTGTATTCTAAGATTGACCTCAAATCAGGCTATTATCAGGTGAAAATGAAAGCAGAAGACGTCTCAAAGACAGCTTTAAGGACCAGATATGGGCATTATGAATTTCTCTTTATGTCGTTTAGTCTGACGAATGCTCCTGCTGTATTTATGGACTTGATGAATAGAGTCTTCCACCAATATTTAGACCAGTTTGTTATTGTTTTTATTAATGATGTATTGGTCTGTTCGAAGAGCTATGAGGAGCATGAGATGCACCTGAGGCAGGTTTTACAGATGCTTAGGGAAAAGAAGTTATACACCAAGTTTAGAAAATGTGAATTTTGGCTCGAGAAAGTTATGTTTTTGGGGCATGTTATCTCAGGGGATGGAATTTCTGTGGATCCTCATAAAATTGACGCGGTAGTGAATTGGGCTAGACTGAGGAACGTCTAGGAGATTAGGAGTTTCTTGGAGCTAGCTGGGTATTACCGTCGTTTTGTTGAAGGATTCTCAGTGTTATCAAGACCTCTGACAAGACTTACTAGAAAGAATACCAGATTTGAATAGGACGATAGTTGTGAGCAGAGTTTTTAGGAATTGAAGTAAAGGCTTGTCACGACACCAGTGTTGATCATCCTGTTGGGGGGCAAGGGTTATGTTATCTAGAGTGATGTGTCCTTGAAGCGACTTGACTGTGTATTGATGCAACATGGTAGGGTGGTAGTGTATGCTTCCAGGTAGTTGAAAGGGTATGAAAAGAACTACCCTACGCATGATCTTGAGTTGGCTGCAGTAGTATATGCATTGAATATTTTGAGGCATTACCTGTATGGCAAGCGATGTGAACTCTTCTCCGACCATAAGAGTCTAAAGTACTTTTTCGCTCAGAAGGAACTGCACATGAGGTAGAGAAGGTTGTTGGAGCTTATTAAATATTTTGATTGTACCATCAGTTACCACCAAGGAAAAACAAACGTGGTAGTTGATGCGTTGAGCAGGAAGTCTGTTGGACCAGCACTGGCAGCTATGGAGATTCAGAATCCGATCATGATGGATCTAGAGAGACTCGCCATAGAGTTGGTTGAGAGTGATCCTCAGACACATATTGCCAGTTCAGTGGTGTATCCACTCTGCAGGAAAGGATTAAAGCTACTCAGAAGGATGTTCTAGAAGTCGTAGAGGTAATAGTCAAAGTACAGGGTGGCCAAGAAGAGGAGTTTAGTATCACAGATGACTGGGCTTTGCAGTTCCGTTCTAGATTATGTGTTCCTGCCGATGCTGATATCAGGAAGACCATCTTAGAGAAGGCTCACAGATCTTTGTACACAGTTCATCCTGGCAGTACGAAAATGTATAGGGATCTGCGAGAGTCTTATTGGTGGAGTGGTATGAAGAAAGAAATTGTTGAATATGTAGCACAGTATTTGACGTGCCAACAGGTAAAAGTTGAGCACTTGAGGCCGGCCTGCCAGTTGCAGCCACTTTTTATCCCATAGTGGAAATGAGATCACATATCTATGGATTTTGTTTCAGGGCTGTCATCGGCATTGCATAGCCAAAATGCCATTTGAGTGATTGTAGACCGTTTGACTAAGACCGCCCATTTCCTTCCTATCAAAATCAGCTACTCCCTTAACCGCTTGGCAAAGATTTATATTTAAGAGATATTTCGTTCTCACGGGATGCCAGTATCTATAGTGTCAAATTGGGACCTGTGTTTCACGTCACTATTTTGGAGGAGCTTGCAGGAAGTTCTAGGGTCTCAGTTATCTTTTAGCACAACATTCCATCCTCATTCAGACGGGCAAAATGAGAAGACGATACAAATATTAGAAGATATGATTCGATCATGCGTGCTAGATTTTGGGGGTAGTTGGACCCAGTTTATGTCGCTGGTGGAGTTTGCGTATAATAATAGTTATCATACTAGCATTAGCCTGACACTGTTTGAGGTGCTCTATGGTAGGAGACATCATTCTCCTTTATATTGGGATGATATGGGTGAGCGGTGAGTTCTGGGGCTAGAGTTAGTACAGCAAGCGTATGATAAGGTTCGACTCATCAAAGATAGAATCAATGCAGCTCAAAGCCGATAGAAAAGTTACGCCGATAACTGCCGCAGGAAGTTGGAGTTTGATATCGGTGACCATATGTTTCTCCATTAAAAGGGGTTATGAGATTTGGAAATAAAGGTAAACTTAACCCTAGGTTCATTGGTTCGTTCGAAATTCTAGAGAAAGTGGGGTTGGTTGCCTACAAGCTAACTTTACCACCTGTGTTGTCTAGGATACACGACGTATTTCACATTTCCATGTTGAAAAATACATCTCAAACCCTTCATATACGATCAGTTATGGTGACTTAGCGCTTAGTGATTCACTAGTTTATGAGGAGGTACTAGTACAGATTCTGGACAAGAAAGAGCATGAATTACGTAATAAGAAGATTCCTCTAGTAAAGGATTTGTGGAGAAATCAGGCAATATAAGAAGCTTCTTGGGAACTCGAGGAACAAATAAGACAGAAATACATGCAATTGTTTCGTGAAGCTCATATATAATCAGAGAAAATGTAAGTGATTGTGTAATATTTCTTTTGCAGGTACATGTAGTAGTTTATTTAGTAAGTAGTCTTTTGGTTTTGGGAGAATTTTTATTTTGTATATGTAATCTCCTAGGACTTTGAATGTAACCACGCTATTCCTCCGCCATGGTGAGGGTAAGTAATAAAATAAGTAGAGTGTTTGTTTTCAGAGGATGGTGAATCATATGGATACTAAATTTCGAGGACGAAATTTTTATAAGGAGGGGAGAATGTAGAGAGCCAGATAATTATCGTAATTTAATAATAGGAGAAGGAGAGAAAAAGGAATTGAATTTGGAATTTAAACAGGGTCTCGTCAACGAACACATGACGTTCTTCAACGAACACACTTGAGGGGATCGTTGATGGTGACATGTGTCTCGTTGATGAGAAGATACTGAGAGGCTATATTCAGCTCTAAATTTCGTCGACGAGGAATAGGTATTTGTCAACGAACTTCCTTCGTGGCCTCGTCGATGAAGACCAATGTATAAATAGCCCTAAACTCATATTTCAGCGCAGATTATTCAAGAAAACCATATTTCTCTCTCCTCTTCAGTTTCTCCCTTCTCTCTAAAATTTCAGGTCCATTCTTCGTTGGATCGACGATCCGAAGCTGCCACGACACTCCTAGGGAAGTTCTCTTCAAGTCTGCTAGAGAGGATCGTTGGTAGGGCTACCTTGGACTCCATCCCAAGCTCAGGGTAAGGATTTTTATTTAGTGTTTGACTTTCCTACAGTTGTAGAAAATGTAGTAGTTTAGGAAATACTGAAATTTTGTTTTAAGAGATGTTATTTTTAGGGTGTTGAATAGGGAACCCTATGGGTGTAAGACTAGGTATTAGAGGGGCTTTTCAGAAGTCAGGTAAGGGAATAAATTAAGTCAGTCTTTTTATGGAAATATATGTATAATTTTATAGCATTTAATTTCAGGAAAAAAAGTATATTGTAGTATTATGTTTGGGAAATGCTGCTGTAAATAAGGATATGATCTAAATATGAATAATACCTATTTTGTGTGGCATGAGTAAAATTTACCATGGAATATTATGTTTATAAAATAAGTATGGTTCACTGTTTCCAAGAAAATGTTAAAATGATACAAAGTTTTTATATGATATGTCGGCGTACGGGCCGAGGTTTTTATATGATATATCGGCATATGGGCCGAGGTTTTTATATGATATACCTGCGTATGGGCCAAGGCTTCTATATGATATGTAATACCGGTGTACGAGCTATGAATTATAAAATACAAAATGCCGGCATAAGGGCCGAAGATTTTCATGTTATGTTATGCAAAATGATATGATGATATTAACTTGACAATTATTATTATGAAATAGCCATGTATCACTATTTGGAAATCAATTATATGTTATCAGAACCTGATTGGCTTGGTTTAGGCTTTCACGAAGCACGGTACTGTAACTATATGATCATGATTAGGATATGTTAGTGCTACAGCTTGCCATACGGGGCAGTAGGAGATTGGCAGTCGATGTGATTTATTGTAGTGTTGGCGCCCCTGGTGTACGGAGCAGTAGAGGCAGACCCATCGTACTTACAGACTTTTGCTTTTGATTTGGCAGTGGTTGGCCAGCCATTGTCGGGTCCTGCCTTCCGGTCGCATAACCCAGTCATGTGGGGGTAAGACATGACACCAGTTAGCTAACCATCCAGGATGTTTTCTACGTATTATTATATGAGATGAATTATGCTTATGGAAATCCAGTATGTTTTACCATACTATGATTATATATGTTTTTCCCAGATATGATACACACAATTTCACTAAATATGTTTATGTATTGTTATACGTAAAACACGAAATTACTCATATTACCACAAATTGATATTAGTTTATTTTCTTTTACTGAGAGGTGTCTCACCCCAAATTATATAAACATTTCAGGTGCCCCAGATAGGAGAGCGGACAAAGCTCTACAATTATAGTATTCAGCTGTACTACCCTGTTTTGAAGGGTAAGTCTTTTGCTAGGATCAGACAGATTTTTGGCGGCTGATATTTTTGGATGTGTGTATATATATATATGTTCATATGACGGTCGTAGTAAACTCTGGTATTGTGTTGGTTGGACATTTAGTTATGTATATGATTTTACGTTTCCTACTGCTTAGGAATCGGTATTGTATTTCAAGCGTACCCCTGGTACCATGGGTCCAGGTGGATATTATGAAAAGAAAAATAGTATGGTTAAATAAGTAGGTGGTTACAATACACCCATACATGTAGCTCCCATCTGCTCTGATATCGTTTGTAACCCTGCCCGATTAACTCGGGTACGACTAGAACTAATACTTATCAGAGCACTCGCCTTCCTCAGTACGGCTTCAGGCGGAGAGTTTTACTTCGCCTTATTTATTTATGTTATTAAACTCACACTCTTTATTTTTCATTTCCATTTCATCATCTAGCACATGAGTATCCTTGGTAACCAATACATGCGCATCTGTAACTCATGGCTATCCTGAGGATATTCTCCACACCATGCTTCCCCCTATGGTTGAGGTTGTGCAGCCCGAAGGCTAGATCTAAACTGCCGTTGGCCTACCCAGTTAGATCAAAATAAACAATCCATATACCCGTCTATAGTACGAATGGCTTGCCTAACCCTGGTCTGGACTCCAGGGGGAAAAACTACCCTTCTCACTGGCTCATTTGACTGCCACGCCACACTCTCCACGAGACCGTGTGGTTGCACTTATCATCTGCTAGCATCGGTATCGTGCTTTTTATCACAATTCATCCATCAGGGTTTTCATTTTCACATTTACACATTCGCATTCCAGTATTCTCATTTCAACTTTCACATTTCACTATTTACAATTCAGTATTCACATTGCAATATTCGCGTTGCAATATTCACATTTCAGTATCCACATTCCAACATTCAAAATTTCATATTCTCATTTCAATATTCACATTACAGTATTCACATTGCAATATTCACATTTCCATATTCACATTTCCATATTCACATTTCAATATTCCCAATTCAATATTCGCAATAGGTTTTCATTTCATGTATTTCAACATTTCTCAGTTTAAAACATATCGTTATTTCATACTGCCACATTTATCATAATTCATTTCTATACGTATATATCATGTTCCATCATTTTTCCAGGTGACACATCCATGTTACATATTTCATCATTTCCCAAAAATATATTACTTTTCATTGTTTCTCAATAAAACAATTCTCTTATCATTACAGTTCAGTATAAAAACATCACAGGGTTTCTCTTATATTCTTTTATGCACAAAAACATTTCAATATATGTTTATCACATATTCTCATAATTTATCGCGCAGTTCACACAACCCAGTTTCAAACATGCTCTCAGTATAACTCATATGCTACACAATTTCGTCTGTTATTCATATCATAATATATACAGTTAAAATATCATATCACCATTTTCACATATTTATTCAACCCATAATTTCTAAAATATTTATATAATTTATTCCCCTTACTTGGGTTACTAAGAGGTCTACTAACACCCATCCTATGCTCCACGACGTTCGCAGCTCAAAATCCTGAAATTCACATTTCCCCAAATTAATTAACTCAATTCCCAGAACAATTCTCATTTAGCACTTCCTAGGTTCCAAATACTTCAAATAGCCCATTAAATCCTAAAATATTTTACTTACCCTCATTTTGGGATGGTGCCCTAGAACGCTAAATTGAAAATCTGCTCCGATTAAGTTATAGAGAATCTTCTCATGAACCTCATGGTATCTTCTGATCGTCGATTCAGGCTAAAACAGAGTAGAAATCGAAGAGATAAAGAAGGAGGACTGAAACCCTCATGAGAGAGAGAGAGAGAGAGAGAGAGAGAGAGAGAGAGAGAGAGAAATTATGCTAAAAATGACTCAAGGTCTATTTATAGGCTAGCATTTGTCGATGAGTTAAAGTGATTCGTCGATGAATCCACGAAGACACTTTGTCGATAAGGAGACTGGTTTGTCGATGAACCTTCCCTGAATTTCCTTAACTCTCGGTATCTTCTCGTCGATGAGACATGTGTACTTCGTCAATAAGACCTATAGGGACATTCGTTGACGAAGACCATTGATTCGTCGATGAACCCCTATTGATCCCCCTTTTTTCCTTTTTCCTTCTCTTTCATTTATTATTTTCCATAAATAAATTTTTCGGGTCTCTACACATCCTTTTATTGTTCAACCCCTTACCGCCCTCACCATTCGTTTGGCAGTTTTGTGTCATCAAACAAAGTTCCTTGTGTACCCTTATCAACGTCTAACAACAAAAATGGAGTGGGGTGAGTTGCTTACAACAAATACATGTAGTATTTGGTCTTATAAGACTAGTTAAATCCAACAGGAGATCATGGGCATCCATGCATGTTTACAAATACCTGAATAACCAAGAAAAAAATTCAATGAATCATGTGAAGAAATATGTAAACATAAAAACTAAAATGGATTTAGCGAATGTCTGCCTTGTGGAATTTAACACAAGGTTTCTTTGGCTTGGAAAATCAATGAGGAAGAAGAGCTAAGCCTACATGTTTACACTTCTTTGGATCTCCACGATCTCCTATTGATGTAGATATGGTTCTACCCTCGGTGTTAATTATGAATATCAAAGAGAGTGAATTGAGTGTTTTAAAAAATTGACCTGTTCTAGTGATTTCAAACTAAATTGAACCTTAAAAAAGATAATGTTCAGATTATACAATCACTTAATTAGAGAATAGATGAGATTATTGAATAACTCAGTCACATCCTAAAAAACAATAATAAACAAATCAAAATTAAGAGAAGCACTCGTGATTTTTTATAGTGGTTTGCCCAATTGTGAGCTACATCTATTTCTCATCCAATCTGCTTAATCTTTTTAATATTATTTGATTTTTAAATATAAATCTAAAATATAAGTGCTAACTTAACACTTCAGTCTTTTTAAAAATAAGCATTTTGCCAATTAATAATTGCTACCGATCAACGATGAGAGTGAAAAAATGGAAATCGGAGAGAACCATTGAAAATGCCAAGGCAGCGGTTTGAAGCCTCTTTAATTTATTTTCGAGTGAAAACCGTCCACAAGTCCATCACTGTTTTACTATTTTACCCTTGTTTACACTGGGATTTTGTTGGCTGATGTTCAAAAATGGAGGGACAATTTTTGACCGGAGACGAAGCGGGAAATCCCTCTTCCTGGCCCTCTGCGAGCGTAGAAGGGCAGCTCCTTTCATAGTGTCTCCGTTACTCCCTCCTCTACCTCATCTGTTCCCGTTGGTTTCATTTTCAGCATGTTCCTTCCGGCCTCAGCTCTCCTCACTCACCGTCGCCGCCGCATCATCCCCTCCGCAACCCTCTTCCTCCGCCTCGGCCTCCGGCGTCAGTCTCTCTGCACCGCCGTTTCACCGCCACTGGAGTACACTCTCTCCCACCCCATCTACTCGGTCTGGGGCGCCAACACCGGTCTCGGAAAAACCCTAGTCTCCACCGGCCTCGCTGCCTCCGCTCTTCTCTCTCCTTCCTCATCCCCCACCAAGTTCATCTACCTTAAACCCGTCCAGACCGGCTTCCCCGCCGACTCGGACTCGCGTTTCGTCTTCCGCAAAGTGTCCGAACTGTTTCGCCGCCGTAAGCCGCTTATCTCTATCTTCGCTTCGAATCACGTCCTCAAAGCGTCGGACGCCGCTGCGGAGGCGGTGTTGGGTCGAGTTGAGTCCGAATTGGGAGGCGCCGGCGACAGTGGGATGAGAGATTTGGGGTGGTATGAGGAGAGTAAGTTGCATGGCTGGGAGGATAGTGGGGAAGTGGCGGCTTCGGAGTTGATTTGTAAGACTATGTATGGATGGAGAGAGGCCATATCACCGCATTTAGCGGTGGAAAGGGAAGGTGCGGTTGTAGGGGACTCTCTGGTAATTGAGATGCTGCGAAAGTGTTTGGGAATAGGTTTGGAAAATGAGAGTAAGAGCAGTAGGGTGGATATATGGAGTGTAGTTGAGACTGCTGGAGGTGTTGCTAGTCCGGGGCCCTCGGGATCTCTTCAGTGTGACTTGTATCGGTATGTGCCAATTGCCCCCTGTTCGTAATTTATTTATTGTGTAGAGAGGAAATGGATGCTCTAGATGTATCAAACATTGAAGTGTTTCCTTGAATCTAAACTATTTTTCAGTAGTTTGGATAGTAACACATCGCTTGTTTATTTATAAGAAAGAGTCTGTAAGATAAACATACACGCACCTTTTCAATTCTACAGGAAATATTAAAAAATGCCTGAACTTTTTGAATCTTTAGTCTAGTATTTCTCAAATTTTTAGCTGAGGTTACAAAGAACAAACTTTCAGCTGAGAGTTTTCTGCTGAAATTTTTATCTGTTTACTTTTGGGTCCTAATTCAATCTAGTTATGAATAGGAAGTAGCCACTGAATTTTCCGTTGGGAAATATTGGGTAAGAAGGATAGTCACCACTGCTCTCCTCTTTCTAGAACATTTTCCTTGCCCTCCCTCCCTATCTGCACTGGTGGGGTCTGTAAGCTTGATTTGTCCATATAATTCACCTCTAGCAGCCATAAAAAGGAGCCTCTTACATGAGAGCTTGAGGTTGAGCACTCCGAGCATTTGCGGCACGTGTAGTGAGTGTGTATTATCTGTATGCCTGCAAATAATTAAATGTAATCTAGTTCTTTTATGTTCTTTGACAAACTGGTTCACATGTATGAAATGGGCTTTGGGGCTAAATCAAACTTCTAAGCTGGTCAATCTAAATTGCTTTAAAATGGATTTCAGACAAGAAATTGTTCAAAAAATTGCCACCTTATTTGCATGAATGGCTGGCTGGAATGCGTAAATAGATTTTATAATTGAGTAAAATATTTGTTTCTATATGTTTCTTCCATTTATGCAGAATTTTTAAAGTTAATTTCATTTAAAAAAATTTATTTAGTTCTTTTTTGACATGTTTTCAGACCTTTCCGCTTGCCGGCTATTCTTGTTGGAGATGGGCAGCTGGGTGGTATTTCTGGGACAATTTCAGCATATGAGAGTTTAAATCTTCGAGGTTATGATGTTGCTGCTATTGTTTTTGAAGATCATGGCCTAGCGAACGAAGTGCCATTGTTGTCTTACCTACGAAACAAGTAACGAATATCCTCTACTCTGAAATTTTGATCTCTTGATTGTAGCCCCTTTATTTAATTAAAATTTTGCAAAAAGAAAAAAAAACCGTATCTGGAGCAATGTGTCCCCTTCAACTACTAGAGTAGCATACCCCCAGCACCAAAAAAACATGGGAAGTTGCATGGGCAATTAGTGTTTATATGCCTGATCATGTTGGTTGGGCCTTGGGGTCTTTTAGCATTAGAGCACGCTTTTTCTTAAAAAATGTAATGGAAGCTATTGGGAAGGAGATTGATGGAAGAATTTGGCCAAAGTTATCATTGTGTTTAACTCTATGAATTGGCTGATTGAAAGGATTGTTTGTCATCTATTATTCCTGTCTCTCTCTTCTCATGGCAAAGTAGGTTCAACTCAAACTTTTAGCTTGCCACAATCTGGGCTCAGGAGTCGGTCAGTTGCATCTCTTGAAGTTATACCAGACAGGCTAAAGCTCCATATTTCGTTCTTGTAAAAAGAATGGGCAGTGGGAAGGACAGTTTGGATTGCTAAGAAAAGACTTTTCAGTGTAATAAAACATTGACTGGGGTTCGGAATACTCAATTACTTTTTATGTTGCATGTGCAATGTTCGGTACTTCTTGTGCTGAAGGAGTGAATTGCTCCTGCAAAATTGTTTTGGGGGAAGGAGGTGGCATTGTTCCAACAAAAAAATAATTTTGTCTTTGCGTCCATTTTTTCTTTTGTGAAACTCCAATGAGATAAGGGGGGCTTATTGTCGAAAAAGCATAAAGTTATTATGCATTTTCTCCTGGTTGGTGGGCTTGGTATTTTTGTGAAGAAGCAACTACAGATATTTTTTAAAGGACAAGTGCAAGTTGGAGGGCAGCCTGTCCTAGAGAAAAGAAGAAATGCACTAGAAATAAACTAAGCTGCAAGAGGCAACTTGTAGAAACAAAAGAAATAAATTAGGCCTGCAATATTCTCCATATTTTCCCTGTTTCTCATGCACCGAAAAATTTATGTTATAGTTATTTATTGAATAACCTTTTTTTTTTCCCTGTTTTTTTAGGGTGCCTGTGCTTGTTCTGCCGCGTATTCCACAAGATCTATCAAATGACCTGATGGAATGGTTTGATGATTCTCATGATGTATTTAGTTCTCTTAAGGAAATAATGCTGTCTACTTATTTTGAAAGAATACGAAAGTTGCAAGACATGCCAAGAAAGGCAGAAGATATCTTGTGGTGGCCGTTCACTCAGCACAAACTTGTACATAAAGAAATCGTTACCGTAATTGATTCACGTTGTGGTGAAAACTTTGCAGTCCACAGGGTTAGTGTCATGAGGTGTTTAATTGCACTGTTTTGAAGTGGTTTACTTATATTTGGTCAATAGCAATTATTTGCTTTAAAATTTGAAGCTGTTTTGATCAATTGAGAGGGCATCATTTAATATCATCACTTTGATGAGAGATAATGTGATTTTGTCTTTTGATTCTGGGTATATGTAAGACATTGCCAATGTCTTTCTTCCGAGTTCTTTAAGGTGCCATTAATTACAGTTTCCATTGTAGGTCGGAAATAGTGATGTCATCACTCAACAATTTGATGCATGCGCTAGTTGGTGGACTCAAGGACCTGATGCTACTTTACAGGTCTTCTCTTTAGTTATATAAGATGTAGGACAGCACAATTATTAATATGCTTGCATACTGTGTCAAATTACTCGTCTTGTGTTGGTAAGAATTTAGTGTCATTCCTGCCTGTAATCATTATAGATTTTTCCACCTATAGGGCTTTCTTCGCAAGTTAATTTGTTGCTGAGAGCAATGTATTTCTTAGGGCCAACAATCTTTCCATTTTTGATGATGACAAACCGTTGTCTTCAAAGATAGCAAAGTATAGGTCAATTCAGTAACTAAGACTTCCCTTCAATATACAAGCCATTTGGGTGACTGAGGACAAAAGTTTGTTAATATTTCTACATCTTCTGGCATCTCAAAAAGGGTAAGCTCACTTGGGTTTTCAACAATTGCAAACAAAGAGGATGAGGAAACTAGGTGGAGTAATAGTCAGTTTCCTTAAGTATGAAATATGGATCCATGGACCCATGAAAAAGAAAAAATAATGCATGAGAAGTATACAAACAAATAGATATCCATGAAGCAGTAAGTCATTCATTAAAGATAAGTAACTGATGTGTTCCAAAAGAGAAAACATCCAAAAACACCAATAGTATCCAAACATCCAAGTATCCATATGACAGACATTCCTGAAAATCTAGCATAAAATCCAGTAACATATCAATCATCAAATTATCTGAAATAGAATTCTCTCTCTCCTATCCCCAGTTTCTTGGATGTCTCGCTGACCATGTGGTGGTTGGCTCCAGCCTCTTGGCATAGTCTGTGTGCCCCTACTAGGTTGAGCAATAGCAGTGTCTCCAGCCTGTTGCGGTCTCTCTCCTTTGCCCTGTGGCCTCTGCTTTAGGCCTCTGTTTGGCACCACTTAATAGGTACTTAAATAATTTAGTTTGAAGTATTTGTAGTAAATAAGTAGTGTGTGGTTCGTTGTAGGAAAAATACTTATTACTCTAATGTCATATTTGGTTTGCAGAATGGAATGAGGTGGAAATGGAATGGAATAAAAAATTAAATAGATAACATTTAGGAACTAAGCAAAAAATTTGATTTCATTCCATTCCATTTCTATGTACCAAATGTGCATAAGTACTTATAAAAAATCTCTTAAACAAGTTCTCTATGTAGTAGTTAGGACATGCTTATCTCTACTTATAAGATGCTGAATGATATATACTTATATTATGCCATTATAAAAATATATATTAATGTCATAGTATAATAATATACAATATTATATTATGACATAATGTTGTAATATGATATATACTGTTTGTTTTTATCAGCAAAAAGAAAATATATTATTATTTTAAGGCATCAAGGGGATGCCGACCCGTGCTACAAAACATCAACCACCTTGTAGAGTGTCACAAACATCAAGGATTACAAAATGATCATTAACAATGTTCCCACTAAGCCAGATGGAGATGGCAATAGACCATTGGGCTTTGCAGGTCTGAAGCGGAGTAGATGAATCTTTGAGGGCTCTCTTATTTCTTTCTTTCCAAGGCCACCAAAATATGGCAAGAGGGATGAGGTTCAAAGCCTTTCACTTCTTCTTTGTGGCTCTAATGCCTTTCCAAGCCCAAATCTCCCCTCCAACTGAATTTGCTGTAACCCACTGCTGCCCATTCAAGGGAAGAACCAAATTCCACATGGTCCTTGTCCAGGGGCAGCGGAGAAGAATGTGGTTGGCTAATTATACATCAGCCATATAGAGAAAACACCGATTCCTGACTGTAAGCCCTTTTTCCATGTAGATTGTCGAGGGTAAAAATATTTCCATGTACGGACTCCCATGCAAAAAAGGCAACCTTTAGAGGGGCTGCTGTCCTCGAAATGTGAATCCAAGGGGAGTTATTGCTGTTTGTTTTCAATGGTGAGAGCTTCCTATAAAAAGATTTAACAGAGAAAACGCCATTTTTGATCAAATTCCCATTTGGGCTCATTGGGATGTTTTGGTGACGGAAATTGTATAAAAATCTATAGAATTCGGAGTGTGTGTGAAGTTCCCAATCTACCATGTTCCTTGTAGAAGGAATGTCCCAAAAAATTCCTTGATCAACGATTTGGAGATGATGATTGGTAAGGGCATTTTTGTCTCAAGCCAAGTTGTAGATGGAAGGAAATGCAGCTCTAAGATTATGGATCTCGTGCCACGCATCATGCCAATAGTACATTGAAAAGTTACAAATTAAAAAAATCATCCCATCCTTTCCTAGTGAATTTCCAAAAACCCACTCCATAGGGACCTCTTCCGTTGTTTGTTGTCCAATCATTGTACTAGCCCATATTTAGAAACAATAATATTCCACCAAAGGCCATCTTTCTCCTTCATGAACCTCCATAACTACTTCCTGGGGAGGGCTTTATTGAAAGCGAGAAGGGATTTCAACCCTAGACCTCTTGAACAAATGGGTTGTTTGACCACTCTCCATCTAACAAGGTGGTATTTAAACTCTTCCCCTTAGCTTCCCCAAAGAAATCTTCTCTGAATTCCCTCCAATCTCCTAGCAATTGAGGCTAGTAAGAGAAGCAGACACGTGAAGTAACTTAGAAGATTTGTCGAAGGGCTTTGGATAAGTGTCAGTGTGCGTCCTTTGGATAAAAAAATTTCTTTTCCATCCTACTAATCTCCTTTCAAACTTTTCAATAATAGGGTCCTAGATTCCTTTATCTTTGAATTTGGCTTCAAGAGGGAGACCAAGGCAATTAATGGGAAAGGTTCCCATCTTACAACCCAAGAAACTAGTAAGGAAAGTCCCTTGTGTTCTCCTTAATTGAAATAAGCCCACTTTTGCCAATGTTCACTTTTAGGCCTGAGACGGTCTCAAACCCTAACAAAATGCATCAGAGGTAGAGGATATGGAGGGGAGGGGATCATCTTCACAAAAAATAATAGTATCATTTGTGAAAACAAGATGAGAAAGTTCTGTTATCCTTCCATCTCTGCCCACCTTGAGACCTCTAAAGATCCCTCCTTCTATAGCTTTAATCAGCATGAGGCTAAGAACCTCCATGACCAAAATAAACAGAAAAGGGGACAAGGGATCTCCTTGTCTCAAGCCTCTCAAGGAGCGAAAGAAATCAAAAGGGCAACCATTAACAAGAACTGAGAAGCATGGGGTTTTGATACTTTGAGCAACAAATTGCACCAAAGCACACCAAAGCCCTTTTTCCTGAGGAGATATAGAAGGAAATTCCAGTTGACATGGTTGAATGCTTTCTCCATATCTAGTTTGCACGCTATTCCCCTGAAGGGAAACCATTAATGAGTATTAAGAAGCTTGAGGTTTTGATACAGTGAGTAATCCAACTACACCAAAGCACACCAAAGGCCATTTTCCTGAGAAGATAAAGAATGAAATTCTAGTTGACGCGATCGAATGCTTTCTCCATATCCTGTTTGCACACTATTCCCCTTTTTCTCTCCTTTAGATAGGCTTCCACCACTTCATTTGCAATAAGGGCAGCATTGATAATCTGTTGTCCAGCCACAAAAGCATGTTGTTACTTGATACTAACCAATGACTTCCGGTATTGCTTTTTTGAACCTTTTAGCAAGTACTTTGGCAATGATTTTATAAATGCTTCCCACCAAGCTAATGAGGCGGAAATCTTTGATGCTAGCAGCCCCAACTTTCTTTGGAACAAGAGTTACAATGGTGTTGTTTATGCAACTGACAAATTTTCCTGATCTATGGAACTCCTCGAACATGTTTAACAAGTCATTATTGAGGAGGCTCTAGTTAGTCTCGAAGAAAGCCAAGGAGAAACCATTGGGCCCACGTACTTTATTTCCATTGCAATTTTTAATAGCTTGGAGTACTGTTTCTTCAAAAGGTCTCTTAAGTGGAGGAATTGAGGGATTTGAAATTGATCCCATCCACTCTAGGTCTCCAAGACTTGAATTCAATATAGAGGTATTTATAAAAATCAAAAATTCATTTTCTAAAGTCCTCTTCCCTGGTTAAGGTGACTTCTCCAATTTCAATATAGAAAAGGGTGTTACTTCTACGGTGAGCATTTGCTATCTGATGAAAGAATTTTGTATTACGGTTCCCCTCTTTGAGCCATGGAGCTCTAGATTTCTGCCTCCAAGATTAATAACCTTGTACAATTCCTACTTAAGCATAACCCTTTTGGCTCTCTGATCATTATTAAAACCTTGGATTAATTCTTGCTCATCAATCTCTTTGATGCCATTAAGGATAACAGTCTTCTTCGCTTGGACATTCCCAAAGGTGTTTCCATTCGAAATTTTAAGCTTTTCTTTTATTCCTTTTGGCTTTGAGATGAGCACAAAACTAGCTATCCCCATGACTAGAATACAAGACCACCAAGTTTTCACCGACTCCCTAAAACCATCATGCTTATTCCACATATACTCAAACCTTTGAATCATGTGAGGAAAATGAAGTTCCAATTAAACCAAAATTAGGAACCTATTGATCCTTGAAAAGGAAGGTGGCTCCTTGGAGTTGGGCCAAGTGAAGTTGCCACCAATGAGAGGGAGATCAATAAGGGCATTCACATTGATAAAGCGAAGGAATTCTCTCATGATATTGGTTTCAAGGCTACCCCCACTTCTTTCATGCAGATATACAATCATTTTGAAATCACTTCCAATAATTTGAGGAGCATCCCATCTACTCCTTATCCCAAAGAGCTCATTCCAAAAAGGAGACCTAGGGGGTCCTTTGCCTAGGCCACACACCCCTACGAAAATCCACAGAAAGTTATCGTTCGTGCTTTTGAAACAAACAAGAGACTGGGAAGGAGTTTATGGAGTGGTCCAACAATTCCACAACACTAGGCTTTCACAAGACTAGAATACCCCTTGAGCTACCTCCTACTCGAAGGGATATCTAGTCATAGGCTTCTTGGCTCCACTGTCTCCACCTTAGTTTCTTTCAAGCACACGACGTCATCCATCCAATCTTTAAGAAAGGACTTGATTACGCTTCTCTTAACTTTGTCATTGAGATCCCTCACGTTCCAGGAAATGATTTTTCTTAACATGATTCAACACAAAGGCTTCGACTGCTGCATGCCTCTTCCATTTTTGAGCATCCCCTTGTTTTTCCAACTCATTGTGCATTCCAAGTGCTTTAATTCCCTAGTGGTATCCAAATTTCTGATGCTTCCCACAGTTTTTTTATGATTGCTTCCCAAATCCTCTCTTCTCTTGCTTTCAATATCCTCAAACAACAGTAAGGCTCTATCATCAAACCCTTCAAAGGACACGCATATGGTTTTGCTTACCGATTTCAGCTTCCGAAGGACCCAAACAGATACCTGCATGTGAGTGCTGTTTGAGTCCAAGTCATTCAAAGTTTCAAAATTGGGCCTATCAACCAAATCCTCGAAATTGGGATTGGCACCCAAAGTGTCATAGCAAGTACTAGGAGCTGGGACAAGGGCTAGTCTTCCAGTATCATTTGGACAATTAGGAGGTTCCCTTTCCAAGACCATCTCCTCTTGAGCTGCAGCCCCCTGTGGGGGGATGTCTGTACGGGGACAGCCTTCCCAAAGTGGACTTGCTTTTTGGCAACTTCCAAAGGACCATCATGAAGCTTAAAGGGAGAAAAAATGTTGGGATTGGACTTTGAGCAGTTAAGTGGGATTGCAAAGCTGAAAAAGGTCCCCTTGTCTATAGCTCCAAGGCTTGAGTTAAGGCCCACCCAGACATCCTCAAATGAGACAAAGGTTTTGGGACTGCCTTTATCAAGCTTGAGGAAATCCAAAGAGTCACCTACAACATTGCTCTTCTCCCCCACAAAACTTGCAAAGGAATCATAAGCGCTTATTTGTCTTCACCTCACCTATCAGTTAGGTGTCAAGCCACCATATCGTAAGAGACTCAAAGGCTTGCCACAATGAGGGCAAGAGCACACAGGAGCTGTACTATTGAGAAATGGTTCAAATCCATTGGGGAGGTCATAGGATGCACTATTGACAAAGGTTTTGGGGCTGCCTTTATTTTTCTTGAGGAAATCCAAAGAGTCACCTGCAGCACTGCTCTTCACCCCCGCAACACTCACAAAGGATCATAAGCGCTTACTCGTTTTCCCCTAGGCCTGTGGGTTAGGTGTCAGGCCACCACTCAGTAAAAGACTCAAAGGCTTGCCACAATAAATGATAGCATAATAGCTTGATATTATAGCCTATACTATATAAAAGTACAAGTAGCGTAAAAGATATTTGGATTATAATAACCTTAATTTGATTCTAACAAATGTATCCTTTTATTCTTTACAAGTGAACTCATCAACCTTTAGTTTTTATTAATCAACATCTAATTTTAAAAATAAAAATAAAAGTAATTTTTCATAAATAAGCTCTTCCTATATTTTTTATTGTTAATTTCTTATGTTTAAAGAATCTACATCAATAAAATATTCATGTACATCAACATAAAATCAGTTTCAGACAGAATTATATTGTTGACTAATCTGAAATAGTGTAGTAATTATCTTTTAAAATCAACCTAATTGTGAATCCTCAAAACCCTAGCCTCTAGATCTTGACAACCCTAATTGGTCTGGAGCTGAGCTCTGGAGAGAAATCTTTTCAATGATAAATGCCCAAAAACCTCCTGGTGAAGTGGCTGAAGACACTTATTTATACTAGGCATAAGGCTTCCAATAGAAGCCAACTCCTATTTTGCACATGGTTCCCTCTAGAAACTTCTGAAGCCCCACCAAAAATAACTTCCATCACAAAATGCCCCTGACTATTACAAAGTGACCCCCCTTAGAGCTAATTTGACCAAACTAAGTCCCAAATTCTGGAATTACAAAAATGCCCCTAGAACCCATGAATATCAACACTTGACATAAATAGAATTTTAAATTAAGATTGTAGAATTGCATCATTGATAAGGGAAACATGCTTTTTGGGTTCATGGACTCCATCCCAACACCCACAAACAAAACGAATCAACAAAAAGGATAGACAAATCACAAACGCATTGATATTGCACTGCTGCAACCCCAATTAATAGTGACAAGTAGCCTTTGAGAGCATTAAATTTTTATTTATTTATTTATTTTTTAATTTTTATGACCAGTAAAGAAAATTTTAGGACAGGGCGTCAGGGGGAACTTTAATGAAGTGTGACGAGTGATTAATCAAAAAGGTTAGATCTCTGGACCAAAATCCATGCTCTGCAACTTAATATCGTGAATTGTGGTTTATAGAGGGATTCAGGACGTGGCACTGATAAAAATGAGGCTTAATGAAGCTTCATATGCTAGCGTGTGCAGTGGGGGCTATCGGCCTCTGGTTGGGTCCTGAGGGTGCATGCGGCTTTTGGCGATGGGATTTCAGGAGGCTATTCATTGCTGAAATCTGTGGGCAACTATGATGCTGCCTTTTCAAAATTGCAGGGGATTCTTTTGGTTCTGAATTGGCAATGTTGTCCGGAATTTATCTGTTCAGGCCTCAAGGGGAACATTATTGAAGTGTCGCGAGTGATTGATTAATAAGGTTGGATCTTTGGACTAAATCCATGATCTGCAACTTAATATTGTGGATTGTGGTTTATAGAGGGATTCAGGACATGTGGGACAGTTAAAAAATGGGGCTTAATGAACTTCATGCCCTAGTGTGTGCACTTGGGACTATCAGCCTTCGGTCAGTGCATGAGGGTGCATGTTGGGCTTTTGGCGATGGGGTTTCAAGAGGCTATTGATTGCCAAAGTCTGTGGGCAACAATGATGCTGCCTTTTAAAAAATTCAGGGGTTTCTTATGGTTCTGAACTGGCAGTGTTGTCCAGAAATTTTCTATTCAGGCCTACGGTGGTGAGAGGGACCCTCCTATAGTGGCAGATATGCATAGGGTTATGAGGTTCAGGGCTTGGTTTGGCAGTGGCAGATTTTTGGAATCTGATAGTGGGAAGGGTGACAGAGATTAGATGGCTGGAAGGGGGCTCTTTTCTCTTTAAGGGGTCGAATAATTCTTATTCAGGCTTGTCTCTCTAGCATTCCATTGTATTTCTTGTCTGTATTTAAGATTCTAGAGGGAATTGCTATTAAGCTTGAGAGAATCATGAGATATTTCTTGTGGTCTGGTGTGGGCAGTCAAAGGGACCAAGTGAGCTGGGTGGAGGTTTGTAAGGCTTAAAAGGAGGGGGGCTAGGTCTTGGTAATTTGGTGTCTAAGAACATTGTCCTTTTAGCTAAATGGGAATGGCGTTTCCCCTAGAAGATACTTCCCTTTGGCATAGAGTTATAAGAAGAAAGTTTGGTTGGATGAGAATGGTTGGGATACCAATGCTAGTTTGATATGTTCTTTGGGGTCCATGGAGGTCTATTTCTCAGATTTATTCTCTTTTCACTCGTTACCCTAAATTTGAGGTGGGGAGGGGTTCCTGGATTCGTTTTTGGAAAGACTGTTGGCTTGGGAATGCTTCTCTTTCCACATCTTTCCCTCGTCTTTATAGATTGAGCTCTAAGCCAAATAAAGTTATTTCTTTCTTTGTTAGCAGTTTGAGTAGCTCTTTGGATTCTTGGAATTTCAGGAGACCTTTGAACGATAGGGAGATGGTGGAGTTGTCATCCTTGTTGCCTTTATTGAACAATTGCAACCTGTCCTTGGGTAGGGATGCTCGTTCATGGTCTTTGGATAAGTCGAGGGTGTTTTCTTGCAAATCTTTCTTTGAATTCTTGACCTGCTCCAACTCTTCTTTTCTTCTCTATCCTATTATTTTGGAAGGTCAAAGATCCCCCAAGAATTACGGCTTTTAAATGGCTGGTGGTGCTTAACAAATTTAATGCCAATAACTTGCTGCAGGTCAGGAGACCTTTGAAGGTTCTCTTTCCTTATGTTAAGACAGCATCTCATCCGCTTTTGTAATTTGCTTGAAAGATTTGAAACAAGCTGTTTGGTATCATGGATGAGAATTGGGTTTGCTCTTCTTTGGTGGAAGTTTGTTGGTCACCTCCTTTGCAGGTTTCAGAAGAAGGAAGGATAGGGCAGCTTTGTGGAAGTGTCACATATTTGCAGTTTTATGGGGATTATGGTTGGAGCGCAATCTATGGATTTTTTCTGGGAAGAGGTTAAACTGGGTACTTGTGTGGAAAAAGATTCAGTACATGGCTTCTTTGTGGTGTGTCAGGTTTGGAATTTTTAGGGCTCCCAGTTTTCTGGATTTACAAAGAGATTGGAGGAACTTGCTTGATTGTTTTCTCTCTTTGTTGTGTTTAGATTTTTTTTTTCCTGATTTGTCCCAGATTTTATTGGGAGATTTCTCATTCTCCCTCTTGTAAATTCTTTCCCTATCAATGAATTTTTTGTTTGATATTAAAAAAAATACCACTAACCAATAAGGCAATAACCAATGACAGTAGTCAAGCCTGGAAATTTTGAAGGATATCATTTGCAGTATTTATCATCGGATTTAATAATTATATATCTGCTTTCTTGCATCATTTCCCATTCCTTCCCAATTTTGTTTTATGGTTGCTTTCATTTGTATGTTTTTGTTTACTGTAATTATTTGTTTAGGTGGTTTCAGATTGAGCTTGCTAAAAATATGGGCTATGCTGCTGCAAGATTTGGGCACGTAATGTTCCCTGAGAATGTTTATGAACCAGCTTTAGAATGTGCAGAGCTTTTGCTTGAAGGAGTAGGAAAAGGTTAGTTAATTTTGCTGCATTCCAAATTTTATGATGAAAAATTTATCAATTACTGGTGCACCTTTTGAACTTGAATCATTTTTCAGGTACTGGAGGTTTTTTTAAGTGATTTATAAAAACTGTGTCTATGTTTCTTGAATATACTATTCTCTTTAGTCGTAAGATGAATCAAAGATATCTTAATCTGCAAAGACTCTGTACCTCTTATGTTCTTACCCCCCCTTGTACATTTTTCTTAGAGCTTTTTCTTTTGTTAAATAAAGTTTTGCTTTACTTCCAATGAGAGAATATTGTAAAGTTCACCCTGGAAGCTTACCTTCCAGTTCATGCTTTTTAATTTTTAAGTTCTTTTGTTGCATGGTAACAGGTGTGTTAATTGTTAAGGATCTTATATTTCCAGGTTTGCCTCTGTATGCTAGCCATGTACAGAATGGTTGTTGTTGTTGTTGCTTTTTTTTTTTTTCAGATTATAAGAAACTTTATTAAGAGAAGGAAGAATACACAAGGAGGATAAATAGAAAAACAAAAAGAAAGAAGAAAACATGTATATGCATGAAAAAGAAAGAATAATCAGGCTAACAATGTCTTCTTGTCATGCCAAAGAAGCCACACTGCCAAAGCAACATGATGAGAAAACCAACAATGGCAAAGAAGACAATCCCATCCCAGATCAGATCAATAGTTGAAATGTGATCTCTTCCCCCCCCCAAAAAAAAAAAAATCCTAAAGCCATGAACAAATCTGATGCTTGTTCCACAGGCTAAGTTGCAGGACTGGACTGGAGTGTTTATGCACATAATCCTGTGTTGTATTTGGTCTGCCATATATTAGGGATGAGATAAGGACGTGGTGGAATTTTCTCTTTGACTTTTTTACCGACAAGATGCCTAAGCATTAGATTGCTGTTGGGGACCGGCCTGCTCTAGGCCATATGCATGGGGTATGGATCTGCCCTTGGCCTGTCCAATTCCATATTGTGGTTGCACCAAACATGGGTTAGAAAGAGCTTAGCTAAGTGTAGCCACCCTTAGCTTGTGAAACAAATGCTCACAAAGAACCAAGGCACACCTGACACTTTCTAATCAAACCAAAAATGGAAGAAAAATTCAGAAATAAAGGCTGAGATCTCAGAATAGTGTTTTGCCTTCTACGACTCAAATAACTACTAAATCAGCAAAATAATAAAGGGATTACTGCTGTGAATTTCAGTTCAGAAAATATGACAATTTCTAGGTACAAGACCAACTTAATCGTTGAATCAGTACCTGTTTTGGCACTGTTTCAGAATGGTAACAGGCTAACAGCAGCTTTCTGCTATTCTCTTGCACCTTTTACAGTAATGGAGGGACTGATAGGCACCGCAGGGTCGAATCCTCAAAACCCAAGCCTCCAAAACCCTAGCTTGTCCGGAGCTGAGCTCTGGAGATAAATCTTCTGAAAGATAAATGCCAAAAACCTTCTGGAAAGGTGGCTAAAGGCTCCTATTATACTAGCCTCAAGGCTTCAAAGAGGAGCCAACTCCAATTTTGTGCATAACCCACTCTAAAAACTACTTATCTTTTGAAGCCCCCCAAAAAATAAATCTCATCACAGAAGTACCCCTTTGAATATTATTTACAAAAAAGGCCCCTGAAGTTGATTTGACCAAAATGAACCGCAAAATTCCGAAATTACAGAAATACCCATAGCACGCATAAATAACATCACTTGATATATGGAGAAAATTAAGTCAAGATTGCAGAATTGCATCGCATAAACTCTAGGTGACTGAACAATGAAGAAGTAGACAAGCATGAGTCTCGCCACTGGCATAACACGTCACAAGCACAATAGGAGATATAGTCATATAAGGTCTTCTAGTATGCAACAGAGTTTTGGTGTTAATTCTATTGAGGATGACCATCCACACAAAAGTCTTGACTTATGAATCAATCTTTGCTTTCCACAAATGATTAACAAGAGGAAAAGAATGAGAAGAGTGGATCGAATGAGAGTAAAAAGATATACAGGAGAAATACATCAAAAGCATCCAAACTCCAAATCTTTATGTTGCCATAATAGGAATAAGGAAATGACTCTAGCAAACTAAGAAGCAAATAAAGCTCTTCAGCCTCCCTATCACTAAGATTCCTTCAAAAATGAAAATCCCAGGAAACACAGTTGCAATAAATAATAAATACAAAGATATTATAATGCAAAGTTAGACAAAAGAGAGAAGGAAAAACAACTAAAAAACAACACTCCCCAAGCCAAAGATTCTCTCAAAAAGGAACCTGAGAACCATCTCCCATTTTATTTTTGATGCATGGAAAAAGAAAGGGGGTATACCACTGAAATAAATTTCCATGGGATTTCACGAGAAACTCTAGCTCCAATATGACCACCCAATCCATTTGCATGAAAGCCAAGTTACTCTTAATTACATTGTGCGATAGTGTATTGATTTTATTTTTTGGATGAAATGAAGAAATACTTTGAGAGAGTTGGAAATTTATTTTGTAAAATTGATTTTTTTTTTCTGCTCTTAAAATATTTCTCGACTTGGATGAAATAATAACTGATAGAAGATTCTGCTTTTTTTTTTTTGGGAAGGTGAAGATGACGTATTTGTTTAAAATGTTTCTTTTTTTGAGGATACTTCTAAGATAGTGTTAAATACTTTGATAGAGTTAAAACTTTTGATTTCTTTAAGAACAGTTTATGCTCTTCTTGAAATATTTTGTTAGTTGGCTGAGTGAATAGTTGACGTTTGCAGATTTTGTTTGTTGAGAAGATGATGTAACCTTCTACATATTTCTTTTGATTACTTTTGGGGAGGTGTTAAATATCTAATATTTAAATCTTTTGCAGCGTAAGAATAAATCAATGTGGTGGCACATTTTATAACTTTTTGATTAGATTATAATGTGTATATTTTTCCCATTTTGTTGTATGGTGATTACTGGTTGTTTTGATTTTTTCCTTTTTTTTTTTTTGAATTTTTTATGCCTCACTCTGTATGTCTGGAGATGTGCCACGCACCATCTGATTTAAATATGTAATTCCATGTGCAGGTTGGGCTTCTCGGGTATTTTTTTCGGATAATGGCTCTACAGCAATTGAAATTGCCCTCAAGATGGCTTTTCGAAAATTCTGTTTTGATCATGAAATCCTTTGTGATACTTCCAAAGCTAATGTGGTTGAAAAATGTATTGAGCTTAGGGTGGGATTTCACTGCTAACCAGTGTTATATTTACAATACACTAGCATATTTTGAAACTGTGGGTTTTTTAGAATAAATAAGTTCTCTTATGTTTGTTACTTCATATGGAGCCATCTGTTCCTTTAAAGTATCATCTTTCTTTCAGATTGGTCCTTGGTAGTGGGATTACCCGGTGTTAGATTTACAGTGCGCTTGCATATTCTGAAACTGTGGGTTCTTTTAGAATAAATAAGTTCTCTTATGTTTGTGACTTCATATGGAGCCATCTGTTCCTTTAAAGTTTCATCTTTCTTTCAGATTGGTCCTTAGTAGTGAGAATGGTGCGTTCTAGCGAGCTAATGTTTGCATGACATGTCTTACATATTGCATCTGCTGATACCCTGCTGTGTCCTTGTCCTTTATGCAGACACTGAGTAAACAAGTAAAGACTGTTGTTAGGCACTCAAACATTTGGTTAGGATAATGAATTGTTTATGTGGATCCATAAGCACGTATCATGCTTGTGACTTGTCAATTATCATTCGCATGTAATGCATCATGAAGCCCTGACTAAATGATTCTTATTTCTTAGCAATGAATTCCTCAAAATTTAATAAGATCAAGTGATTCCATGGCTTTTAATTTCAAAGGTTTTTCTAGTACTACATCCAGTTATTTTGATACATTAGATGTATAATATGTAATGACCCTGTTCCTCTGATCCTAGCTGTCCAACTAGATGATTTTCTTCTATGCAAACTGTTTTTATAAGCTTTCAATTAATTTACTTTTGTATGATCCAATTTGAACATACCTATTTACAATAATGACTAAGATGGCTGCACATGCTAATATAAACTAGAGAGTACAAATCATTGGTGCTTTTGGTTATTTGCTTCCACTTCAAATTTGGAGTATTTTTACAAAATGCTTTGCTTTTAGCTAGTGAGGTTGGAGATTAGTACTGAAGCAATCCAAAATTTTAAAGATGCTAATGTTTCCACTCCTTATTTTGCAATGTGTATTAATATATTTGTTGAATTGGAGAAGTTTTTTCTTAAAAAAAGAATAATAAAAAATGGAGAAGCTTTATGAAAGTAACATTTAAGTACAGTTTAGCTGGATTGACATTACTGGGCATTGCTCTAGAATACACCTGGTCTAAACTCTTTTGACTGCTCTCTGGTTTTTATTGCAAAATTTTCAATAAGAAAAAAAAAATAGAAATATAACATGCTTATATTTTTAAATCTGGGGCTGTTGACAAACATAACGAATTTTGTTATTGTGGGTAATTATGGAGCTAGTCACTGAATAATTTGTCCCCATTCAGGTCCTAGCTCTTAAAGGATGTTATCATGGTGACACTTTGGGTGCTATGGAAGCACAAGCACCATCATCTTATACTGGCTTTCTCCAGCAACCATGGTACGCGCACTTTGTTGCAGATCATTGTAGAACAAAATGATACTAAATCTTTTAAATTCCAGCTTTTGGAGCAAATTTTGGGGCCTGGTTACATTGCTTCTAATTTCATCATTCTTCTAAATGCATATTTGTGGACTTAAATCTTTGTGGGTTAGTGGTTGAGATATTTCTAGCATATTTTTATTGTAATGTTTACTCGTTAATTACCTTTTAAAATGTTCCATAATTTTTTTTTCTCGATATTAAAGAATCCTTTGATGCTATATTTTGCAGTATTCAGTACTTTTTAGCTCAATATAATTCCTTTTCTAAGCTCTCAAATTTTTGTCTTTCTCAAGCATGAAAAGCAAGAGAAACACAATTGTTGGCTTGTAGGTGGGATCTTTGCAAAGTGATGCACCAAGACATAACGATGTGGGACTAATGTCTGACACAATAACCGGTATTTAGAACTACTACTTAGGGGCCTTTTATAGGCTTATAGTGCTTGGAGGATGAGAAAAATATTTTTAGAAGCCTAAATAAACTAAAATATTAAATTTCCTAAATAAAATATCGTGAAATTTTCGGGATATGATCCTAATTAAAATACCAAAAATAAAAAGTGAAAATAGAATTAGAAGCTTCTCCATGCCTACTGCATCAATTACTGTAGTAAAAGAAAGAAAAAGCCTTGACCTCGAGTTAAATTGGAAATGCATGTTAGCTAACTTTTTCCTCTTCATCCTGATCCCATGAATACTCAAATGGATGCACAACTGTCTCCATTCTTAAGCTTGGTTTTTGAATCATTCAGTCTCCGCAATGCAAGTGTTTGGGGGACAATTGTGATAGGAGTGTCTTTTGTCCACAGCACAGTCAACCAGAAAAGGTTAAGCTCGCGTTGAATCAGGCGGCTTGGTAAGGCAGGAGGTGTCTCATGTGGAGTTGATATTTTTTCACTAGTATCCTTCCAATATTCACTTTTTTTTTTTGTGGGGCCAGTCAGGGTATGGCTCAGTGATAAGGGTGGATGAGGGACTGAAAAAAGTCCTGGTTTTGATTCCCCGTTGGGTCATCTCTGGGTTACCTGGGGCTGGTACTGGTTATGGTTGGCGTGGTCAGTTCACCTTGGGTTTGGCAAGGAGATAAGGGTCCGAAGGGCCCAACCACCCCAGGTTCTCGGTCATAAAAAAAATGGTGATTCACTTTTTTTTTTCTCAAAGCTGTAGCAAAGGCAACAACTTGATCAACAAAATGAGTCATAGGATTGCAACTCAGAGAGTAATTCGCATTGATGTCTTCCAATACACTTGTGTCATGTGTTGTTTATCTTCAACAAATAACATTGAGTAACGAATTTGTCAAACATCTTTATTAGGCTAAGTGTTAGGGAGTGACAATGTAATGGGGAAAAGAGGGAGAGAGATACTGCGATAATTGTATTCTCCAAGGATTTAGAATGAATATATGATTATCTGTGTTAACGTTTGTATGGTTATTCTCTTGGATTTGAATAATACAAGTAGTCCTTTTCATTATGGCATTTTGTTGCCTTGGATTGTGATGTCCTTGATTGTTATGGCCTTATTCCGTGTATGTGAATATATTGCTCGTGTGGTATCATATTGTTCCTTGTTTTTTTTGAGTATTGAGACTCACCTGGTGCTCGTGCTTGCAGGCTTGAACGTGTGAGATTTGACTGACTTGTCGAGGGAGAGCTCTCAATGGGTGCCACACGGCCCTTACTTGAGTCCCATTTCGGGGGTCCGTGACAGTTGGTATCAGAGCACAGTGTGTGCGAGCACCATGAGTGGTAATATTATTAACAAGTCGGGAAAAGTGGAGCACATTGAGGCACTTGAGACAAAACTTGTAACCTTGGAGACAACGTGCTGTGAACTCCAAGGGTTGGTGGCAACATTGATAAAAGAGAAAGGCGTGCCAACGAAGCTTGAGGCCGCTGAAGAAAACCCTGGAGAAAATCTCTATGGGGTATCAAAATTTGTAGGGAGACTTGAGGAATTTGAAAAATTCATTCCACGTGTGAAATCCCTGGAGAAAAGGCCAAGAGAGCATGAGGCCTTCCAAAGGAGTATCGAGCAGTTGGAAGCCTTTGAGAGTAGGCTAGAACATATTGAGGGCATATTGCCATCTCTTTTGTCCCAATGAGGAGAGCCAGTAGAGCTTGAGGCCTCCTTACGGGAGCTAACGGATTATTTTGATTTCCTTGCAGAAGATGTTAAGGAGTCCATTACTGTTTTGAAGGAAGAATTTGAAGGAGATGGGCAATGTCCAGAGTGCTGTGGACCAGGTTCAGAAGGATTTACAAGAGATGACGGTGAAAGTGAATGCAGTGGCACAGATAGCTCGAAGGCCAATTGCAGATCCAAGTGAGGGTTTTTGATCTAAGGTACTGGAACCTAAAAGTTTTGGGGGTACGCGAGATGCAAAGGAACTGAATAATTTCTTTTTTGATATGGAACACTACTTCATGTGCTCATGAGTGGATTTAGAAGTGGACAGGGTAAATATGACAACCATGTACCTAGTTGGGGATGCCAAATTGTGGTGAAAAACAAAATGGAATGATATTCAGCACAATAAGTGTGTCATTAACACTTGGGAGGGGTTGAAACAGGCGTTGAAGACCCAATTCTACCTAGAAAATGTGGAGTACATAACTCAGTGCAAAGTAATGGAATTGCAACAAACCGGCTCAATAAGGAGTTATGTACGAGAATATCAGGTCTTGATGTTGGACATCATAGACATGACCGAATCAGATAGACTATTTCATTTTCTCCGGGGTTTGAAGACATGGCCAAAGAATGAACTGCGCCGGCAAGGTGCTAGTGATCTCTCTTCCGCCCTTGCTGCTGTTGAACGGTTGGATGATTTTTTAGACAATTTTGGGAAGCAAAATTTCTCCACGTCCGCCAATAATGATTACAGACCCAATAAAGTGTATAAGCCCACAAATGGGGGAAGGGACAGGGAGACAAATAATTCTTGGAAAGAGAAAAGAGCGTCCATGAATAGGGAGTGGAGGGGTGGACGAATAGGTGGTGGAGAGTGTTGGTTGCCGGTCTCATGTTTTCTTTATATGGGACCACATCGAGTGGCGGAGTGCCCTGAATGAAAGGCTTTGAATGCTCTAAAGGCCCTTCGAGGGGAAACTGAAACCTCGACAACAACCCCAGAAGAACAACATAATATGGTGGGAGCATTGAGATTTTTGGGGGCATTAGAGTGCCAAGTAGTTACCAACAAGTCGCAGGAGAAGGGCTTAATGTATGTTGATCTACTGTTGAATGGAAAGAAAATCAAGGCCATGATTGATACAGGGGCCACCCATAATTTTATTGCTGATTCAAAAGCCCAACGGTTAGAATTACAAGTAGATAAGGATGTGGGGAAGTTGAAAACAGTGAATTCTCAAGCGTTAACCACGGTGGGAGTTACATCCGTTAGAACTGTACTTCTTGGGGCCACTACTATGGTTTATAGAGGGGTGTACTCTAGAGACGAGATTGTATTTCAAACATTTTGCGGAAATTGGGTACCATGGGGTGGTCAGAAGTTACCGAGTCACTATCAGCTGGACTTTGTTGATGTGGATAAAGATTGGGGATTCCGATTTATCGTTAGTGGACACCTCAATGTATCAAGAGACGCCTCAGAACTTGCATTAGGGGGAGTTGTCGCTAGAGGAAGGGATATGTTGCTTAATTGAAAGTACAAACCATTAAGGTTGTTGAACCCAACAACCTACAGAAGGAAAAAATTCTCTGGGGGTGTCATGTACGGGTGTGGAGGAAGCTATCGATTTCTGGAGTCCAAATTGGTGCCGCTCCTGTGGCAATTTCACTAGAAGACTAACTGTAAAAAGCCATGGTAGGAGAAGCTAGCTGAATTAATTTTGATTTTGGAATACAAAGTAGGGAGATGAATGAAGTGGTGAGCTTAAGCAAAAACGATTGGCAGCCTTGAACTCATAAGTCTTATAATAGTCGAGTGACGTTACCTTTGAGGAATCTTATCAGGGAACATTTAAGTACAGACCAGCAGGCACAGACACTGAGCAAACTGATAGAAGAAGAGAAGACATGGCAATTCAGGGTAGAAGATGGACTAATAAAGACTAAAGGCAAGAGAGTCTATGTTCCCAAAGCTGGAAACTTGAGGAAAACCTTACTAAAAGAGTGGCATGATACATTGTGGGCTGGTCATCCGGGATGGCGAAGAACTCATGCATTGATTACACAGGGGTACTATTGGCTGAATATGCAAGATGATGTGATAAGTTATACTAAAACTTGCTTGATCTGTCAACAAGACAAGGTAGAAAGAAAGAAGACCTCAGGTTTGTTGGAGCCATTGCTAGTTCCTGCCAGGCCATGGGAGAGTGTCTCTTTGGACTTCATTTCCTCATTGCCAAAAGTAGAGGAGTATGACACAATTTTGGTGGTGATTGACCGGTTTTCAAAGTATGCAACTTTCGTACCAGTCTCGAAGCCATGTTCAGTAGAGAAGACAGCTCAGCTATTCTTCAAGCATGTGGTGAAATATTGGGGTGTTCCAGAAAGCCTAATTAGTGATAGGGATGTCAGATTCACTGGGGGATTTTGGGGTGAACTTTTTTGCTTGATGGGTTCAAACCTTAATCTGTCCACCAGTTACCACCCGTAGACAAATGGTCAAACCGAACGTTTTAATGGGATGCTGGAAGAATACTTGCGACATTTTGTTAACTCAAATAAGAAGAATTGAGTTACTTTACTAGACATGGCACAATTCTGTTTTAACTCTATGAAATCTTCTGCGACTAATAAAAGCCCTTTTGAGATTGTGACAGGTCAACAACCAACTCTCCCGCACATTCTCGATGGTCCATACAAAGGAAATTGCCTGAAAGCATACCAATTTACAAAGAATTGGTTGCAAAACATCGAAGTCACCCGAGCTCAGTTAGAAAAAGCATCGAAGCGCATGAAGAAATGGGTTGATAAAGGGAGACGACCACAACATTTTGAAATTGGAGATCTGGTTCTTGTAAAAGTGCCGCCAGAGACATTTCGATTTCTTCACGGCAAGGATAAAAGGCTTTTACGCCGTTATGAAGGTCCAGTCAGAGTGATTGAGAAGGTGGGACATGCATCTTATCGGCTTGAACAACCAGAGTGGATGAATAGCCACAGGCGACCAGTCCATCCCGTGTTTCATGTAAGCAATTTAAAGTCATTCCACACAGATGAAGCAGATCCGCACCGACAAAAGATAAGGAGATCAACAATTTCCAGAAGGCAGCCTGTAAACAAAGATGTCCAGGAGAGCATTGCAGACAAAGTCGTCAATGTATAAGGTCGCCAACAACAACAATATCTGGTTCAGTGGATGGGGCTGGGGGAAGAAGAGAATAGTTGGGAAAAGGCAGAAAACATTCAGCATGCCATACAAAAGATTGAAGATTTCAGAAATTCGAAGACAACGACATCAGCTTCAACATCAGTAGAGTGAGAAGGCCTTCCACAACATATTGATGAGGATGTCGATAAAATGAGTGGGGGAGGATATTAGGGAGTGACAATGTAATGGGGAAAAGGGGGAGAGAGATACTGCTATAATTGTATTCTCTAGGGATTTAGAATGAATGTATGATTATCTGTGTTAACGTCTGTATGGTTATTCTCTTGGATTTGAATAATACAAGTAGTCCTTTTCATTATGGTGTTTTGTTGCCTTGGATTGTGATATCCCCGATTGTTATGGCCTTATTCCGTGTATGTGGATATATTGCTTGTGTGGTATCATATTGTTCCTCGTTTTTCTTGAGTATTGAGACTCACCTAGTGCTCGTGCTTGCAGGCTTGAACGTGTGAGATTTGGCTGACTTGTCGAGGGACAGCTCTCAACGAGTGCCACACGGCCCTTACTTGAGTCCCATTTTGGGGGTCCGTGACACTAAGCCAATGCTCACAACTAGAAGTGCATCTCTTGTTCATAATTGATTTGGAAGAATTCTTCTTCCATGATATGTTGCACAAGTTAGTAATGGAAGCTTGCCTCTTCGGTCGATGGAACAAGGTTATGCCACCGTCAGATTTCTAGGGAATAAATTAGGAAATTCTATTTTTTGAATAAAATATGAAATTATTATTTCAGATTCTAGTAGTTTTAGTTTCTTGTTTTCTAGCCTAGAGATCTGTTGATTTGATTTGCTGATTTTGTGGCCTTCCTAATTTGGTGGCCCTCCTCTACTATTTATCTTGTAAGTGGGTCTCTTGAAATTCAATAAGAATGGTTATTGTTCTTCTAAAAAATCCTTCATTGTATCAGGGCCTCGTGCTCTTTTTTCTATTATGTTTTTCTTCCGATGATGTCGTATAAGTCGGCGATGCCTGGCGCCCAAAGAAATCCTACCAGCTCTTCCGGTACTTCCGAAACCATTCTGCCCAATCCCACTATTCCTCCCAAGTCTGTATCTGCTGATTACTATTCCCGTAATTCAACTCTTTATCTTACGGTTACAAAAATCAATGGGCACAACTATCTCGAGTGGGCTCAGTCTGTAAAATTGGCGATCGATTGCAGAGGCAAAATAGGGCATTTGACTGGAGAAATATTGAAACCTGCTGCTAGTGACCCTGATCTAAAAAAATGGCAGTCGAGAAATTCTCTTATTATTGCTTGGCTCATCAATTCCATGGAACCTGCCATTGGAAAACCTCACCTATTTCTTCCCACTGCTAAAGATGTCTGGGAGGTCGTTTGAGATCTTTATTTGGACTTGGAGAATTCTTCTCAAATATTTGAGTTGAAAACTCGACTCTGGAGATCCAAGCAGAATGATCACGATGTTACTACTTATAACCACAAATTGGTAATGTTATGGCAGGAACTTGATCAGTCTAATGATGATGTTTGGGAGAATTCGAACGACCACGCTCGCCACATGAGGAGAGAGGAAATCGACAGGGTTTACATGTTTTTAGCCGACCTTAATAAGAGTTTGGACGAGGTTTGAGGCCGCATTTTTGGCAGGAAGCCATAGCCCTCTTTTCGGGAAGTTTTTTTTGGAGTTAGACGTGAGGAGTCAAGGAGAAAAATCATGTTGCGCAACACCAAACCTTGTTTCAACCTGGAACCTGAGAGCTATGCTCTTGTGTCAAGAGGTGTTGATTCTGACGATGGGTGTAAGAAATCGTGGTGCGAGCTTTGCAAAAAATCGTGGCATATGAAGGAGACGTGTTGGAAGCTTCATGGTAAACTGGCAAATTGGAAGCCAAAATCCAAACGTGATAGTTATACCTACCAAGCCACTGTTGAAGAGACTCAGAAGCCTTCTACCAAATCGGATGCAGTCCCTTTTACCACAGAGCAATTAGAGCACTTGTACAAATTGTTTCAATCTCTGAAACTATCCTTAACTCCATCTTGTTCTTTGGTACAGAAGGGTAACTCTCTTTCTACTG
Organism: Malania oleifera; assembly: GCF_029873635.1. Lineage (NCBI taxonomy): Eukaryota > Viridiplantae > Streptophyta > Magnoliopsida > Santalales > Ximeniaceae > Malania > Malania oleifera. The sequence goes on along the minus strand of NC_080422.1, from coordinate 56,379,926 downwards.
TGTTTTTAGGTGTTATTCCTAATTATGTTCATTCTTGGATAATTGATTTTGACGCAATTGATCATATGACTGATTGCTCCAAATTGATCTCTTCCTATAGTTTGTGGGCAGACAATAAAAAGGTCAAAATTGTAGATGGTTCACTTGGTAATTGTCGGGATAGGAACTATCAAACTCACTTCGTTGTTAGTCCATGATGTGCTCCATGTTCCAAATTTGTCTTGCAATTTGTTGTCCATTAGTAAAATTACCTCTAATCATCAATGTCAAGCTAATTTCTATTCTTCTTATTATGAGTTTCAAGGAATTGACCACAGGGAGGATGATTGGCAGTGCTAAGGAAAAAGATGGACTCTATTATTTTGACGATGGACCTAACTCGAGTAGACAATGTCAAAGTACTTGCTTAAATTTTGTTTCCATTTTCAAAGATAATGATGTCATGTTATGACATTATAGGTTAGGCCATCCTAGTTTTCAATATTTAAAATATTTGTTTCCCAATTTATTTTGGAATAAAAGTCCTTTTCAATGTGAAGTTTGTCAGTTTGCTAAACATCATCGTGCATCCTTTTCCACCCAACTCAACAAACTAACTACACCATTTACTGTGATTCATAGTGATATCTGGGGGCCCATGTAGAACATCTACGTATTCTGGAAAAAAATGGATTGTGACCTTTATTGATGATCACACGAGATTAAGTTGGGTTTATTTGATAAAGGAAAAATCTAAAGTGGGAACAATTTTCAAAAAAATTTACACCATGGTACAAACACAATTCCAAAAAAATATTCAAATATTGCAGAGTGATAATGGTTGAGAATATTTCAAAGATATTTTGGGCCAATTTTTCTTGAAAAAGAAATTGTTCATCAGAGCTCTTGTGTCGACACTCCGCAACAAAATGGTTTGGCTGAAAGAAAAAACAAACACTTATTGGAAGTAGCTTGGGCATTGCTTTTTTCCAATCAGGTACCTAGATATCTTTGGGGTGAAGCCATTCTTACTGCCACACATCTCATAAATAGAACGCCTAATAAGTTTTAAGCTTTGAAACACCTTTGGGTGTTTTTCATAAGTTTTATCCTACAAATCGGCCGTCTTCTTCTTTACCAGTAAAGATATTTGGTTGTACTGCTTTTGTTCATATTCAGTCATAATCGAGGAAAACTTAAACCCCGAGCCACAAAATGTGTGTTTGTTGGTTATGCTCCCACTTAAAAGAGGCATAAATGTTTTGAGCCCATTTCCAAAAAAAAAATGTTTGTTACCATGGATGTTACATTCTTTGAATTACATCCCTATTTTACGCCTCATCTTCAGGGGGAACCTAAAAGGAGAAAATATAAAAATTTAAATATAAAATGATCAAAGATGGGGATTGGACTATAGAGGATGGGATAGATACAAATACCCTCTTGAGTTGATTAGCTAGCTCTATTAAAAAGACAGCAAAAGAGATTTTAAGTAAATCAAGGGGAAGATTCTCGAATAGCAAAGAAAGTTGGTGGTGGAATAAATATGTACAAAAAGCCATAAAGACAAAAAGAATTTGGTATAAAATGTGGCAAAATGTAGAAGCATGAATAACTTTTAAAAGTATAAGGAGGCGAGAAAAATGCAAAAAAGACTGTTAGTGAAGCTAAATAAACATCATTAATAGTTTGTATGGTAGAGTGGATACAAAAGAAGGGGAAGTAGATATATTTAAACTTGCTAAAACTAGAGAAGGGAAAAGTAAGGACTTAAGAAATGTAAAATGTATAAAAGGTGAGGATGATATTGTCTTGGTTAAGGACGAAGACATTAAAGAAAGATGGCGAAGTTACTTTAGTAATTTGTTTAATGAAAACCAAATAGAAGGCTTAAACTTAGAATTGTCAAATGAGGACAAAACTAAAAATATGAGATTTATTCGTAAAATTTGAGTTAATGAAGTTAAGTTTGCACTTAAAAAGATGAATAATGGGAAAGTTATGGGACCAGATAACATCCTAATTGAAGTTTGGAAATGCTTGGGAGATAACGGAATTATATGGTTAACTAATTTGTTTAATACGATTATAAAAACTAAGAAAATGCAGATGAATAGAGAAAAAACATTTTAATACCTATATACAAAAATAAAGGAGACATTCAAAATTGTAATAATTATCGTGAGATTAAACTTATGAATCATACGATGAAACTATGAGAAATGGTAGTTGAACAAAGATTAAGGTTAGAAACGAAGGTCTCAGAAAATCAATTTGGTTTTATGCCTGGGAGATCTACCATAGAAGCTATATATCTTTTAAAAAGATTAATGGAAAAGTTTAGGGAAAAGAAGAAGGACTTGCATATGATATTTATTGACCTAGAAAAAGCATATGATAGGATACTTAGGGAAGTTCTATGATGGGTTTTGGAAAAAAAAGGTGTATGTAGTAGGTATACTAATGTCATTAAGGATATGTATGATGGAGTAATGACTAGTGTGAGGACTATAGATGGAGAAACTAGAGAATTTCCAATCACCATAGGTGTACATCAAGGATCTACTTTGAACTGACTGAAAGTATTCAAAAGGAGGTTCCATGGTGCATGTTGTTTGCAGATGATATTGTATCAATTGATGAACTAGGGGCGGAGTAGAGGCTGAGTTAGAATTATGGAGAGAAGCTTTAGAATCTAGAGGCTTAATGATAAGTAGAAATAAGACAGAATATATGAAATGCAATTTTAGTATTGGTCGGAGGAATATTGGAGATTAAGTTAAACTTGATGATGAAGAAATAAATAGCACTTGTAGATTTCGATACCTTGGATCTATTATGCAAGCTGAAAGAGAAATTGAAGATGATGTAATGCATAGAGTTAAAGCAGGTTGGGTAAAATGGAGAAATGCTTCAAGTGTGCTCCGTGATTGTAGAATACCCTTAAAATTAAAAGGAAAGTTTTATAGGACAACTATAAGACCAACTATGCTATATGGATCAGAATGTTGGGCGACGAAGAATTAGAATATCCAAAATGTTAAAGTTGCTGAGATGAGAATGCTTATATGGATGAGTGGTATAACATTAAAAAATAAATTAAGGAATGAACATATTTGCGGTAAATTAGGTGTAGCTCCTATAGAAGATAAGATAAGGGAGGGATGACTTAGATGGTATGGACACTTGCAACGTAGGCCACATAGTGCGCCATGGAGGAAGAGTGAGTTAGTTACTGTGGTGGGCAGTAGAAGGGGTAAGACTGGACCTAAAATAACTTGGGAGGAGATAGTGAGTAAGGATTTAATATCCTTGAATCTGTCAAAGGAAATGGTCCATGATCGCATAAATTGGCGGAAAATGATTCATATAGTCGACCCTACCTAGTGGGACTTAAGACTTGGTTTTGTTGTTGTTATCTCCAGGGGGGGAACCAAAACAAAGATTCGGTTGTGTTTCATGATTTTTTCCGAACTGAAGACTCGCAAAATGATCCTTCTCCAACTTTGATTATTCAACCTGAAAACCCAAGCTTTATTATACCAAGAGAAAGTGAGTCGAGTTTGTTAGATATTGAAAAGGCAGGTTTTCTTGCTGTGCCATCTCATGATGTACATGACCCTATAATGACTAACAAAGAAGAAACAGAAAAAAAGCACCATAGTGTTGGTACCATTTGATATTGTCTACTCGTGATAGAGGACAACTCGTAAGAAAGGGTCTTCAAGTCCTTTACACTTTCCAGAATCCGTAAACCCTCTATGTAATGTCCTCACCGAGCCATTACCTCATGTTCAGTTCATTTCATCATTTGAGTTCTGAGTCCTCTAGTTCTGAAGCTGAGTTTGGTTCCAATCCTGAGTTTGATGATTCTAAACTTCCCATTGTTGTCCGGAAGAGTGTGAGGTCTTGCACCCAACATCCATTGTCCAATTATGTGTCATATGAAAATCTCTCACCTGTTGTTTGTGCTTTTATCTCACAATTGTCTTGTATAGAGATTACTAGTCTTGTGCAGGATGCTTTGAAAGTTCTTGAGTGGAAGGAGGCTGTCTTTGAGGAGATGAAAGCTCTTGAAAAAAATGGCTTGTGGGAGTTAGTTGATCTACCAAGAGGAAAGACAACTCTAGGGTGCAAATGGGTGTTTACAGTCAAGTATAAATCTAATGGTTCTCTAGAACGGTATAAAGATCAATTGGTCGCCAAGAGATTCATTCAAACCTATGGCATTGATTACTTGGAGACATTCGCCCCATTCGCAACGCTAAACTTTTTAAGAGTTCTTTTGTCACTTGCAGCTAATCGTGATTGGCCTCTTTATTAGTTGGACGTAAAAAATGCATTTCTTAATGGAGACCTGGAGGAAGAAGTGTACATGGATGCACCTCCAGGATTTGGTGAAAAGTATGGCGCAAAGGTGTGTAAACTGAAGAAGTCCTTATATGGGTTAAAATAGTCACCATGAACATGGTTTGAGAAATTCACTCAGTTTGTTAAAAGTCAGGGGTATACTCAAGGGCAAGGTGATCATACGATGTTTGTAAGACATTCACAGGATGGGAAGATAGCGATACCGATTGTGTATGTAGACGATATAATTCTCATTGGAGATGACGTACTTGAGATGAACTGATTGAAGACTTCCCTCTCATCAACGTTTGAGATCATGGACTTAGGATCTTTGAGGTATTTCCTTGGAATGGAGGTTGCTTGGTCTAAGAAAGGGATTGTTGTCTCCCAACGGAAGTATGTCCTTGACCTCCTTAAGGAGATTGGGATGAGCGGTTGTAGGCCAGCAGATGCTCCAATAGATCCCAATTAGAAACTTGGAGATGACAAGGAGGGTGATCCAGTGAATACAACTCGGTATCAAAAGTTGGTGGGAAAGTTAGTTTACTTATCACACACACAGCTTGATATTGCTTTCGCTGTGAGTTTGGTAAGCCAGTTTATGCATTCACCCTATGAGAAACATGGAGCTGCGTTTACAGTTGAGTTTGCAGTTATATAGATAAACAACTTAAATGAATATTTAAAGGTTTAAAATTGTTGGGTGCTTAACTTTCGAGTTTAGAGGCAAAGATCTGCAATTGTAAGTCTTAGTGAGAGAGAGGAGTAGAAAAAGGGAGAGGAAGAACCTTTTAAAGCAAATGCAGAAGCATAAAGCAGAATAACATAATGCTAATTACACCTCCACTCATATCTATGGCAAAGAACAAAACACATCTTACACCTAGGCACCTACAAACGATGAACCCTACCCTACAGACAGAGAGGAAGGGCCTGCCACAAAACGTGAGATGCTTGTAAATTTAGCAGTAGGAAATTGACAAACAACATGGGGTCCAAAATTTTGCCTATGAAATGATGTACATAGATATTGATTACTATGTAATTTTAATTATTTATTGTACATTGATTAAAATATTTGATCAGGTCATTTTTTTGAGATGCTTAGTCAATTATTTGCTTTGCAACATACAAATGAGAGGGAATAATAAACATAGACGTCAATTAATTAGTTAGTTAGCCAAGGTCATGAACTGTAATTTGAAATATTAAGTCGGAAGAATAAGGTGAAGCTGCAGGAATAATTAAAACATTTAGGAAGAGCTTTGAGCACTGACAAACTTGTATGTGATATTTTACATTTGATGTTCTTTGATGGAGGAAGGAGGTCTGTTTTTCCTCCTTCCATTCCCTGTTACTTTCTGATTCTAATCCACTCTCTTTCCTCTCTCTCCTTGGCTATTATTCTTTGCCCTGCCTCTCTTTGAAAGGATTTCCTAGTTTTTATTTTTATTTATTTATTTTTACATATCAGTCAATTTGTGGGGGCAAATAGATGGACGAAAAAAAGAGAAATTAAGCACGCTGTGAAATTTCAACCATGGATGATGTGTGGCAGCAATACCATAATTAAATTATCAGCAAATAAACTGATTGGAATGATCAAAATTCTGAAGAAGACAAACACGAAACCGGAAATCATAACTCTGTTACAGTACATAGAGGAGATTATTTTGTCTTAGAAGGAGTCATACAGGAATGTTAGCTTCGGAGAATATGGTGAAGTTGCAAGGATAATTTAAACGTTAAAAATGAGTTTGAATGCTAACAACTTTTATGTGGTATTTTACATTTGATGTTATTTTTGGGTTCTTTCAGAGTTTCTTTTGGTGCATGGTTTCTTTTCTGTTTCTCCTTCTGTCTCCCATTCCCCACTCCTTTGTGATTCTAATTTCTGTTTCACTTCTCTCCTCGTTGGCTATTGTTTTTTGGCCTCTCTGTTGATGGATTTCCTAATATCTTTCTCTTCTACTTGAGTACAGATCAGTCAATTATGGCAAATAGGTGTACAAAATACAGCCGACGGGAAATTACAAGTGATTTCAAATCTTAACCATGCATAATGTGTCACCCTAATTCCCACAAATAAATTAAGAAAGAATAAACCAATGAGCATAATCAGAATTCTGAGGAAAATAAACACACAGCCTTAAATCATCACTCTGTTACAGCCCATGGAAAAGAAGATAGTGTCGTAGAAGGAGACATACCTTCTGCAATGGCGCAGTGAAACAGAAATGAGGATGACAACACATGATAATGTTTGCTCTTGCGAAGACAGTAATGGGTTGCATACTTCCATTATTTTCATCATTAGATTGACTGTCAAAAAACTGAACCCTAACCCCAAGTGCGTAAATAGTTGAATCCATACCTGGAAAAATTTAATAAGCATCTAAATAATACATATTATAACTACATAAATATTCATCAAATTCCATTTATTGTCATAAAATAAACACACGTAGTTATGTTTCCCATGAAAAGCAGAAGCAACCATCACCTATGCACTTACTAATTAATTGATTGAAATTTGCAACTAAATAAAGCCTTGGTTCAATAACATAACAAATCAGCATAACAGCACCGTCGAATCATCATATCTAAATACCATGGTTCACAAACCCATCATAAATTTAAAGTAAAACGTGGCCAAATCCATTCCTCTGAATCTACTCAATTGAACCAAAACAATTGAAAAATTTTTAGTTGCTCAATCATTAAAACAAAAGCTTAGTCATTCAAAAGGATAAAATGAAAATGTCAATAAAAGGATGTCAACCTCAATTCAATGAAACATAGAACATGGAGGAGGAAAATATCTAATCAGTTCATATAATGCGTATTTAGCAGCCGAATGTGTGCAACATTTAACCCAGATTACAGTAGATATATGCAGGTTTTTGTCATTTGCAATAAATTTTTATCCTTTTCAATAACACAAACAAAAGTTGAAGTTGGCATTTTTCTAAGATGTACAATCTTTATTTTCCACACTCTTGTATTTGCAAAGCCATGAGCTAAGATTTTAATTAATTGTCAAAGTATGGTTTTCCTTTTTTTTTTTTTTTGGGGGGTGGGCAAATATCAACTTATCATCACACAATTTATTTTCCACTTCTTGCTTTGTTTGAAATGATGTGGCAGCGAGCGTGTCATTGCATTGTCAAGCACATGGCATCTCAAGATGATCATGACAAAAAAAAAAAAAAAGGCAAAATGGGAAGATCACTTAGTTAAATGCTTCACCTTGAAATGATCTCCTTCATGGAAACCATTTGAAGACTGCAGCCAAAAGCTGCTCATTACCAGATTTCTCATGCCTGTTATCACAAAATACTTCTTGTAAAAGCCGCAGTAATGTAATGAAGCCATGAATCAGAACAAATTAAGCTAATAGATAGAGAATCAAATAAATTGTTACCATATAAGTAATACACAACAATTTCTCATTTGTTTGATTCCTGAATTTATCTCATTCATGACCATCAATTTCATCAAGCATGAAACGAATACCACCCCTCAATAATTGGCCACCCAAGAATAAGCAATATCAATACAAAAAATCTCAAGAGCCTACATGAATTCTGCATTATAAGTATTTCTAGAACATTGTATAACTTCAAAGGGAGGGAGTAGTTACCATGGTATGACTCATGGTAGCTTAGAGAAAGTAAATACACTTTCCCGAACGTACATATCTATAAAGCTTTTTTTTTTTTTCCAGTCACCAGTGGGCTGGTGTTTTTATTTCAAGGTAAATGAGCATGATAAAATTGATATAATAAACCTATAAATTAACACATTTAAAATCTATTTAACCAAGAAGCAAAACATAAGCTGAGAATGAAGCAAGCAATTAGAAAAGAAATTTTAAAAATCGAACTTTTGCTTCACCAGGAGGAGCAACAATCCTACAATAAAATAAAGCTGAGATCGGAATTAAAAAAATGAGAGTGGAATTTTTGGGATGAGCAAATAGATGCAATGAAATGTGGAAATCTGAAGAAGAAGATAACAATACATGCACAAAAAACAGAACAGAAATGCAGCTTGCTGAGATGGAGATCCTAAATCTCCTCACCTGGCTGCTGGTCAGCATGGAAAACCTAAGAACTCACATGCGAAGGATGTAGACCATGTTTCAAAATCTGGGAAGAAGACACAGGTGAAGAGGCAGGTACCTCAAAGGGTTAAGAATCCCGTAAATGTCCCTTCTCTTTCTTGGGAATTAATTTCCCAGCTGTCAACCACAGAGCAGCTGAAATGTTCAAATTTCTAGCACTCAAACAGCAAAGAATTCCAGAAATACCTTCTGGATTTCATGGAAACTACATTTTTCCAGCTGTCAACCACAGACCAGCTCAAGGTTTCAATTTTATATGTGGTAGATTGAAACGTTTGAAGGAGAAGCTGAAAGTATGGAATGAAGAGGAGTTCGGGGATGTTAGAATTAGAAAATTGAGAATTATGGGTGAGTTGGAATCCTTGGATAGGAAGGAGGAGGAGTTTAGTCTTTTAGTTAAAGAAGAGAGTGGAAGAGTTTCCTTGAAGAATGAGTTGGAAGAGATTATTTTCCAAGAATTGAGGAATTGGAGATAAACTACCAAACTTAAATGGGTAAAATTTGGTGATTGTAACTTTTTTTTTTTTCATAGGCTAGCCAATGGTAAAAGGAATAAGAATTTGATTAGGGAGTTAGACATGTGGGATGGGAGAGTTTCTAATGACCTTCCTCAAATTGTTTCTGCTATTATTAATTTCTTTCAGAATTTGTATTTGAAGCATTGTTAGAGGGGCTGGATTTGAATCCAATTACTGGTGATTAGAAGAGTTAGCTAGGAGACCGTGGATGAAGAAGTGAGAGGGGTGGCCCGTGTGATGGAAAGGGATAAAGCCCCAGGTACGGATGGTTTCAACATCACTTTTTTCCAAGATTGTTGAAAGGTTGTTAGGAGTGATTTTTTGAAAGTTTTTACTGAATTCTTAGGGAAAGATTCTTTGACCAAAAGTATTAATTCCTCCTTTATAGCCTTGGTGCCTAAAAAATCTAGAACTATTAAGGTTGAGGACTTCAGATCTATTAGTCTTATTTCTAGTGTGTACAAGATTATAAAAGGTTTTAGCTAACAGGTTGAGCATGGTGCTTGCTAATACTATATCTTGTGCTTAGAGTGTGTTTGTGGTGTGGGTTGTTTGTTGGGGGGGGGGGGGGAGGCAAATCGTGGATGCCATTCTTGTGGGTAATAAGGTGGTAGAGAATTGTCATAGGAATAAGAAGAGGGTTTTTTTTTTTTTAAATTAGACTTTGAGAAAGCTTACAATAGAGTAAGTTGGAGGTTTTTGGATAAAGTCTTTGCGAGGAAGGGCTTTGGACCTTTGTGAGCGTTGGCATGGTTAGATTAGGGGCTGTCTTTCTAATGTGTGGTTGTCGATAATTGTTAATGGTGGAATCTTGGTTTAGCCCTTCTAGGGGCACTAGACAAGGTGATCCTCTTTCCCCTTTTCTGTTTGTTCTTGTAGCAAATGTGTTGAGTAGATGGTGGATAGGGCTGTGGAGAGGAGGCAGGTTAGAGGCGTAAAAGTAGGGAGAGAGGATGTGCTGGTTTTCCATCTCCAATTTGCTGATGAAACCATTTTCTTCCTTTAGGTTAATAATGACATGCAACCACATTCTCTATTAGATCATTCGTGGGGCTTTCAAATTCCACATATATAAAAGCCCAAGACACCCCCTCAATTGAGTCAAAATATTGCCCTTGAGCACTCTTTGGATGCTCACTTTGTGCTTAGAAGAACATTGGGGGTGGTAGGACACTCACATTATACGTGTTCCCTTTAGCATAAGTTACCATCTTGCTCAAAAGAGTCATACATCATAACATGAAAATGTGACATTGACAGCTATCTGGATCCACCACAATACCATAATGACATTCAAAGTATGTCCTATGACATTTTTATAATTGAGTCAAGATAGTATGTGACGATATAGGACTATGCCACAAGGGACATACAATATGTAACCTATAATTTTTAGTAGTTGTAGAAAAAATTTAAAATTTTATAATGTGCATAATAAAGTTAGTTATTGATAATTTTTTTTAATTAGGGGCTCGTGACAATTAGTTACTAACAAATTTTTTAAAAAAAAGAAAAAAGAAAAAAAAAATTCATGGTAGGTTTTAATTTAAATAATATTAATTTACTAATTTATTCATTTGTGAGAGTTATATTTTAATTTTAAAGTTAGAAGAAAAAAAAGAATTCTAGGAATAATTGGAAAGAAAAAGATGATTGAAAATTGTATCTTTTTTCCTTTAAATAATAGTAGATATAGACACGTACTCTTTATCCTTCCTTTACGCCTCACGCTAATCTTGTGGCGGGGAGGGGTTATGTATCCGCTTCTGGAAAGACTCTTCGCTAGGTAATAAAGTTTTATCCACTTCTTTCCCTCGTCTCTTTCGTTTTTGTGTTCATCAAAATAGAGCCATATCTTTTTTGTTGGGGATTCAGGCAGTCCTTTGGTTTCCTGGAATCTTCATTGTAGGTGACCTCTTAATGATAGGGAGATGGAGGAAATAATATTTTGTTAGGGAGGGATATTCCCACTTGGTCCTTGGATCAGTTGGGAGTGTATTCTTGCAAATCTTTTTTTTTTTTGGAATTATTGATCTGTTCTAATTCTTCATTTCTGCTCTTTCCTATAATTTGGAAGGCTAAGGCTCCCTAAAAAATTAAGGCTTTCACTTGATTGGTTGTGCTTAATAAAATTAATACTAAGAACTTGTTGCAAATCAGAAGACCTTTGAAGGTCTCTGTCTCAAGGACTCTTTGAGACAGCTTTTCATCTCCTTTTACACTGACTTTACATGGAGGATTTGGAATCAGTTGTTTGGTATAATGGGGGGAGAGTCTGATATGCCCTGTATTGGAGTAATGTGCTGGCTTGTTGAGTTTTTCCTTTCCTGTAGATTTTTGTTGTTTTTTATGGTTTGTTCCAGATCCCCTTTGTGAGATTTCTCATTCTCAAAGATCCAATACCTACAGCACTTCAAAACTTTAATGATCCAGAACTTCAAGAGGCAACTATGACTGAGGTTAGAATATCCTAGGAGGAATTACTTAACCATGTAGAACAGGGCAGATCACAACAAAGCACTGCAGGTGTTTAATAAACATCATGACAGCAGCTACAGGCAATATGGCTGGCAGCAACTGGAAGTGATTGCAGGCAAGAAGAGTCATCAAACACTCATTGAAACCAGCGAGCAATTGATACAACATTGCAAACAAGCAATCATGAGCGACAGCATCAAAACAGCATTTCCATGTGACGACCATCCTTTGAACAGCAGAATAGCAGCAGTATACCAAAAACAGAGTAGCTGACTTAACATTAGCAAATCACCACGAACAGACACAGCATCCTACCAAGGATGCTGGACAACCTAACCAAGATGAAAAGTGTCCCTAAACGATTCTAAAACCAACCAGAAAATCAGATTTGAGAACTGATTAAAGAAAAATTAGAGGGGAAAAAAAACAGAGTATCTAAAAGCAACTCAAACAAATCAGATTTATAGGAGATTAAATCTCTGATACCATGTTGTAAAGTTGGAGATGGAGGTGAGAAGAAGATAAGAACAGAAAAACAGAAGAAGAACAGAAGAAGAAAAGAAAAGAAGAAAGAGTAGGCAGATTTCCTGGAGCATACGTACAACTCCAGGTATGCCCTTTTATATGTTAATAATAAAAATGACTTAAGAAGAAAAGGTACCCCACTCACAATTTAATTATTAAAAAAACATATTTTCTTCTGAAAGAGAGGTTTTGGATAAAAGAATCTATAGCTAAAGTTGTTGAATTTCAACTTTGGTGGAAATTTCTAGGGTCCCAAAGTATGGACTAGTAGCCAAATATGGACATTTTATATGAAATTTTAGGATAGATATAACAACACGTGATATGGATTCAAAATAATGTAAATAAACTGTTAAGCAACCCCTTTCAAGTAAAAGTATAAGCTGTTAAGTTGTGGGCCAACAATGTATCTCAAGCTTTAACACTCCCCTGTGCAAGATCCCAATTGCATGTGAAGGGATAAACAAATGATCAATAACAGCTATTATTGGGGAGAAGATAATTTTTAACCACCACACTATAAATGTGGGCAAAAGAACTGAGGACTTTTTGGCAACTATAGCTCTGATACAATGTTTGGCAACCACTTCACTTAAAAAGATTAAGCTGTTATGTGAGCTGGATATACATTATTGCTCACAATGTAACAGTTTAGATTTTTAGGTAAATTTAGTTGCTTGACATGGTATCAGAGCAATTGTTGCAATGAGGTTCAGGTTATACTCGTGTTTATTGTTTTTATTAGAAGAGTTATCTTATTCCTTATATTTGATGTTATTCATTATTTGTTTATCTCTCTACATGCAGTCGGACTGCATGCGTGGTAGTGTTAAAGGTTGATATACATTGTTGACGTGCAACTTAAAGAGCAGAAGCTCATACATAAAATGGTGACTTGCAGAAACCCGACTTATGACAAGTGTAAGGTCTACAATGTATAAATATTACATACTGTTCTTAACAAAAAAAAAGGTCTTACTGCTGGACATATAAAAGCAACAGCTTTTGTATTATCTTTTGGACATTAACTTAATTTCACAATCTCATAAAATATCATGTTCAAACGTAAGAGATATTCAATCAGCATCAATATCATGTAACTTATAGACTATTTAGTACTTATTTATTACTAATAGAAAGGATTCCCCCATTTATAGTTATTTTGGATTTACTTTTTGGATTCCTAAAATGCTTCTGTAATCAAGGTCTTAAATTTTGATTTAGACTAAAATTTTGAAGCTCTAAAAGTATGAAATTTTGACACAAATTTCTATTTTAATGTCGATTCTAATTTCAATTTGGAAAAAAAAAAAGGAAATTAGTAGTAAAGTATGGAAAGTTTTAGAACTAATATATTACAAATTAAGTACATCTATGTTGTGCATGAGGTGCAGTTGTTGAAATATAATACATGTATTAAGCATATCCATAATATAGTTTGTATTAAACATATTTGTGATATAATATGTATAATAAACATATTTTGCTAATATAAATGAAATTCCCGAAACATTTAAATTTTATTTATCATACAAATAAAGATAATTTTTTAGACATCAATGGTTAAATAAAATGTTGTTTAAGTTTAATTTTTCATATAATTTGAGAAGCCCTTGTAATAATCTTTTGTTTCAAAAAAAAAAATATATATAATTTAAGAGAGAAATTCACTTTGCATCTAAATCTCATATTTGAATTCTAAGGAAATTTCATTTTATAGTTAAAATTTCGACAAGTTTTTCTAAAGTTCTAAATTTCAATAAATTTTGGATGATTCATTGAAATTTTGATGAAAATTATGCAAGACGGAAATCAATTGCCATTTCGATTTCGAGGGTGATGGATTGTTAACAGAAAATTTGACAATTTCGTGGAAATTTAAGACCATGGCTGTAATCACCCATCTTTTTTACTATTAAAAAAGGACATAATAGTAAAACTGTTAATACATTTATATTTTAAAAATTGAAAAAATAAAATTTTAGGTAGTTTTATTAATATAGTTAGTGCAATATCATCTATAATCTCATAAAATTAGTTTAGATTGCTTATAAAATAGTTAAATAGATTGGAATTTAAATTATAATTGCATCGGTCTCATAAAATTAGTTAGATTGCTTACAAAATAGTTAGTTTAGATTGGAGTTTTAAATTATAATTGCATAAAATTTTCTTGATGATCAACACAAATAGGGTGTGATATCACCATAAATGTATTTTTGAATATGTAGTTCTAGTACTTATTTTTTTGTTAATAATTTTGTTGGCCCTAGAGTCGAGTTTAGCCGCGCCGGGGGGGGGGGGGGTTGGGGTGAATGGACTCTTTTTTGTATTTAAGCTTTCCTCTACAAAATAATAAATCTTGGCAAGATACAATCACAATATAAAGAATATAAATCATGCACAAGACGTAAATTAAAGAGTATAGTGAAGAGAAGCTTACCAAACGATATTAACGTGGTTCAGCCTCTTGCCTACGTCCACACCTTCAGACAAACAAGGATTCCACAATCCACTATAAACCTCCTTCACCAGCGGAGAAGCCTTTACTAGCGGGAACAAATCCCTTTTGCTCACCAAGAGCCTTTCCGAGGGAACCAATCCCTTTCGCTCACCAAGAGACGCAAGGTTCACCAAGAATCCTTGCAATTTGTTTCACCAAGAACCTTTGAACTAGGTTCACCAAGAACCTTAATACAACAAGATGATGAGAAATGATTTACAAGACAAATGCTCTTTAAATGAGCTGATAATTGATACAATCAAAACCTCACACAAATCTCTCCGAGTAATGATTCAAAACAAGATTATTGAGCAAGAGAGACTTTGAGCACAAGAATGATGAACTAAAATATGGTGTGCTTGGGAATAATATATGAACTACAAAATCAATGTTTAAACAAGCCTTTGGGCTTGTATTTATAGGAAAATTGGGTTACTAGCCGTTTTATGGCCATTGGGCTAATATATTAATTGTTTACTTTGAAAACTAGTCGTTTATAGTCGTTGGGTTGGAATCCTGACACAAACCGTCGATTGTTTAGCCCAAACCGACGACTGTTTACCGCAAACCGTCGACTGTTTGACCCTATTTGTTCAGTATCGAAACCTTCTCATCTATGGAAAGTCTTCAACATGAAAGTTGTGGGATATTTTCGTAGGTTTTCGTATATACCAAGATCGCCTTTTTTGAAGTCTTCTAGCAAAACTTATGCTCCAAATACTGAAGGGTGTTC
This sequence comes from Malania oleifera, assembly GCF_029873635.1. Lineage (NCBI taxonomy): Eukaryota > Viridiplantae > Streptophyta > Magnoliopsida > Santalales > Ximeniaceae > Malania > Malania oleifera. Next base: position 56,364,714 of record NC_080422.1, on the reverse strand, counting down.
AAGAAATTTGAGAGAGGAATTTGAGTGGTGCATAAATGAGGTTTTAAACCCAACCAGGACCAAGTCTTGAAAAGATTATAACACTAATATGACTTAAAACTTGTCCCTTATGAAAATACATTCGAGTATAGGATATCTTTGTCAAACTCTTTGTTTTCTCTTTGAAAACTATGAGTATTAAACTTATGACTTAGTGAAATCCTATATACTCTTATGAACTAGTATGCACATGCAATTTGCTCAACTCTTGCTCAATAAACATGTGTGAAACAGAACTACAAGAGTTACAACAAATATTACCTCAAACACTCCCCATTACATATGTTTCTACATTAGCTTCCATTGGTATGTGCTTGGCCTCTTCCGATTGTGTGTCCTCTTGATCTTTGCCTATTTGATTGTCCACTCAATCTTTGCATATGAGAATGTTCGCTTGATCTTTGCACTAGAGCTCATATCTGTGTGATTTTGCCACTTATACCTGCCACAACTTAGTATGCAAAGATTAGTTTAACTGAAAACAACTAATGGGTTGTTATCATCAAAATACGACAATTAGGATTTTGTAGCCACTCAGGCTAACAATCTCCCCCTTTTTGAGATGGCAAACCATTGGTGTTTTCGTAGGATATAATTGTAAACTCTCTCTTAATTTATGCATATTGTTAAATGAGATGGAAATTTTTCTCCCCCTTACTATATGCATATAAGTCAAAATTAAACCATTGAACTAGATGCTTTATATCCATTGGAGCTATAGCATACAATTATACAAATTAGAAAGTTCATTTTATATTAAGACAAATCAATAAATAAACTGAACTTTCATTTAGTAACAAATTTGAATTTTCATTAAAAACGTTTTAAGCATTACTACATATTTGTACTTAATACACCCACCTATAGTACCCAACCTATTAACACCTACGTACTTCTCCCCCTTTGATCATCATCAGAAAGAGAGGAACTATTCTTTTAGCTTAAAAAGCTGTTGGTGATAGGATACTTGTTCTCCCGATTAACCACTAATGGGAAGATACCATAAGTTAAGATTAATTTCCCTAGGACTCAATTTTATGCAAGAGATGTGCTGACTATGCATATTCAAGAGTTTTACCATCATATGTTTATTATGACTAGGGAAAACATCTGTTATCTATAGGAGTTGGGTTTCTTGGGCATGCTTATGAGATTTTAATCAAAAGTGGATGACCTAGGTTGTTCATCTCAGAAATACAAGGTTTTTCTATTGTCACCCATAAATTTATTCCTAAAGAATAAGCTTGAGTAAAGAGCTTGTGAGGGTGCGCATGCTACTTCATCCCATAAACTATAACCAATACTTTTAAAAGAAATAAACCAATTAACAAGGATATATACAGTTTAAAAGATCATATTGGTTTTAATATTTGAATTTATCAATATTGGCTTGATTTTCTGAAGTCCCTAGCATAGTAATCAAACAATTATTATGCGTAAACTGGGATTTATACTCTGAGTGCTATTGTGACAAATGTTTCCAATTTTGCACTATATAAACAAGCTTAGTCATCACAATTCCTTTTTACCTAGGTATGGTTGGATTTACCTAAATCCTATTTTCTAATCCCAGTTCCTAAGGAGGCAATTGTCTAAAATTTAGGTAGTTTGCTGTGGCACTCATTCTTCTTTGGGCCCCAAGGGGTTGGTGTTCTTAACTATTCATTCTAGTTTTCTTTCTTTGCCTCTTGCACCTGTAAGAGGGCAAGAATAATGAATGTGACCTTTCCTTTCACAATACAAGCAAATTTTGTTCGCATGTGAAGGTTTTGTATGATTAACCATAAATTAATTTCTTTTTGTAAAATCTATTTCTTTGGGTTCCTAAGGGCTTATTAAAGTTTTCTTTCCCATTTGGTGATTTTACAAATCATTTTCCCATAATCTTCATTTTTATTTTTCAAGAGGATATTTTCTTTTATGGTATTTTCAATTTGATTTTTTAAATCTTTGGTATTTGCAATACACTCCTCATTTTGCCTCTTCAAGAAACTATTTTCTTCTTTCAAGATGGAACAAAGACAAGGTTCCTTTTGTTTGCATTTTGACAATTTATCTTCCAAATTTTTGTTCCTTCTTTTGATCACAACTAATTTTTCATACAATTTAGTGCATGTGATCTCTAATTCATCATAGGTAAGTTCATCGTCATCAGAACTTACCTCCTCTTGTTTGTTAGCCATAAAGCACAATTGTGCTTCTTCCTCCACTTCATTATTTGTGGTCAGTCCATCGATTTCATCCCAAATAGTGGCATTCATGGCATTATAATCTTCTTTTTGAAATTTCCCTTTGTGTTTGATCAAGGGACAATTCGTTATTATATGCCCAACCGCATTGCAATTGTAGCACCTAAAGTTATCATTTTTGCTTGTTTTCTCTCTTCCATTTTGCTTACCAAATTGTCGTCTTTTTACTAGGAATTTCCTAAATTTTCTTGTGAGTGATTCTATATCATCCTCACTATCTTCATCTTCTTCTAGCATTTCTTTGTATTTTGAACTAAATGATTTTAATGCAATACCAATATACTTCCTAGGCTTCTTAGGATCCAAAGTTGTGTTTTTCTTAATTTCATAGGTTATAAGTGACCCAATTAACTTATCAAGTTTGACTTTGGTTAGATCCTTAGCTTCCTCAATGGCAGTTGATTTAGCATGCCATGACTCGGGTAAAGATTAGAGGACTTTTTGTACATTATTCTCCATAGAATAAGTTCTACTGAGTGCTTTTAATCCATTTGTGATGTGTATGAACCGAGTGGGCATGGATGTGATTGATTCTCACTCATCCATTTTAAACATTTTATACTCATTAACTAGCATGTATATTTTAGACTTCTTAACTTGGGATGTACCTGCATATGTGACTTCAAGCTTATCCCATATTTCTTTTGCGGTTTCACATCCGCAAATACGATTATATTCATCATCACTCAAAGCACAATAAAGAAAATTTTGGGTTTAAAATTAAGTTGTACTAACCTCTTTTCTATGGTTGACATCTCTTATATTGATTTCAGTTTCTCTTTATCATTGTTGAAGATGAAGTCTCCCTTTGTGATGACTTGCCACATCTCCAAATAATGTGACTGAATGAAGATGGCCATTCGATTCTTCCATGCTGGATAGTTGTTGCCATTGAACCTTGGTGGTCTGTCTACGGATTGTCCTTGGGAAAAAGTATTCACCCTGAACTCCATTGATCTTTTCACTCTGGAAATTACTCCGAAATATTAAGTGCCTTACTCTGATACCACTTGTTGGGCCTACAGTCGAGTCTAGAGGGGGGGTGAATGGACTCTTTTTCATATTTAGGTTTTCCTCTACAAAAATAATAAATCTTGGCAAGATACAAGCAATTATATCACGATATAAAGAATATAAATCATGCACAAGACGTAAATTAAAGAGTACAGGGAAGAGAAGCTTGACAAACGATAGTAATGTGATTCAGCCTCTTGCCTACGTCCACGCCTTGAGACACACTCAAGGATTCCACAACCCACTATAAACCTCCTTCACTAGCGAAGAAGCCTTTACAATCGGGAACAAATCCCTTTTGCTCACCAAACCCTTTCGCTCACCAAGAGCCGCAAGGTTCACTAAGAATCCTTGCAATTCAGTTCACTAAGAACCTTTGGACTAGGTTCACCAAGAACCTTACTACAACAAGATGATGAAAAATGATTTACAAAACAAATGCTCCTTGAATGAGCTGATAATTGATATAATCAAAACCTCACACAAATCTCTCCAAGTAATGATTCACAACAAGATTAATGAGCAAGAGAGATTTTGAGCACAAGAATGATGAACTAAAATATGGTGTGCTTGGGAATAATATATGAACTACAAAATCAATGTTTAAACAAGCCTTTGGACTTGTATTTATAGGCAAATTGGGTTACTATCCGTTTTATGGCCATTGGGCTAATATATTAATTGTTTACTTTGAAAACTAGCCGTTTATAGTCGTTGGGACTAGAATCCCGGCGCAAACTATTGACTGTTTACCCCAAATTGTCGACTGTTTACCCCAAATAGTCGACTATTTACCTCAAACCGTTGACTGTTTGACCCTATTTGTTCATTATCAAAACCTTCTCATCTAAGAAAGTCTTCACATGAAAGTTGTGGGATTTTTTCTTAGGTTTTCGTAGATATTAGGATCGCCCTTTTTGGAGTCTTCTAGCAAAAGTTATGCTCCAAATACTGAAGCGCGTTCAGGAAATTTGAGAGAAGAATTTGAGTGGTTCATAAATGAGGTTTTAAACCCAACCAGGACCAAGTCTTTAAAGTATTATAACACTAATATGATTTAAAACTTGTCCCTTATGAAAATACATTTGAGTATAGGATATCTTTGTCAAACTCTTTGTTTTGTCTTTGAAAACTATGAGTATTAACCTTATGACTTATTGAAATCCTATATACTCTTTATGGACTAGTATGCACATGCAATTTGCTCAACTCTTGCTCAATAAACATGTGTGAAACAGAACTTCAAGAGTTACAGCAAAGACTACCTCAAACATTCCCCATTACATATGTTTCTACATTAGCTTCCATTGGTTTGTGCTTGACCTCTTCCGTTTGAGTGTCCTTTTGATCTTTGCCTAGTTGATTGTCCACTCAATCTTTGCCTATGAGAATGTTCGCTTGATCTTTGCACTTGAACTCGTACCTGAGTGATTTTGCCACTTATACCTGCCACAATGTAGTATGCAAAGATTAGTTTAACTAAGAATCACTAATTTTTTATTATCATCGAAATACAACAATTAGGATCATGTAGCCACTCAGGCTAACAAATTTTACATTTCTGTGAAAATTATTTATTTAAATGATATTTTGTTATATCATCTATGATCTCATAAAATTAGTTTAGATTGCCTATAAAATAGTTAATTTAGGTTGGAATTTTAAATTGTAATTGCATAAAATTTTCTTGATGATCAACACATATAGGGTGTGATATCACCTTGAATATATAGTTCTAGTCCATATTTCTCCGTTCATAATTTTACATTTCTGCCAAAAATAACCATTATTTAAATGTTATTTAGTTAGAAAATTTATTAAGAATAAAGTATATGAGGAAAGGAAGTTGCAATTACAAGGGTAGGAGGCTATACTTGTGTATGCCTTTGCACATGATTGCTAGCTGTGTTTTTCTTTTTCCCACTCGTGAGCTTTCTTTGTCTTGCTACATTATGTATGATTCCAATGCCTATGCTTATGCACATCATGCTATACAATTTGGCTATACAGCCTCTACTTGTCCTTGTTATTGCTCATAGTATTAGTACCCATGTTAGGAGTTTTGAGTTAGTGAGGGTAATATGGTCATTGTGATGTACTTGACATGTATTATAAATAGAGAGGGACGTCTATTGCTGCGATTAGGTTTTTCCTAAAGAGTATTCATGCAATTCTCTGAACTTAGCCAACTAAAATATGATCTTATCATCTCTACCCATCTACTGTGATACTAATCGTCAGCCATGATGGAGAACAATGTCTGATGATTAATACAAATTGAAGGGAAACAGTTTGATTTGAGACTAGAGAGGACGAGTGTTACGGTATTGGTAAAGAAGTCGAGAGAAGGAATTGATTGGTGAGGGCTCATGTGTTGGCGATAAAATGGATTTTGAACAGTTTGTCCTTGGTGCGGTCTTGTCTGAGTAAGTTTGTTCAGAGAAAGAAATTTGGTCTTCTTGATTGTGTTGTTGCAATTAGGTGAACTTGAATTGGCAGATTCCTTGAGTTGGGAGTGCAGGAGTTTATTTTTGTTTTTGAAGGGCTGAAAGGAGGTAGTGGGAGATGTTTTGTGGTAGGGCTATAGGATTTGGTAGGGCGAAAGTTATTGAACAAATCTAATTGTGAGGGGTTTGGTGGTAAAGATGTAAAAAAGCACAAGTCTACGTAGAGCAAGGTTGTTAAGGACAGAGAACTTCCTTTGAAATTGTTTGCTCATAGATGGAGGTGCACGAGTTGTGGAAACAAGGAAAGCTTCCCTTGTGAAGGTAGTCTGGAAGCTGCAGCAATGTGTGATCGAAGAGATAAGGTGATGGTGGTGGCAGATCTAGGGTATCCTGTAACTCTATGAGTGAATTTTCAACTAAGAAGATGGTGTTGCTTTGGTCAAAGAGTAGTCATTCTTCTAAGCCATGTACTGTTGATTTATTGGGCAAATGATATTTTCAGGATGTTGGGCATAAGAAAAGTTGGCTTTAGAGTAGCGGGCCTATGAGTAATGAAAGTGTTTCATGGGCTTGCGCTACGATAGGGAAGGGTTTGCTTCAAAAATTTCAATTGACTTGGCATAGCTGGTGAATTATTGGTTCGGTTCAGTTTTTTAACCATTTCTCAAAGCTTTAAATATTTAACTCAAAATGTACTTGGGCTCATAATTGAGAGAGCAAAAATTAACTCCAAAGGAAGGCCCATGCTGCTACTGCTGCACAAGCCCAAGCCTCTATCCATTGGGATTGTTAAAAGAGAGTGCAAGGGGATCATTTTATGAGGGGAGAGGGAGCTCAAATTATTTCAAGCAGCTGATGTGGGACAATTGGACAAAGAATTATCTGCTGCAAGCCTCAATGCCTCATGAAACTGAGGGCCGTGTTATCTTGCATCGTTTTGGGTGAAGAGAATAGCCCTCTTTTACATTTCTTAAAGCTTCAATCTCCATTTTGTTATTTAAATCTGAGTTTTGTATAATTGATGATGATAATAAAGTATCTTAACAAGTATTTTTATTATAAAAAAAACTACTAAAGAAATATATAACAAAATAGTTATAATTAAAATAAAATATTGATAGATAGTTTGGTTTTTGGTTTTTGGTTTTTTTTTTTTGTTTTGTTTATTTTAAAAACTGAAACAGAAACCGAAAGCAATTTTTTAAAAAAAATGGAAAACTGAAACCAAAAATAAAAACCAAAAGACCAAACCGGAATGTAAAACGGTTCAGTTTTTGTCTGATTTTTGGTTTTTTGGGAATTTTTGTACACCCCTACTGAAGGGGCTAAGGTAATACGGATGGAGGAATACAAAGAGGCATTTTGTCAATTGGAGGGTCCTAGGCACGTTTTGAGGCATCTTCTCTTAAATGGTGGAGACTTGGCTTACAGGATGGAGAGGCTTCTCCCTTTGAGAATGTGGATGCTATGCAAACGGAGAAGAGGAAATATTATGATTTTGGTTTTTCTCATTTAAATATGATGGTTCTTTTTGTGGAAGTTTCTTTTCTAAATCAGAATGTTGCGACATTAGTGTAGAGTTTAAACAATCTGTTAATGGTTTCAAAGCTGATACATCAAGTATCAATACTGATAGTAGTGATTGTGTTGTGGAGTTGCCCAATAATTTTTGTAATGAAATGGTTGAGATTCCTTGGGGGAGCAGGAGTTGCAATCAGAGGAAAGCCATAATGAGAAAAATCTTGGCTATGGGTCGTGCCCAGAGGTAGTGGGTATTGTTAGGGAAAAAAGGGACGGTAAGGATTTCAAAGTGGCAGCGGATTTGAAGGTGTATAAGCATCAATTATTGAGGAAGGAAGGGAAAGGTATGAAAAGCTTGCTTCTTAACATTTATATGAACTCAAATTTGCAGGGATGAAAATTTTAAAAAGTAGATGATGCTGGAAAGTTTATATTGTGTCTCAGAATTGTTCTAACTTGGATAAAGGAGGAAATAATTTTCAGGAGGAAGAAAAGAACAGAAAAGGATAGTGATTACCAAGTATGATAGTGATTTTGCTTGTCCTAGTGGTCTTTTGTTGGATGATTTTCCCAAAAAAAATTGGATTAAATTTTTGACCCTTCCAATACTCTTGGAATATTACTTGGGTGCCCCTTCTTTGCTTGAAGTTTTGGAAGATGTTTCAATCATTGAGGGGGCTTGGGTGTAGGCTTGGCTGTGAGCAATGTAGGGACGGGTTATTACCTAATCTGGTGCAGGAGATTAGTGTGCAGGAAGTTGGTGTTTAAAAAATTTTGGATGATATGGAAATATGGCTGGCTGACCCTTTGAGGGAATGAAGTTCGATTGGATGGGTCTAAAAGGAAAGCGACTAAATATTGTAGGAACAAGAAAGTTTTCAAAGTCTCAACACTTATGAAAGGAAGGTCTTAAAGAGGGGTTTTCTTAGGGGCTGTTAGTTTTTGTTTTGTTTTCATTTCCATTTTTTAGTTTTTCTTTTGTTTTTTCTCCTGCTTTGAGGATCTCTTGTCCTCTTCTAGATTGTAATTGTCCTGTTTCTCTCTATCAATATATTTCTTTAGTACAACAACAACAACAAGCCTTAATCCCACTTGGTAGGGTCGCTACTTGAATCCTTTTCTGCCAATTCACTCGATCAAGAGCATTTTCCTCTATTAGATTAAGGACTATTAAATCCTTCCTCACCAAGGTCTTAAATTTCAATCTCGTCTCAAATTTTGAACTTCCAAAAGTATGAATATTTTGACGGAAATTTCAATTTTGATGTCAATTTTTATTTTGATTTGAAAGAATAATGGAAATTAGTAGTAGATCATGGAGTTCTTTTATGAAACTTTAGAAATGGTTAATAGGTGTAATAACATAAGTTTTAGGACTACTATATTACAAGTTAAATACATCTATGTTGCGTATGAGGTGAAAAAGTTGTAATATAATTTGTGTATAAGATAATGTGCATTAAAAATGTCCAGTTAATACTAATGAAGTTCATAAATTATTTAAATATTATTTATTGTACAAATAATGATAAATTAGATATGAATGCTTAGATAAAAAATGTTGTTGTAAGTTCATTTCTTCATATAAATTCAAAATCCCTTGTATAATCCTTTTGTTTCGATAAAAAAAATTAAATAAAATTTAAGAGGGAAATTTCACTTCATTCCTAAATCTCTCCTTTGAATTTTGAGGAAATTTCATTCTATAGTTAAAATTTCGACAAGTTCCGCTAAAATTTCTAATTTTGATAAATTTTGAATGATTCATTGAAGTTTTGATAGAAACTCTGTAAAACAAAAATCTACTTCTATTTCGATTTCGAGGGTGATGGAAATCATAAATTTCGATGGAAATTTGGACAATTTCATGGAAATTTAAGACCACGCTCCTTACTACATTCCAAGTTATTTTAGGACCACCCCTACCCTTTTTCATGCCCAAAACAATAATTAACTCACTCCTCATAGGTGCTCTACTAGGTCCGCATTTCAAATTCCCAAACCATCTAAGCCGCCCTTCCCTTATCTTCTCTTCGACCGGTGCTATGCCTAAATTGTTGTCTATGTGCTCGTTTCTTACTTTATCTTTTAATATTATGCCACTCATCTACTTTAACATCTGCATTTCAGCAACTTTTATTTTTTGTACATGTTTTTGAGTTGCCCAACATTTGAATGATAATACATAGCTGACCTAATAGCCGTCTTATAAAACTTTCCTTTTTAATTTTAAGAGTATTCTATGATCACATGACACACTTGATGCATTACTCCATTTTACCCAACTTGTTTTAATTCTATGTAATACATATTCTTCAAATTTTCCTTCCACTCGCATAATAGATACAAGATATCTAAATCTATTAGGGCTATTAATCTCTTGATTATCAATTTTAATCTTCTCTCTACTACTACTCCTTACATTGCTAAAACTACATTTTATAAATTCTATTTTGAACTTATCCTAAACCCTTTAGGCTCTAATATTGCTCTCCAAAGTTCTAGCTTAGATTTCACTCCACTCCAACTATCATCGATCAACATGATAACGTCTGCAATCAACATACACCAAGGGATCTCATTTTGGATATTCTTGGTAAGTTCATTAATCACTAAAGTAAAAAGATATGGACTCAAAGTAGAACCTTGACGTAAACCTACTGTGATTGGAAAATCTCTAGATTCCCCTCCTACAATCCTAATGCTAGTCACTACTCTATCATACATATCCTTAATGACCTCAAGATATCTATTGCATACCCCATCTTTTCTAAAACCCACTAAAGAACTTCTCTAGGTACTTTATCAAATGTTTTCTCTAGTTCAATGAAAACCATACGCAAGATCCTCTTCTTTTTCCTAAACTTATCCATTGAACTTCTCAAAAGATAAATAGATTCTATTGTTGATCTACCAAGCATAAAACTAAATTGATTTTTTAAAATCCTCATTTCTAGTCTTATCCTATGTTCAATTATCCTTTCTCATAGTTTCATCTTATGACTTATAATCTTAATTCTACGATAGTTATTACAGTTTTGAATATCGTCATTATTTTTGTATAAAGGTACTAATGTACTTTTCCTCCATTCTTCTAGCATTTTCTTGGTTTTTATAATAGTGTTGAATAGATTAGTTAACCAAATATTTCCTTTATCCCCTAAACATATTCAAACTTCATTTGGTATTTTATCTAGTCTTATAGATTTCCCACTTTTCATCTTTTTTTTAATGCTATCTTTACTTCTAGGACTCTAATTTTGCGAATAAATCTCCAACTTTTAGTCTTCTACTCATTTGTCATTTCCAAGTTTAATCTTTCATTTTGCTTTTCATTAAAAAACTTATCATAGTATGTTCGCCACCTCTCTTTTATGTCTTCTTCTCTAACTAAGACATTATCATTCTCGTCCTTTATACATGTTACATCACCTATATCTTTTCATTTTATTTATCTAGCTCTAGCAAAGTTATAAATGTCCTTCTCTCTTTTTTTGTATCTAGTCTAGTATATAAAATATCATAAGCTCTATGTTTAGCTTCACTAATTGTCTTTTTTTGCATTTTTTCTCGCCTCTATATTTTTCTTGATTTTCTATATTCTACAACTTTGCCATATTTTATGCCAATTGTTTTTTTTCTTAAGGACTTTTTGAAATTCCTGATCTCTACACCAACTTTCTTTACCACCTGAGTATCTTCCTTTGGACTCATCTAAAACCTCTTTTGCTATCTTAACGATAGAATTAACCATTTTACTCCAAATAGTATTTTCATCTAGCTTACCCACTATTGTCAAATCAAACTATTTGATAATTTTTTCTTTGAATTTCACTATATTATCCCCTTTCAAGCTCCACCATCTAGTCCTCTTGTGTTGATTTATGTTACTCTTTCTCTTCCATTTTTTAATGTGTATATCTAATATTAGGACTCTGTTGTGTAGCCAAACTTTCACTTGGGGTAACTTTACAATTCTTACAAGATTGATGATCCCTGTTCCTAGTTAAGAAGAAATCAATTTTCCTTTTATTATACCCACTCTTGAAAGTCATTAAATGTTCATCTCTTTTTATAAAACAAGTATTCGATATAACCAAATTGTAAGACATGGATAAATCTAAGATTGTATCATCGGCCTCATTTTTATCTCTATATCCATAGTTTCCATGTATCCTCTCATAGCTTATATTATCATTTCCAATGTGTCTATTCAAATAAGCCCCTATTAATGTTTTTTTTGGACGTTTATATCCCTTGTAAAATACTATCCATATCTTTTCAAAGTTGTCTTTTAAGATTTTCTGCTAAGCCTATTTAGGGAGCATCACACTAATGACATTCACTATCTCGAGGCCTAGAGCTATCCTGATTTTAATAATCCTATACCCTATTATTTTAACATCTACTACATTATCTTTTAGGTCTTTGTCTATAATAAATCCCACCCGGGTTTTATGTTTTTATTTTCCAGTGTACCAAAGTTTAAATCTTGATTTTCAATTTCTCTAGCATTCTCTCCTATCCATTTTGTCTCTTGAAGGCAGATTAAGTTAATTTTCCTTCTAAACATTACTTTCATACTTTTGCTCATAAGAGGCCCTATATTCCAAGTTGCTAATCTAATCTTAGTTTCTTGTGCTAACTTATTAGCCCTCTCCCTCTTGTATTGATTCAATCTATTCCCTTGACCTAGGTGAATTTGGCAAGAATTCATGGTAATAAGATCTAATAAAGTTTTACGCTAGCAGTTAGCTACCTAACACAACCCTACTCCTTTATTCGGGCTTAGGACCAATTGTGTGTATAAAGATAATTTGTGTCACACAGGTGAAGTACAAGTTTGAGTTTTTTTTTTTGCTTTTTTTTATGTGCAAACTTATTTCATATAAACAATTTTCTAAATCACACCCTACAACTAGCAAAAACCTCACGAACAACAAAATGCACTTAAAAAATCTAAAGCATACAATTTTGGGTGTGAATCCAAGCTAGACTAAAAAATGGAAATTGTGCAATAGTATTATTTGAAAAATTTTGTATACTCCAAGATTTGCAAAAGGAAAACACAAAGAACAAAAAAATGCTTATATTAAGCCTACAAATCATAAACACAAAATCTCTACTACTAACCAACTATTGGAAAAATAATGATAGAATATGAATAGAAATAACAAGAGAGAAGAAGATCCCCCCGGTGGCTGAAACTAAAAGGTAATTACAGCCGTTTGAAAATACCATACAATATGTACCAAGGTCTTAAATTTCCACGAAATTGTCGAAATTTCCTGTTTCCATCACCCTCGAAATCGAAATGGCATTTGATTTCCTTCTTGCATAATTTCCATTGAAATCTCAACGAATCATCCTGAAATTTATCGAAATCTCAAAATTTCAGCGAAACTTGTCGAAATTTTAACTATACAATGAAATTTCCATGGAATTCAAATAAGAGATTTAGGAGTGAAGTGAAATTTCTCTCTTCATTTATTTTATTTATCTTTATTAAAACAAAATACTATAACAAATGCTTTTGAAATTATATGAAAAAATAAACTTACAGCAGCATTTTCTTTAACCATTTATGTCTAAATTATCGTTATTTGTTTAATAAATAATATTTAAATGGTTTATGAATTTCATCTGTATGAGCTGAATATGTTTACTATACATGATCTTACAAATATGTTTGATACACATACTATATTAAACCTTTTCAACCTCATACACAACATAGATGTGTTTAACTTATATATTTGTCCTAAAACTTACATTATTATGTTTGTTAACCATTTATAAAGTTTCACAAAGAATTACATGCTTTACTACTGATTTCTGTCATTTTTTCAAATCGAAATCGAAATTGACATCGAAATCGAAATTTCCATCGAAAATTTCGTACTTTTGGAGCTTCGAAATTTTAGATGAAATCGAAATTTAAGACCTTGTTATGTACCCTTTGGTGCCAGAAATTACACAACATTGATATATTTCTTTAGTGGTAAAAAAAATTACACAACATTGGAAACAGTCCATACTAACTTCGTGCATATTTATTAATAGCATTAAGGAAGTTAGTGAAAAGAAAGGTGTATGCCCAAGAGGGAGGGTGAATTGGGATTTTAAAATTTCTTTTTACCTTCTTTGATTGATTCTTTCTGAACTTATTTTAAGTTCAGCCACCACATAAGCAAAGTTGTTTTTCAATTACAAGTTCAGTGGAAAATTAACTTTGTTAAAACCTTTATGAATGAATATACCAAGTTGAATATCCCTTTCAGCAACTTAATACAATCCAACCAACACAATCACAACACAATCCACATTAGAATGAATTCAGCAATGCTTCAAAATTTCAGCACTTTAGTAAGTCAAAGTAGAGTTTGAGAATGTATGTTTGCTGATAAAAAATCCTGTATTTGTGACTGGTTTTCTCAATATGAAACACAATTCAAATTTCCAACACTCTTCCAAAAGTTCAGACTTTAAATAAACTTTCAGTTAATATGTCTTGGGTGTTAACCAATCAACGTGCTCCCTTATGGTTTCCGCAATATGTATTGATCAACCAATGTACTCCCTTTCGGTTTCCGCAATCCAAAAATCAAATTAATCTTTAGTTTATTTAATTTCCAATCCACGTAGTTATTAAGAACAAAAAATTAAAATCCAACCACGCAGTTAATATAAATGAAAAATTAAATGAGAGTAGGGAAGAGAGTGAGACGAAAATTTTTACGAGGTTCGGCTATACCCACCTACGTCCTCGCCTTAGGCTAACACACCCAAGGATTCCACTATAACCACTCTTGTACGGGCAAGAGCAACCTTACACACTCCTTTGCGGGCAGGAGCAGCCTTTACAATCTCTCCTTCAATAGGCTAGAGTTCGTCTTTCCAAACGATACTCCACGCTTGGTCCAACAATGATTCAAGAACCTGAACCGTCTACAAAACAAGAGCAAGTTTTGGTGTACAAAGATACTCTCAACAAGAGCTGATTAGTACAACAATTAAGCACTAAAATATACTTAAATTCAAAACAATAATTGAAAGAATTTGAAGCTTTTGAAGTATATCACCGTGAGTTTTCTTTCTAGATTGAAAGAATTTAGAATAGGCTCAAAATTGTGAGAGTTTCACATCAAAACTTAGTAAGGAACTTCAGAGATTGATTGCAAAAGAGAGCTTTGAGAGTTTTGAGAGCAAGAGAGCTTGAATGCTGTATTTGCTTGGTGTGTTTGAATCCTTAGCCTTGGGGGGTATTTATAGATGTTTAATCAAGATTATTTTGTGTTCCCTAAGTGACTTGGAGTGTTTCCCAAGTTTTCATAACGTTTAGAATTCAAAAAATCAAATTTGGAAAGTTCTTGTTATGTTTAAAATTTGAAATCTCAAAGAGTTAGTAGACTGGAAAATACGAGTCAATTGCCTGGATCCGTTAAAACACAGAGATTTTCAAAGACAGAAGGAGTCAGTCGACTGGGATTTCATGAGTCAGTCGATTGGGATTTCACGAGTCAGTCGCCTGGGTCCTCTCGGGTTGTTTCAAAATCAGTCATTTTGTTTGTCAGTCGCGTGGACAGTCCAAATTCTGATTTTCAGATTATTTCCAAATTCCTTTTGCTCTTTTGCTTTCCCCAAAATAATTTAAGACTTTTGAAAAGTATTTTCCGGGGTTTTTCAAAACATGGTCTCTAAGCCAATGAGTTTCCTATTGAGTTTCAAATCCAATCAAATAATCATTTGAATGAAGTACTTACATAGAGACTCTCTTAAGACTTTAAAACACATTCTAAGCTTGGAATCTTCATGCTTGTCATTTGTTTAGTCATTCTTTTCTTTGAGCTTCTCTAAACTTTCATCAAGTCCTCTTTGGTATTCAGCTCTCATTTTCTTTAAGCTTTCATATTCCTTTTAATGTAGTCTTGCAATGAGCTTTGTATATACTTGAATTTGAGTTTGAAAGTCTGATTCCTGAAGTATCATCACTTACAACAAAACATGTTAAATGTCCTTTGATTTGTTATCATCAAAACAAGATTAGTAAGCCATGTTAGGCCAACAGTTAGCAACATGATAGATTGTTTTTCTTACATGGGAATTTCTTTCATTGATGCTGAAATATCAAATTGTTTTTTTACGTCTTTCAAGACTACTAGTTCCATGATTCTTGTGGAAATTATGGACAGGGTTTAGCAGTAAATGACCAGCCAGTTTGGATTTGTAGGTACACGGGAAGAGGCCTTTTTCTGGATCCGCCAACAGTCTTCATGTACAATGGCATGTGGAATCTTTCCTTACCTGAAGGGATGCAGGATGAAAAATTGAAACCAGAAGTTATAAGTTAGTGAAAGATGCTTATTCTCTCTTGTCTACTTTATTCATCATGATTAAATCTCTGCATACCGGTTTTTCTGGCAGCCTTTACTTCGCGGGATGAACTTTTTTGTAAGAGCAGGGACGATTCAGATCTTGCTGGATGTTATTCATCATATATATCGCAGCAGCTATTGCTGCATTCAGGATCAGAAGGGTTTACCCACATTGGAGCATTGATTATTGAACCAGGCAAGACTACAAATATAATTACTGTTTTATTTAGTGGTTTTTTTGTCTGTTTCATTAAAAGAAACATTGTTGTGTTGGGGCAAGTTAGACCAATATTTTGCGTTGTTCAGATTTGAAGCCCAAATTTTTATGAGCTTTATTGTTTGTGCAATTGACAAACTTTTTTTTGGGCACCTAGTTTAGTAATGGTAAAACTAAAGCAGAGGACACATGCAACTACCAGATCCAACAGCTAAACAAAGGGTACCCAATCAAAGCAGGACCCTCAGCAGTCAGCATGTACCACAACAAGGGAATCTTAACTCACATAGGCAGCCAACAGTGTATGAAACAACAAAGCTGACAGAGACCAATTAGAGTTTAACCCTGCCTATCTTTCCAATACGGAGTTATCTACTGCAACAGCTATTTCAAATTTATGATTGGGAAATTTTATCTGCACACCTCCATAGACATTGCCAAATAATCCACTGATAAGAATCTGTCTAAAAGTTATGCTACTATTTCACTTGCTAACTGATAAGTTGTTTCCAGATCTGCTTTTTTAGTGCAACTCAACGGGCACTCCCTTTGAGGTTAGCTACTGGCCAGTGTGTCCCCTGCTCCTGCTTCCCTGCTCTTCTGTTGATGTTAAATTTCCACTGAACAGTGTGCCAAAACATGATCCAGGAGCAGCCAAGTGCAGAATAACGACCAAAGAGCCATCTATTTAAAGTTATGTTACTGTGACAGGAATCTACCTCACACTGGCCCAACTTAAATGGGATATGATAGCTTCTTTATGGTCTAACATTCTTGCCAATACATTATCCTCATTCTGTTCCAGATTGTAATCTCTAATGAAAAATATTGCTCCATGGGCAAAAGCCCCTGTCATGATGAATCCTGTGATGTATTGATAGAGTATATAATGCAGCTTGAGTAGTAAAGTCTTGTGCTATGAATGCATAAGCGGGTAAAGAGTACATGTTTTGAGCTACCAAGGAAGTAATAACTCCTAAAGAGGCTAGAGCAAGACCTAATTGAAAATGAATCAAATTATTGATTTGTCATCAAGAAAGCCCACGTCCCAATCGGCGCCTCGGAGGAATATGTGCTTCTAAAATATTTTTCCATACTGTGCCCAATATAATACACCATAGCAATGTACTGCTCACAATCCTGTTTGCGTCTCTCCAGAGAATAGTGTTACAGTGCAGTTCAAAGTTATTCTTTTAAGGGTTTTATGTCTCGTCTCTTATTTGAGGTATTTTGTCTTCGTCTTTAAATACTCACATGACTAGCATTTGACCCTCAGATATATTGAAGGCTGAGATTGAAAGCTTTCAAGAGAGATCAAGGGATGTAATTGGTTATTTTGGAAATCCTCTGAGAGAGACTAGTATTTTGTTCATACTCATTAGTAAAAAATCCAGACAAGGGCTCTCTTCATCTGTTGGTAACACTAGAAACTCATGCATCCTTGTTTTCTTGTCAATTTCTTTGCCTTCTTGAGCCACTTTCTGTTTTTATCACCGCTGGAACACTGTATTCAACTGCTGAACAACAACTTTTGCTGTCCAATCCTGCATCACTTGCCTTTGGGGGAAAAAGTGGAAAAAAAAGGGCACTAGATGAATGATTTGACTTATTGTGCTTTGACACTGTCACTGCCTACCTGTGCCTGGTTAACATTTAGACCAGATGAGAAAACTTATACACTTGGTCGATTTCCTTATACGTGTTGGATTTTCTACAAATTACTATGTGAGGAAGTTACCTGTTTGTCAGATTAGATTGGGAAATGTTGCAGTGGATAACCGTTCAAAGTCCAATCTCATTATAGTTATGCACAGTAAGCAGCGGTATCTCATCAAATTTGAAAAGCTAATTGACATATCCTGATCCACCTAGTTGAACCCTTTTTGACCTGGGGATATTGATGTGGAACATCAACTATATGTGCCTCCACACCAATGTGATGCTGCTTGCCCACAAATTCAGGGAATCATAAAGATTTTCAGCATTTCACGATAATTTTATTTCCACATTATTTTTCTCAATATGAAGCATTCTTATTGTTTAGCTTTGTTTAAGGTTTCCTGAATTAGTTGTTTGTATGATGGTGGTTAGATCACCTAATTTGAGATTTCAGTTGTGCAATTTGATTCAATCCTGCAAACCATGAATTCAGATTGCTGGTGGAGATCATTTAAGCCAAGAAGGATGTCAATCAGTGAGTAATATGAATAATTGTATATTCGGCAAATTGTATGATTCACTCACATTTCTGTTTGACCCAAATATTTGAACTTTTTAATGGGCTGCAATATGTGGCTGTCATAACACTTTATAAGGGCTTTATCTAGCCCAAAAAACTGGCTGAAGTCAAAAAGAAAAAGGAACTGAAGAAGTTTGTTTGAAAAAAATGTGCTGCTTGAGTGGCTTATATGACTTGCAAATCACTTTATTAGGTTTAGTTTGGTTAAAACCGAAACTGTTAAACCAATCACAAAGTAAAGACCGATGTGAGCTGCTGTTTATCAGTTTGTTCTGTTCTTAACTCAGTCATTTGATTAATTTGAAAATTTAGCGCACAAATTGTTTTGGGCTATTTCAAGACCCTAGAAAAAGCCCATAAAAGGCTAAATAATAGCAAAGAAAAAATATATAATAAATGAATAGCTGAAGGGCTGTACTAGGAGCTGATGCCACTTGTGAGGGCCTTGGAACCAAAGGCTAAACAATAACCATTGAAAAACTAAAAAAATGAATAAAGTAATAAACATCACAAATGGCTGTTACAAGTCCTGCTTGAGGGTCTAAATCATTGAATTAATGGGTGTTTTAAGGTTTGGTGGGTGGGGATTTTATAGCAATGAGGGGGGAGTCATCCCCTACCTCATTTTGGATGTGGTACGAGAGAACCTCCCTCCCCTGACCCCTTCCTCTTGCGCCTATGTAAACCTTTTAACGTAGAGTTGTCAGTAATTTTAATTAATCGACAATGATATTAACAATTACTAATTTAAAATTGAAACTGAAACACAAACCTAAACAAAAATATTCCAATAATAATAATAATAATAATAATAAAAAATGTTAAGAATGCTTATTAAATTGGATGACATAATCATATTGATAGTTTTTCCTCTCTATTTAAAAAATGTGTCATATAAATCATAGTGACCTATGCCTTTACTAACTCGTGGTCACTAACATACAGTTGCAATAAGTTCTCTACGAATACCCCTCTACGAACACCTTGTAATAGTTCGAAGGCCAGTAATGGAACACAACTCCTTCACTATCATGGGGATCTTCCATTCTTGCATCATCCTTACCTTCTCCATATCCCTCCAGATGAGAACTTGCTCAACCACATAATTAAGGAATTTGTTGCTCCATTGAGGGAAAGAGCACTTCTCTTTCTTCACATACAAACTGTTTCCCCTCAGCTTGTCGAACACCTTCCGTAGATGCTCTTCATGTTTCCTCTGAAACAACACCGATGCTCCCAACGGTGCTTTGGAAGGGCAAACACATCCCAATTCCAACTCATCAAGTTGTTTCCTCCACTCTACTGACTCTAGAGGTGCCATCCGATATGGCCTTGTAGCAAGTGGTTTCACTCCTAGCAGCAACTCGATCCCATGCTCCATAGTTTGTCGTGGAGGCAAGTTAGGAGCTAGCTTATCCAGCATCACCTCCTTGTACTCATCCAACACCACTTGGATGGTCGTAGGCACTAGCTCTTGGTCTACTTCTTCATCTACCACCACCGTGGCTAGATATGTTTGCTCACCCTTTCTCAATCCCTCCTTCAGTTGTATGGATGAAAGGGACATCCCATCGTCTCCGTTCCTTGCAACGACTTGCACCATGCACAAGTAATCTCCCATCAGACACAGGGAACCAGTAGAAGGCATCAGCATTGCCTTCCTCCCCCTTAGGAACTCCATTCCCAAAATGACTGGAAACTCATCCCATGGCACCACTGTGAAATTTGCATGACCTTCCCATTGTCCAAGCTTCGCAGTCACTTTCTTGGCTACTCCTAGAGTAGGCTGGGCTATAGAATTAACTGCTTTCATGCGTCTTGTATTCTTCTCTAAGGATAAGTTGAGTCTCCTTGTGACGCCCTGATTTTCGTACCATTTTTTCTTCCTCTTCAATAAATAATAAATATTAATCAAACATCGGCCACGTCAAAAGCTCTGATACCATATCAACATAAAACGACCCGAAATAGGGTACCGGGTAATTAGTTCATTATATACACACATTCCTAACAGCGGAAGTCAATATTTACAATACTAACCAGAATACAAATAACCAGAGTTCTATACATCCATACACAACCCAAAAAAAATCCATAACATTCTCTAGGGGATCACACAAACAGATCCCCAACACAAAACACTTACCCTGACTATCAGGGTACCAACTCCCCTCTATTACAGAGCTCTATCTCCTGGTCTGTTACGGTTCCCTGACATATTTAAATATTTAGGGTAAGACACCTCTTAGTAAGACGAAATAAATTATTTACAGTGTGTGGCAATATGAGTTTAGTTATATCATAATGTACTCATTTAAGTGATTACATCATCTGAGAAAATATACAGATTTGAACTCATAATCATATAGATATATAACATAATCTTTTATAAGCTTTAATTCCATTTCTCAAATTCATACACATGCAACCAATATTTATCAGCGAAAGTTCCGGGGATGAGGGAGATTACACACCCATACATGTAGCGCTCCTCTGCTCTGATATCGTTTGTAACCTTGCCCGATTAACTCAGGTGCTACTACAATTGATACTTATCGGGGCACTCACCTTACTCAGTAAGCCCTCAGGCGGAGAGTCTTACTTCGCCCTAATTATTTATGTAATTAAACTCACACTCTTGCATTTCTCATATTCATTTCACATTCTAGCTTTCATTCTCAAGAACATGTTCTAGCTCAATAAATATCCATGTATACGTAAATCCACATATATGTACTTTACATAATACAACAAATCACATAATTTTATTTCTCAACACATACTTTCCATACTGAGCATACCTCCCCAACGGCATCAATAGGAACATCACACACACAATTTCCATGCTGAGCATACTTCCCCATCGACATCAGTAGAAACTACACACACAATATCCATACTGAGCATACCTCTCCATTGACATCAGTAGGAACTACACACACAATATCCATACTGAGCATACCTCCCCATCGGCATTAGTAGGAACTCATTTTCACAGTTCACTATTCGCATTTCAGTATTCACATTTTAGTATGTTGGTACATTTCATCACATGAATAATAATCTCATCATTTTCTGTATCATTTTCATTATTTCAGTACATATTTCATCTTATATCAGTATACAACTCAATTCATTATTTCTTGTATAAAACATTTCTGTATCAACATATCTTTCTTTCACATATTCCATCCTTTCAATAAAAACACATATGTATCTCATATTTTATCATATCACTGTAAACACATAAGTATATCATATTTCATCATTTCCCAGGAAAAACATATCTATGTTTCACATTTCATCAATTCGGTATATAAATCTCGTATCATCGTACTTATATATATGCAAACATGATTGGGTTTCCATTTCTTCATATCTGTATCAAATATTTTAATATAATCATATCATAGTCTCATTTCTTAGTACAATTCACATATTTAAATTTCAATCACATTCCCAGTATTACACAATCATTTCATATTTCCTTATGCCACACAATTTTTCACCTGATATTCATAATATAATAACCACCGTGAACATATCATATTTTCATTTTCACATATTTACTCAACCAATAATTTTCAAAAATAATTGTTATAATTTATTCCCCTTACCTGCTTACTGAGAAGCTTGCCTAATCCCACGCCTGCGGCGTTTGAAACTCAAAACCTTGAAATCACATTTCCCCCAAACCAATCAATTCAATTCCCAGAGTAATAATAATTTTAATATTTCCTAGGCCCACACACTCCCAATAGTTAATTAAACTTTAAAAATAATTAATAGATATAATTCCACTATCCTCACCCTAGCCTTGAAGTGGTGCCTAGGAAACCCAAATAAAAAATCTACTCCGATTAAAATGACGAGGATTGGAGTTAGGATCCTGTGGTGGTGTCCGATTGTCGATTTGGTTAAAGATTTAAGGAGAAATTGAGGAGAGAGAGAGAGGTTACCTTACCCAAGAGTGGTGCTTATGACGCCCTAATCATGAATCCACTCCAGTGAAAATGTTGGTGGCGGAGAATGGAACCCAGGGGTATCTTCCTTTTTTTGATCGGTGCCCATTTGGCCGAGAAAATCAAGGAGAGAGAGTGAGCTGGCGGAGGAGAGAGAGTGAAGAGAGCAGGAGAGAGAGTGACGGCTTCAGGGGGTTCTCTCCGTTCTTCATTCCAAAATCAATTCCTGAAGCTTTAGGTTGTATATCATTATATATATATATATAAAATATTATTGTATTATTTTATATTATATAAATTAATTAATAGTTATTATTTAATTAATTATTTAATTTAACTAATTATTTAATTAATTTTTTTTATTATTTTTACACTTTCATGCATATTATTTTTTGGGGTGTTACACTCCATGCTTCCAGTTGCGAAAAAAAATTATGAGTAGCCCTAGTATCTACCATAGCGCGGGTACTCGTCCCATTGATCCTCAAGTCTACGAATATCAATTCTTTTGCTTGTGTAACTTTTGGAGCTTTCGCCTGCTTTTCCAATGCGCTCACCTAATGCATTGCACCCACCCTCGGGGTATCCTCCTCTTCCTCATCGCTTTCCTGTAAGGCGTTAAGTAATCCCTTGTGTGGGCACTCCACAACTCTGTGAGGGCCTCCACACAAGTGGCAAGAAATTTTCCCCTTTCTATTGGGTGTGTTGAACTCTTGAGATGATGAAGCTTCCTTTGAAGTTTAGGCCTTATAGTCGGCTCCCCTACTCTTGGTTTTGCCTTTCTTGAAAGACTTTACACTATTTCCCTCTCCACCGAACCCTTTGGACGAAGCAGGGTTATCCCCAGTGTAGTTAGTCAAGCGCTTGGTAGCAGCTTGTGCAGTAGACAAGTATTGAACTCTTTATCTATGAAGTTTAGTTCCTTCCCACTGTTTCATAGCCTCTAAAAAATAGAACATCTTGTCCTTCTCTGCCATGTCCGTGATATTCAACATCAAAGTGGAAATTTTTTTCACATATTCCCTGATTGACCCAGTATGCTTGAGGTCTCTCGGCTTTTTCCTAGCATCATACTCAAATTTCAAGTCTGTCCAACTATCCGCTACACAACATCCAGTTTCAATTTCATTGTACTTGGAACACCATCACAGTTTGGCATCACCAACCAAGTACATGGTCGCAATATCCACTTTCACCTATCCACTTTCACCTGTTTTGAGGCCATCCTCACAACACGAAAGTACTGCTATACATCAAACAAGAAGTTCTCCAACTCCTTGGCATCACGGGCACCCCCATACGTCATGGATTTTGGTACCTTGGTCTTGCTAACTTCCAGAGTGTTGAAGTTCCCCATAGAAAGAACCATTAGATTTATCTTTGCATCCATATCAACTATCCGCGATTGCAAAATTTGGACTATATGGCGAAAGTCCTCTGACATGTCGCCTAACAAACTTGCTTGATGTTTTTGTAATCACATCACTTCATCAACAAGTTCCCTCAGATAGGCCACCTTTGCGGCCACATTGTTGGCTGTTGTCTCGGCCTGTGCTTCTAGCATGCTGATTCTCTCAGCATTAGTTGGTGCCGTGGTCACTTACCAAAGCTTCCCCAATCCCACAACAAAGGTAATTGAATCCATGTAGCAACTGACCTTTGCTTTGATACCAGATGTCATGGGCCGACTATTTTCACAGCTTTGTGAAAGGGCTGTGCGGCGCTTGCTAAAGCACTCTTGCTTAACTAGCCAACCTGTTGTTTATCACAATTCATCCACGAAACACTTTCATTAGCATTCAATCAAATAGCAGCGGAAGCAATAAGCAATTGTGAAAGCAGTGACAAGCAAACAGTAAACATTGAAGCAACACAATTCATTAACAACAACTCCTTTGACATTGTGTGTTTAGCGAGGGAGGCAAGTAGGCTAAGCGCGTTGACAATAGCTAGTGAGTTTTACAAGACTGATGAACACTCATTCTCCCCTGAAGAGGTTTTTATGTAAATATCATCTTGGCACTAGGGAACATCAAAGTGACCGAGGAGTCATACTGCCTTATTTGGGATGCAAAGAAACTACTAGCAGAAAATAACTTTACACTAGTATTTACATGATCTAAACCCATTCCCAGCACATAAGACAAGCAGTCATAGGCAAGCGTAATGCCCTGAACAAGCTTAGCTCGTGAGACACAGCCACAGCGACAAGGACTCAGCTAACATTGACGTAAAGGTTTCAACGGTACCAAACAGTCATTAGTAAGTGCTAGAAGTGAACAACTAAAAAAGGTTGGATCTTCAGACAAGAAACAAGACCCACAACTTGATGAGCCATGGGGGAACATATTGGGCCAAAAACAAGGCATAATGAAGCCTCGCGCTAGCATGTGGAGTCAAACTGGTTAGCATCCTTCACTAGGCACGTGGGTAGACAGACGGTGATCAGTTTTGTTGCAAATAGGTTCAGAACAGAAGAAAAATTCACAACTATAGTCTGAGATTACTGAATTGTTTTTTAGCAATTTTTATTGATTCAAATAACTACTGAATCCTCAGCATAATAAAGAGGTTATTTCTGTATCTAGGCACAACAATAAAATAGGGCGATTTTTAGACACAGGCGCAAGTTAATACCCATATTAGACCTGTTTTGGCACTGTTAAGTCCCTATTTTCAGAACTGTAACAGCAGCCTTCTGCTAGCATCTTGCACCTTTAGCCGTGGTGGAGAGGTTGGTAGGCACTGTAGTGTCAAATCCTCAAAACCCAAGCCTCCAAATCATCAAACCCTCACTGGTCTGGAGCTGAGCTATGGTGAAAAATCTTCTTAAAGATAAATTCTAAAAACCTCCTGGGGAAGTGGCTGAAAAGGCTCCTATTTATACTAGCCCTAAGGCTTCCAAGAGAAGCAACTCCCATTTTGTTCATAACCCCCTCTAAAACCACCTAAAGCCCTACCAAAAATAAATCCCATCACAAAATTACCCCTGATTATCCCAAAAAAAGATCTCCAAGGCTAATATGACCAAAATGAACCCCAAAATTCATAAATTACTAAGATACCGCTAGTGCCCCTAAATAACAACTCTTGATGTAACCAGAAAATTAAATAAAGATTGCCAACTGCATTAAGATTTTAGGTGACTACATATTGGGGACGAGCATGGTTACTCTGAGGCTGATTTTGCAAAATTTCAAGGGGCTCTTATGGTTCTGAGCTGGTACTGTTGTACAGGAATTTTCTGGTGTCTGCTGAAGTTGTTTCAGGCCTATGGTGGTGTGGACAACCCTTCTGCAGCGGCAGACATACATAGTGTTATGAGGTTTAGGCCGGCTTGGTTAGGTGATGGCTGTGGCAATTAGGGTTTAGGCTTTGAGATCATGCTCCGATACCAAGTGGAGAATGTCTGGTAAATTGCAAACCTAATCTGGCATTAGGTCTTCCTCTCTATTTATAAAATGTGTCGTGTACATCACAATGATCATCATACCCTTACTAACTCACAGGCACAAATATAAGACTGTAATACCAAATAGATAACGGGGTAATCGGTGACAATAATAATAAAATTCAATTTTCTGTTTCTTTTGTTTGTTTTCTTTTACTAATTGAAACTGATCTGAAAACACATCTTAAAAAAAAAGTGAAATAAAAAACCAAAAACGAAAAATAAAAAAACCAAAAACTAAACTGATATGAAAAATAATTCTATTTTCAGAAACTTCTCTTTGTAAGCTACGGTGCGTCTGTTGTAAACTTCTCTCTCTCTCTCTCAAATTTTCTAAATTAAACATGGTTTTGTCATTGAATTATATTATAGTTTTTATAATATGTATTGGTAATTATTCTCAGACCTTGTAATATTACAAATATTTTTGAAGAAAATTTAAGAATATTTCGATTAGTTCAGGTTTACTTCTGTGTTTGTATTTACTTTTTCTGATTCAAATATGTTTTTGAATGTTTTCTGTAATCATTGCCTTATTAGTCACTGTGCTTGGATTTTTTTTTTCTAATCAAGTGTTACAATTTTCATTTTATCTTTTTGAGTAATTTTTGAGATCTGAATCAATTTTTGTGAATAACCTTTTAGTTCTGAATAGTTAGTGCTGCCTATGCATTGGCATACATGGGCCTGGAAAGTAAGATTATGCTTCTTGACTGCAAATTCCTTTTGCAAATGTTGCTTAGCAGCAAAAACCTGGGAATTGAGAAATCATCTGAGAGTAACAACTGGAACTGTTTCACAGTTATGTTGGCTGCTGGTGGAATGCACATGGTTGATCCACTGTTTCAGAGAGTACTAGTTAATATGTGCCAACGTAAAAAAATCCCTGTTATCTTTGATGAGGTTTTCACAGGTTTCTGGCGTCTCGGAATGGAGGTGGGTGTTGATAAATATGCAATTGCAGTTCTTGCTAACTATTTGTTTTTAGTCATTGATTTGGAAAATTTATCTTCATCCCCAGTCTGCTGCCGAATTACTTTGCTGTCATCCAGATGTAGCCTGCTTTGCTAAGCTGATGACTGGGGGTATGATACCTTTGGCTGCAACACTGGCAACAAATGCCGTTTTCGATGCATTTTATGGAGAATCTAAGGTATTTTGCTGTCTTCACTTAGTCTAATATGATATTTGATGAACCTAGGAAGTTGATCATGTTGCATTTTTAACCTTCATGATGAGCAATTTTTTTTTTTTTTTTTTTTAATTTAAAATTTATACAGAAAAGTTTGGAGATAGGCTGAGGTAGTCTAAAATGATATTAGATGAACCTAGGAAGTTGATCGTGTTGCATTTTTAGCCTTTATGATGAGCAATTTTCTTTTAAAAAAAAATTATACAGAAAAGTTTGGAGATGGGCTGAGGCTTTCTAAAAGAAACTATCTGAAGGAAAGAAAGAATGGCAGATGCCACTAATGTTCTTAATTGCATTTTTTTAAAACTGATTAACAGCAGTAGCTTTCCATCAAAACAAAGATAAGTTCGCATCTACCGGCCTCTCTATTGTCCCTTCCCCCATACGAAAGCTAGGTAATCAATCAACCTGAATTAGGTTACAAATTTGCAGACAAATATGCATTCTGCTAAATTCCTGTCAGATTCTCACCATGACACGAATTTTCTGGGTCAAATTAACAAATATTTTTTCTAGAAGCCTTGATGAAGTTGTCTATCAACCTTGAAGGAGACCGTGGCATGAGTTGTGCAGATTGTGGCTCAACAAATATCCTTCATAGCAAGCAGAGGTGGAGAAGCAGAATGTGTTTCAGAGGCTCTTGGATAACTGCTCATTCGCCGAAGTTATCAGATATTTTCTGGTAAAGGAAAGGAGAACTTCTGGGTGATTTGGAAGCAACTCCTTTCCAAACATTGGCAAGGGGGATTGAAGACTTGGGGCCTATCTATAATGGTCTGAGAAGGGTTGTTAACAAATGGGCTGAAAAGGGTAAAATATTGTGGCATTAGATTGAATCCAGGAGGTGGGTCCGAAAACTTTTGGTACCAAGGAAAGGAGACGAAATAATTTAGGTCCCTTTTCTAGTGGCCAGATGTGTAAGCTTGGTGGATTGTAAATGGGAAGAAATTTAGTAAGAGAGGATGGGAAAATCTCTCAAGGAAAATTGAAGGGAGAGGATTTAGAGACACAATGGTCGAGAGATATGAGGGTGACATAGGAGAATCTGAGGAATGTTTTGCATGTTACTGACTCCTAGTCGTCTCTTAGCCGGTGGGGAATCAGGAAGGGAGTTGGAGATCCTTGTAGTAAAGGGGAGGAGGTTTTTATATTGGACGTAGTGGAAGGGAAAGGTGAAGCAGTTAAAGGGGATGGAGTGCAGAGAACTAAAGATAATTTGAGTAGTGGTGGTGAAGAGGAGGTCTCTGATACGGAAGATGACTTGAGCAACTTTTACGATTTTGAGTAGGAATTGTTGGTGGATCAGTTGAGAGCTGAGTTAGATATGTATGAAGAGGATGCCTTGGCATAGCTTATAAAGGAACTTTCTGAAGGTGAGAGAGTGGAAGCCTTGGGGCAATGCGATGAGCTTGCTGCTGTATGTGAAGAAGTGTGCTCAACTGTTTTGACACTGCACATGGGCGTGAAAATGATATTAAACACAACTTAAACCAGACAAAAGAATTGATTGATAAGGGTCTTTGTTCCTTGTCCTTGAGCCTAACTCTAAAAATGGTGAACTTTTTTTATATTCCTTCTGTAATAATTTTTTTGGGGTGGGGCGGGGTGGTGTATTGATGAAGTAGCTTCCTATGGTTGGTCTGAATTCATCTAAATTTGGAAAAAAGGTATTCTTCCGTTTCTAGTTTGATGTGGTCTTTCTTTTGACACTCTATGCCATAAGGACACAGGGAGGTTTCTACGGGGGGTAATGCTTCTACTGTTGGCCTGAGGGGTACTGAGAGATACATTCCAAATCCAAATAAATTGCTAGAGGACCGGGTCTAAAATTAGTTAGTCCAGTAGGGGCTGACATTCAATTGTTGATGAGTCATGGAACATATGAGCGTAAAAAGAAGAACTTAAGAACCTGGTTTCTTCTATCAGTTATAAGGGAGGGAAGGGAGTTGGGAAGGGAGGGAAACAAGTGAAATATTGAAAATTGTCAGTTGGAATGTTAAAGTCTTGGAAATTTTAGAGAAAGAGGGGGTTAATCAAAGAGGTTCTACTTAGATATTCTCATAATATATTGTTTTGGTTCAGGAAAGTAAGCTTGAGAGTGTTGATTGGGGGGGGGGGGGTTGTAAGAGGGATTTGGGAAGGAAGTAATTAGGATTAGGCCTTCATACCTTCTAAGGGGTTAGCGGGTTCTATTTTGGTGCACTGTGGGACACTTGTTTTGTTGTTAAAATGGATAGTTTAGTAGGTTTTTTTTTTTTTCTTTCTTTGTCTTGGTAGAAGTTAACGGTCAGGGCCATTGGTGGGTATCTTCGGCGTATCGTCCTTCCAGACCACTTTTAGAAGCTCTTTTTTGGGATGGGCTTTGTTATGTGTTTGGCTTTTGTGCTTCTAATTGGATGGTGGGAGGTGATTTTAATGTTGTGATGTTTCTTCAAGAGAAGAATGGGGGTGATAGGATTATTGCTACTATGCTGAGTTTTGACTCGCTTATTAGGGACTGGTAGATTGGTTTGAGAGATCTCCCCCAAGACAGTGCTAATGTGGTTGGTGGGAGGTGCTAGATCTGTTGCAAGTAGGCTTGACAAAATTCCTATTTTGCATGGAGTGGGAGGATGAGTTTCCTAATTGATCTTAATCTATTTTATCTAGGCCTACTTTTGACCACTTTCCCATCATGTTGGAATTGAGGAAGGTTTCTTAGGGTCCTACTCCTTTTAGGTTTGAAAATATGTAGTTGGATCATGATTCCTTTCAGTCGTTAGTGAGGAATTCTTGGAATAAGGATGTGGAGAGGGGATGGAAGGTTTTAGATTCTAGAAAAAATTGAAAAGATTAAAAGCGAAGTTGAGAAAGAACAAAATAGTGAGGTGTTTGGAGATTTAAGGTTTAAAAAGGCTAGTATTTTAGGAGAGTTGGCTGAGTTAGATAGGAAGGAAGAAGTTAGTATTCGCTTAGGGGAGGAAGTGATGAAAGGGTATCTTTGAAGAATGAATTGGAGGAGGTGATTTTCAAGGAAATGCAAAGCTGCAGGCGGAAGATGATGTTTAAATGAATCAGAGATGGTGATTGTAATTATAGACTTTTTCACTGGACAACTAATAGGAAAATGAGGAGGAATTTGATTGGGGAGTTAGATGTGGGTAGAGGGGATATTGCCTTTGATCAGAGCCAAATTGCTTATGAAAAATCTCTGTTTTTTTGTATTTTGTATTTTGAGGAGGATGATAGTGGACCAATTGTTGAAGCTTTAGATTGGGACCCTCTATCTGGCGATGAGGTAGCTTGGTTAGAGAGACCTTTTGAGGAGGAGGAAGTGAGGGTCATGGTTTTTGGGATAGAGGGGGATAAAGCTTCAAGGTTTGACTGATTTAATATGGCTTTCATCTAAGATCGTTGGGAGGTGGTTAAGGATGACTTGCTTAATATTTTTAATCAATTTTATGGGAATGGGATTTTAACCAAGAGTATCAATTCGACTTTCATAACTCTAGTGCCTAAGAAGAATAAATCCATCAAGATGTCGTACTATAGACCTATTAGCTTTGTTTCTAGTGTTGATAAAATCATCACTAATGTTTTATCTAACAAGTTGAGTATGATGCTTGACCGGACTATCTTTATGGCGCGGAGTGTGTGTTTTGGTAGGTGAATTGTGGATGCCATTTTGGTTGCCACGAGGTTGCTAAGGATATTCGGAGAAAGAAGAAGGGAATCATTATTAAGTCTGGTATTGAGAAGCTATGATAGAGTCAATTGGAATTTCCTTGATCAGATTTTTATGACAAAGGGGTTCGGTGAGAGATGGAGGCATTGGATTAGAGGTTGTTTGCATAATGTGAGCTACTCGGTTTTAGTGAATGGTGAGTCTAAATCTTGGTTTAAAGCTACAATAGGGATTACGCAAGGTGATCCTCTTTCCTCGTTTTTGTTTGTTTTAATGGCTGATATTTTGAGTAGGATGGTGGTGGATAGGGTTGTGGATAAAGGTTTAGTGAAAGAGTTGGAGGTGGGGAGAGGGGATTAGAGTGTTGCACCTTCAGTTTTCTGACGATACTATCTTTTTTTTAGAGGGTCATAGACCATCCTTTTTGTATTTTGGGTCTGCTCCATATTTTTGAGGAGGTTTTCGAGCTTAAGATTAATATGGAGAAGAGCGGTATCGTGGCTATCAATATGCTTGACAAGAGTGTTAGGGAGTTGTTTGTGGAGGTGGGTTGTAGTGTTTTGGATTGTTCGTTGCCCTTCTAGCGGTTCAATTGGCAGTTAACCCTACATTTGTCAATTTTTGGGCTCCTATTGTGGAAAGGATTCTGAGAGACTAGATGGGTGGAATGGTGCGCTTTTTTTCTCTTAATGGTATAGTTACGCTCATCAAGGCTTGTCTTTCTAATATCCCTTTATATTTCCTTTCTACTTTTAAGATTCTGGTTGGGGTTGATAGCAAGATTGAGAGATAGTGAGGGACTTCTTGTGGTCGGGGTTAGGGGGCTTTAGGGATCATTTGGTAAGTTGGGAAGTGTCGATAGGCCTAAACGGGAGGATGGTTTTTGTATTGGAAACTTTGTGTCTGGAAACACAGCTCTTCTAGCTAAATGGCTTTGGCGGTTTTCGTTGGAGAATTCTTCCTTGTGGCATAAAGTTGTTGAAAGCAAGTATAGATTAAACAAGAATTGGTGGGATACTAATTTGGGATTTAGATGTTCTTTAGAGAGTTTGTGGAAAGCTATTTTTTGAGTTATCCCCTCTTCATTTCCCATATTAAATTCTTGGTAGGAAGCGGTAGTAACATTTGTTTTTGGAAAGATTCCTTGGTTGGGGAATGTAGTTTTGTCCACCTCTTTTACGCGCCTCTTTCACTTGAGCTTAGGGCAAGATGGTTCAATATCATCTTTTGTTGTAGAAGTAAAAGAGAGAGAACTATACGAGAGGAAGTGAATATTACTTGTTGCACTTAGCTTACAACTTTGAGATGTATATATAGCTATACAAGAGAGTGAGGTTATCATAACATTCCGATGTGGGACTAAAACTATACACTCTGTTCAATATTCCCCCTCAAGCTGAAACGAAGATGTTGACAAGTTGAAGCTTGGAGATAGCAGTTTGTTATAAACCTGGGCTAATAGACTTGGTGAAGACATCACTATGAACAATATCAAAAGCTGCAAGAGAACGGTGCATACGAGATGAATAAGATGAACGAACATGCTTAGATAATTCGCAAGTAGCACACTAAAAATTAAAATTCTTGCAAGCTTTATTAAATTCTGGAAACAACCAACACAAATATTTAAAATTTGCATGCCCACCCCAAATCCAAGGTTTTGAGGATGAGCTTAAGTTAGAGAACTCATCCTCAAAACCTAGGTTTTTAAAGAGAAAACAGCGGAAACATCAGAAGGCAAAACAGATGCCTGAAAGATAGAAGAGGATATAGGACAGGAAGGCGGATCGCCAAAGTAGTAGAGCCTGTCCCTGTCAAAGCCCTTGCCAAAAATCTTCCTCGAACTCAGGTCCTGCAAGTAACAAGAGTTGGGTAAGAAAACCACAGCACATTTAGATTGTTTGGCAATACGGCTAACAGATAACAAGTTATACGAAAATTGTAGAACATAATAAACAGGGAATAAAGATAGAGTCGAGGATAAACAGGTAGTGCCTTGGGTATGAATGGAACGAGAGGTACCATCAGTAATGCGGGCAGTATGAACCAACGAAGGGACAGGAGATGTAATGAGAGATGCCTCACCAGTCAAATGGTTTTTCCTTGCGTCTAGTATCCGAATGGGTGTGCCATCGGCCGTGCCAGACTTACTTAAAAGTGCAGTAAGGTTACGTGCAACAAAGGTAGCTGTAGAGGAGGATGTAGTCGGTGCAGCAGAGGCAAGGAGGCTAATCTGAGACTGAAGCTGAGTAAGTTGAGCCTATAGCTGAGAGAAATCTGGAGCAGCAGCAGGTGCAGGAGTAAGAGATGCCGGAGGTGCAGGAAGAGATTCTGCAATAGCTCTAATGTTAGAAGGTCCCCGACCTTTGCCACGACCACGACCATGAGAGGCCTGTTTGGAGTAACGCTCCTACAGCTCTAGGTGAAGAATGAAGCAGGGCTCAATGGTGTGATTATTCCGTTGGTAGTGCTGGCATAATCGAGTCTTGTGGTCAATAGACCTAGCACCAGTAGGGGCTGCTAGGGCAACTTGCTCGGGTACCACAGAAGAAACAAATCCAGGGAGAAGATGTTGCCGCCGATCATCACCATCAATCATTGCAAATGCCTCATACAAAGAGGGCACTGGGGATGTGTTCAAAATCTAAGTCCTGAGTGATTCGAACTCAGGTTTTAAGCCCATCAAGAACTGATAGGTGCGCCGACAATCCTGGCGCTTTGCCTTAATAGCTGCTGCCTTGGTTAGAAACTCGAAAAAAGGCTCGTACTAGGCGAGCTCCTCCCACCGAGACTGGAGATAGCGGAAGAAGTCAGTCATAGATAAACCCAAAGAGGCCTGGGTCGCCTGGTGGAGCTCCCGATAAAGCTCAAGAATCCGAGCCTCACACCTTGTGTGGGCAAACATTTTGGTCAAGACAGACCAAAGTCAATGAACAGTATCGTGAAACGTGAACATCCTGTACAGGCAGCTTTTCATAGAAGCAAATATCCAACTTAGGATGACACCGTTGTCAATGGACCATTGTCAGTAAGCCGGATTAGTATTGCTAGGGCGAAACTCCTATCCTAACAACCACTCAGCCTTGCCACGACCCCTAAGATATAAGCGAAGGGACTGTGACCCAGCATGAAAGTTGCTGCCATTCAGAAGAATGCTGGTGACCTTCTGAACAGGAGCAGTATGAGCCAGAGATAAGTTAGGGCGTGGAAGGTTTAGAGGTGAAGAGGTGGATGTATTGTCCTTGGTAGGCATATCATCGTCCTTGGTAGCCATTGTAAAGAAGAGAAATAGGCTGCAAATGTATCAACACAGCAAAGCAAAGCAATTCACTGGAAAAGCGGCCAAGAAAAGAATGGCAGAAGACGTAGGAGTCGCTGGAAAAGCCACCGAAAGCAATTCACTGGATTGTTTGGAAAAGGCGTCGGAAAAGTTGATAGAGTGGCGCGGAAAGCTGATGAAAAAGCCGACGGAAGTTGTTGGAAAGTCGTTGGCCGCTGGAAAATCGTCGGAAACCGACAAAAAAATTACTGGTTGCCAGAAAAGTCATCGGAAAAGGTAGGAAAAGTCGTTGGAAAGCTACCGAAAAAGTTGCTAGATTCGCCGAAAAAGATGCTGGAAGGCTCTGGGAAAATAGTAGACTGAGTTTTCCGATGTACAAGATCCACTAATAGTGGCAAGTACAGAGCATACGACTCAACGTACTACCAATAAAGCCTTCTGATGCACAAGCTCCACATACGTCATGAGTGCAGAGCATACGGCTCAATTGAGAACCCGAACCTTAAATAAGGAACCCAACCTTGCTTTGATACCAAGAAGAAAGTAAAAGAGAGAACGATACAAGAGGAAGTGAATATCACTTGGTGTACTTAGCTTACAACTTTGAGATGTATATATAGTTGTACAAGTTAGTGAGGTTATCCTAACATTCCGATGTGGGACTAAAACTATACACTATGTTCAATAGTTGTCGATGCAGATGTTCCTTTGCCTTCTTGGGATTTTCATTCTTGTAGGTCGTTGAACAATAGGGAAATGGTTGAGCTATCCTCTTTGCTAGTCTTGTTGAATAAACTATTGTTTCTTTAGAGGAGGATAGTCAGTCTTCCTCTTTGGATCCTTCAGGTGTTTTTTCTTGCAAATCTTTTTTTGATCTTTTAACCAGATCTAAATTATCTTTTCCTCTTTGTAGATCCATTTGGAAGGCTAAAATCCCTTTAAAATCAAGGCTTTTATTTGGTTGGTTGCACTTGATAGAATTTATAGCAATAACTTGCTGTAGGTCAGGCGATCTTTGAAGGCTTTATCTCCAGACATTTGTGCTCTTTGTTTTAATTGTTCAAAATTGGACCACATGTCTATGCGTTGTGATTATGCTCGGAGTGTATGGAATAAGTTACTTGGTGTTTTAGGGGGAATGCTGGGTGAGTTTAGAGGCAGTGGATGACTTTTTTGCAATTTCTTTTGCTGGTTTTAGCAGGGAAAAAAAGGAAAGGGCAGTGCTCTGGAAATGTACTTTCTTTGCAGTATTTTTGGGGGTTGTGGATGGAACGTAATGTGTGTATTTTTCTAGGGAAGAAGTCATCGCATTGCTGGTTTGGGAAAAGATACATTATTTGGCTTCTCTTTGGTGTGTGGGGCAGGGGAATTTTAAGGGGGCGAGCTTTAATGATATTTAGTGCGATTGGCATTACATGTTGGATCTTTAGTTCGCGCTGGTTTTATTTGTTTTTTTTAATAGTTTCTTTGTTCTTTGGTGCTTTTTTTCTGGATTTGTCCAGACTTTGCTTTGGAGATGTCTCTTTCTCTTGGTTGTATATTCTTAATGAATTTCTCTTTTACTATGGGAAGGAAAAAAAATTCAAAGTTCCTATACTTTCACTTTGCAAATTCTAGATTCCTCCCATATGCATCTTATGGTCAGATGCAATGCATGGTCAATCCTTTCAGTTTGTTTTGAAGATGGTAAAATACTGGTGGAGTGATTTGGGCTACAAGAGAAGGAAAATCTGTGTGCTTGCCACCTTGCAGCATGCCCTTTTGGGTTGTTAACTAAAATATGCATCTGTGCATGTAATACATAATAAACATAAATTAAAATATCATTATATATTTTATTTAAAATAAAATATAATATATGATGTGTAATGAAAAAATATAAGTATAGAAAATATTATCTTAGGACTCTGAAAGCATTCTCAATCATATGCATTCTTTTGCAGACTCTTCAGGTGCTGGGTGAATTGACTGCCTGGTTTTGCGCTAAATGCTCACATATACGCTCAGAAATGATTGAATCTGTATATTAATTTTTTGTTTCAATGTGTGTCATGTAAAATAATTCAATAAATCTCATGTACATAATGTCTATATTACCAAGACCTACCATGTTGTTCGAATTGATATACTTAATTCATTGAAATATTCAAGTAAATGATTGAGATCCATATGCTAAAGTAATCCATTAGTAGACTCAACCTATGTTTCGGTTATAAGTGAAGTTAGTCTTGGAGTTGGTACTCGTTTTATACTGCAGTTGCAGGAATTTTTAATATAAATGCAAGTGCTCCTTTTCTACTTATAATGGATGGTTTTGCATCCACAGCATTAATGTACTTCCTATGATCCCTCGTTTCAAAGATCTATTGAACCATTGGGTCAAACCGATTTCGAATCAGTGATGTTAAAATAACATAATTATATGTAAATATATACATGTGTGTGAATATATATTTATGTGTTAGGAAAACCTAATGAATGATAGGTCTCCTTCTCTATTCATAATGTCATTTGCATCGCCATGACCTAGTACCCAAGGTCTTAAGTTTTGATTTCGACTAAAATTTCAAAGCTCCAAATGTATGAAAATTTCAACGGAAATTTCGATTTTGATTTGAAAAAACAATGGAAATCATTAGTAAAGCATGTAAACTTTATAAATGGTTAACGAACATAATAATGTAAGTTTTAGGACAAATATATTACAAGTTAAACACATCTATGTTGTGTATGAGGTTGAAAAGTTGAAATATAGTATGTGTATCAAACATATTTGTAAGATATTGTATAGTAAACATATTCAGCTCATACATATGAAATTCATAAATCATTTAAATATTATTTATTATACAAATAATGATAATTTAGACACAAATGTTTAAATAAAATGCTGCTGTAAGTTTATTTTTTCATATAATTTCAAAAGCATTTTTAATAATAGTTTGTTTCGATAAAAATAAATAAAATAAATTAAGAGAGAAATTTCACTTCACTCCTAAATCTCTTATTTGAATTCCAAGGAAATTTCATCGTTTAGTTAAAATTTCGATAAGTTTCGGGATGATTCGTTGAGATTTTGATGGAAATTATGCAAGACGGAAATCAACTGCCATTTTGATTTTGAGGGTGATGGAAACCAGAAATTTTGACAATTTCATGGAAATTTAAGACCATGCTTGTACCCTAACATATATCTGTAATACTAAATAAATAACCTTTTACCAGTAACACTTCCCCTCAAGTTGTAGCATTGGTATCATATGCTCGTAGCTTGCTGCAAATGGATTTAACCCGAACAATGCCCAAACATTAGTGAACAAATCAGCATGTTGGTATTTTGCCCTAGCAAGAGTATTTGCACTGATCTTCTGCACAAATTTCTCCCGAGCAAAATGCTAGTCAACTTCTATATGTTTTGTTTCTCTCATAGAAGTCTGAATTGGAGGTTATTTGAGCAATTTGATTATCACACATCAACTCAATCGGCTGAGATTGTGTAAATCCAAGTTCTTCCAACATGTTTCAGTCAAACCAATTCACATGTAAGCCATGACCCTCTACTCTAACTCAACACTCGACCTTGCAACTACAATTTGTTTCTTACTCTTCCAGGATACTAGGTCACCACGAACAAACACACAATGCCCTATTCTGGATCTTTTGTTAAAGGATGATCCAATCCAATTTGCTTCTATATATCTTTGAACAAAAGTGTGGCCTCGATCCTAATAGCTTCTAGGTGCATCTTTAAGATCCCACAAGGTATGTACAACAACATCGCAATGACTTGTTGAAAATGGATCACATTACTTGTTGCAGAAGATATATTTGGTTGACTGTGAGATAATTCAACTTTGCAGCAAGTCTTTAAATTGTCAAGGGTTAGCCAACGAAACACCCACATCTAATGGTACTTTGCTTTTGGGATCCATAGATTTATCAACGGGTTTGGATCCCAACCGCCGAGTCTCATTTAAAACTTCTATACGTCTGAAACAATTCCCACACATTATCTAGATATTTCTATACTCAAGAAGTGTTTCAATAGCCTAAAAAATCTGAAGTCTGAAATTGTGTATAGAAAATGCTTCAACCTTTGATTCTTTGATCTTCATCGCTAGTGATCACAATGTCATCCGCATTCACAACCAACAAAATCCTGGGAGCAGCGATATGATGATAGAATACGCAATGATGTATCACTGAAGGCCGAACCTAAGTTCTACAATGTAACCTACCAAACCATGTTATGGAAGATTGCTTTAGACTATACAAAGATTTCTTGAGATGTCACGCCAATGTTGATTCCTAAGCAAAAACCTAGGTGATTGCTCCATATGGACCTCTTCTTGAAGATATGCATCCAGGAAAGAGTTCTCGCATCCAACTAATGTAAAGGCCAATGGCAAGTGGTGTCCAAGGAGATGCAAAGTCGGATTCATGTAAGTTTGGAAACTTGGGAGAATATGTCAAATTAGTCCATACACCTAAGGATATCCTTAGGCAGCAAGACAGACTTTGGGTTGAGCTTGCAACCATGATAAGTGACCTTCACAATGTTCCAACCAATGACTTATCAACTAGTTAAGGTACCAATCCACAAGTATCATTGTCGTGCAAGGCACGTATCTCTTTCAACCATTGCACCCTCCATCCATGGTGGCAATAAAAAAGGAATATAAGGTTGATAAAAAATCACGATAAATAAAAGTAGAGATTGGATGCTTGTGGACATGCGTTTACCTTGTTGGACAGCAATAGGAAGGTCAATATCATGGGAAATTGGATCATAAGATGAGGAAACCAAAGGCCTAGATTTGGTAGGGGCTTGTCTTCCTCGAGTCACTATTCTGCATGTACCTACAATTGTGGATGATCCAAGTGACTAAAAAGACTTTACTGAAATGACATAGGTGGAGGATTAGGGTGAGACAACAGGCTAGAATCTAAAAGACTATGCAGAGGAAATGACTTATCTAGGTTAGCATGTATATAGTATGTTGTAGATTCAAAGAAGGTAACGTAGTACGGACAAAGAAATGTTGAAAAGTGAGGTTGTAGTGGAGATACTGCTTTTTGAGTAGTGGCAAAGGAAAATACATATGGTAGATTGAGGATGTTAGTTACCACTTTTGAAGTTAACTTCAGAACAAAAGAGGGGCCCAAGTATACAGGGAGTTAATGAGAATAATGGGAAAATATGGTATTTGATGAACTAGGAAAGAGGATGTGATTTGGCTTGTAAGAGAGCAATCAGTGAGCATGCGTTCGCTCCAAAATACTTTGGGAACACTCTAATGCAGTAAGGTGTGAGTGA
The DNA here is from genome assembly GCF_029873635.1 of Malania oleifera. NCBI lineage: Eukaryota > Viridiplantae > Streptophyta > Magnoliopsida > Santalales > Ximeniaceae > Malania > Malania oleifera. Next base: position 56,325,747 of record NC_080422.1, on the reverse strand, counting down.
GTTCAAGGATGTATCTGTTTTTACTCTCCACAACTCCATTTTTTTGTGGAATGTGGGTCCAAGATGGCTAGTGAATTATTCAAACTTTGTCATATAGACTTAGCTATAAGACTTAGTCATATTGCTAGTGAATTTGGTAATGAAGTGCTCTTAGCATTATCACCATTGTTGTCAAATTGAGATTTGAATTGTGAATCAAAATTCCAATTTCATGAATTGTGAATTGAGAATCAAATTGAAACGTAAGATTCGGTACAAGTGAATTTGGTAATGAAGTGCTCTTAGCATTATCACCATTGTTGTCAAATTGAGATTTGAATTGTGAATCAAAATTCCAATTTCATGAATATGAATTGAGAATCAAATCGAATCGTAAGATTCGGTACAAATTTTGAAAACTCAGTTCCAAATGACATGCACATATGTGCAACAAATAAAATAGCAAAACATATTGAAATTTCAACTATTATTGATCGATCATGTTGTCATATATGCTCAATAACCCCCAATAGAGTGGTCCTTCTCTTATATAGAAGTCATTTTCCCTAATTACAATATGACCCTTAATTACGATATCTCCTAATTACAGCAATGGTATATATCCCTTAATTACAATATCTCCTAATTAAAGCATCTCCTAACATTAAGCATCCTAATTACAACATCTCCTAATATTAAGCATTAATCCCTAATTCAGGAAAGATATTTACAAATTTGTTTCCTAAATAATTATACAACAATTTATGGTTGGATTGACAGATTTGTTTCCTAAATAAATGTAGAACAATTCATGGTAAGTTTGTTATCTATCCTACTAACATCCCACCTCAAATTGATGCTAGTCGATTAAGAAGCATCAATTTGCCAACAAGAAACTAATGGCGTAGTCGTGTCATAGCTTTGGTGAAAACATCTGCTATCTGACTGTCGCTTGAGACATGTGGAAGAGAGATAACCCGAGTATCAACAGCTTCCCGAATAGAATGGCAGTCCACCTCGATCTGTTTGGTACGCTTATGTTGGACGAGATTTGTAGCGATCTGAATAGCATTTGTATTATTAGCATGAAGAGGAGTGGGAGTAGACTGAGGAAAACCTATTTCAGCAAGTAAGTTGTGGAGCCACACAATCTTTGAGCAGGCTATTTACATCACGGAGCCACACAATGTTTGAGCAGGCTCTCCTGTTTCTTACTCTTCCAAGAGATAAAGGAGCGGTGACAGACCGGCGAGTATCAGGACATCCTACCTAGTTAGCATCGCTAAAAGCCACAAGGCGAAGAGGAGTACCAATAGAGAAGAACAAGCCACAGTGAGAGGAACCTCGGAGATATCGAATAATTCGGTGGACTGCTGCAAGATGAAGGTGACGAGGAGACTGCATAAATTGACTGACTTGCTGGACAGCAAAGGAGATGTCAAGCTGTGTAATAGTGAGATAATTGAGACTACCAACTAACTGTTGCAACACCGCGGGATCAGGAAGGAGATCCCCCTCCTCATGTCATTACTTGACATTCACTTCCAAAGGGGTATCCACTGAAGAGGAGTCTTGCAAACCAGACAAAGAAATCAAGTCCTCCGTGTATTTATGCTGATGCAGGAAAATCTCAGATGAATCGGACTGAACTTCCAAACTGAGGAATTACCGGAGAGGACCAAGATCCTTCATTTGGAAGGAATCATGAAGATGCTTCTTAAGCTGATCAATGAAAGCAGAATCAGTCCCAATGATGAAAATGTCGTCGACATGAACCAGAAGAAGAACGATACCAATAGAAGTCGTACGAAGAAACAACGAGGAATCATACTGGCTTTGGATGAAAGCAAACCGAAGTAAGGTAGCCTGGAACTTATCAAAGCAGGCTCAGGGAGCCTGTTTCAAATAATACAGAGAGCGCTGCGGCTTACACACATTCGACGTCTATGAGCAAAGGCCAGGAGGAGGTATCATGTAAAAATCTCCCTATAAATCACCGTGAAGAAATGCGTTCTTCACATCCATCTGGCAAAGGGACCATCCATGAGAGGCTACAATGGCAATAATAGTACGCATAGTTTTTCATTTTAGCGATAGGAGCAAAGGTCTCCTCATTGTCAACCCCATACTCCTGGCGGTTACCAAGGGCAGCCAAATGAGCCTTATAACGGTCAACAGACTCATCAGGCCAAATTTTCACATAAAAAACCCACTTACGCCCAATTAGCCTGATATGAGAAGGACAAGGGACCATGTCCCAAATCATATTTTCTTGAAAAGCTTGAAGTTCTTCCTACATGGCCTTTTTCCAACACTTATGTTTCTTATCTTGTGAGTAGGAATTAGGAATCGATACAGTTTATAAGGTAGCTGTGAAGGAGGTATAAGGGAAACCATACCTATCCGGTGGATGAGAAGCACCGCCAAATCATCGAGGAGGATGAAAAACGAGATCAGGATTAGGTGGCCGGTCAGAATCAAGAAGAGGTGGAGTTGGCCGACGGCGTTCATAAACAAAACCAGGCTTGAAGCATTCATGAGGGCATATCAAGTCGTCAAAGTGAGGAAGAACAAAAACTGCAGGTGATGATGTAAGAGAACTAGGAAAGAAACATTGATGCTCAAAGAAAACTACATTACGAGATTTATGAAATATATCGGAGGAAGCATCATAGCACACAAATCCCTTTTTTGAGATAAGTTATATCCCATGAAGGCACATTTCATAGATTGCGTAGAGAGTTTTTGACGTTGATGCGGAGGTAGATTCACAAAACAGACACAGCCAAAAGTGTGTAAGTCAAGAAAGCAAGGGTCCTGTTTATGCAGAGGATAGTATGGAGAGTTGAATTTTAGCACTTTACAGGCAACCTATTAATCAAATAAACTGCTGTAGCTGAAGCTTCAACCCAAAATTTAGGAAGAACAGAAGATGCAAGTAACAAGGTCCTAGCAACATCTAACAAATGTCGATTTTTGCGCTCAACCATGCCATTCTGTTGAGGCGTATAAGGACACAAGCAGTGAGAAACAATTCCTTTGTGACGAAGAAACTCAAGAAATTTATGAGATAAAACAACATTGTTTTGATGGCCTAAACGTTTGTGCCATACTTCACAATTATTGTAAACCGTAGTACAAGCCAAAGAAATGATACTAGGAGTGGAAAAATATAATGGAAACGGTCTCCTAACTTTAGGCCCCTTTGCTATTCTCCTCCCTGACACCGTATCCTGCACATGACAACCATCACGAGAAAATTGAACATTATAATCATCATCCACTAATTTTCCAACCGAGATAAGACTCATAGAAAGCCCAGGTGATACAAAAATATTAGTAAGTGATGGTGTGATATCACAAACCCTAGTAATCTGTAAAAGATGGCCATTAGCAACTTGAATATTAGAAGAACTAGTGTACTTACGATCATTGCTAAGCATATCAGGAGAACTGGTCATGTGATTGGATGCAGCGGAATCAACAACCAAGATTAGGAGGGTATAGTACCCTTACCTTGCAGCCCTATAGCTGAAAATTCCGATACAATTATTTGTTGCACCATTTTTGGTGTAAGGGCAGGTGTAGCAGCAGTGGAAGGTGACACTGGAGGAAGATTTTGAGTGCTAGTTACCCCATTCAAAGTGCGGTCAGTAGCAGTAGCATGATAAGCATTCAGGGTCGGTTTTGAGGACGTGTTATGCATTCTTTGATTATGTGCCCTCTCATTTACCGTAGCTGCAGAACTTTTTAGCACAATGGGCAGAAATATGCCCATAATCTTTGCAACCGTAGCACTAAACCATACGCATGTCTCGATCCCTCCCCTTGCCTAAAGTAGTGTATGCGACAGCATTCTCTTGCGGAGGCAAAGATTGAGTAAGAAGACGTTGTTCCGCTCGAAGATGTGCTCCAAAACACACGTCAAGAGATGGTAAAGGATCCCTGTGCATCAGGTTGGTGCAAATAGACTCGAATTTTGGCCTTAGTTTCATTAAAAACTGGTCTCTTTTGCTAGCTTCATGGATTGCTTGAACAGCAGAGAGAGACTTGGCTGACACGTTGGCATACACAACGTCGTAAAACTTAGCCCAATGATTCTGAAAACCACAGAAATATTCCTGAACACAGAGTGTACCTTGGGAATAGGTAGCAAGATCACTTTCCAACTGAAATTACCGAGTGGAATGATCTTGATGATAGACCTTTCTCAAGTACTGCCACATCGATTTAGCCATCTTGTAAGGCCTTAAATTGAGTATAAGCAGTGGATCAACAGACCCAAGAATCCAAGTCATCACGCGAGCATTTTTCACCTTCCATTGAACCAACTTCGTAGGATCGGTAGGTGCTGGATCACTCCCATCAACATGACCCCACAACTCCTTTCCCATGACAAAAAGTTGAAATTGAAATTCCTAGGCAGCATAATTCTTCCCTTTAAACCGTCTGTGAAAGACTTCTGAGTTGGAGTTGTTAGCCATTACTATAATCTCTCGAAATTCACAAAAAACTACAAACCAGAACCTGCACCCAAGAAACCAGAAAACCAAAGCCTAGAACCACGAAAATTGGACTAAAGACAAGGTTGATTCAGAGAGTCGCTTTGATACCATGCCGGATTTGCTCGATGACCTTTAATTGAGTGGTCTTTTCTTATATAGAAGTCATTTTCCCTAATGACAACATATCCTTTAATTACAATTTCTCCTAATTACAGCAACGGTATATATCGCTTAATTACAATATCTTCTATCTCCTAACATTAAGCATTGACCCCTAATTCAGGAAAGATATTTACAGATCTGTTTCCTAACTAACTATACAACAATTTATGGTAGGTTTGACATATTTGTTTCCTAAATAAATGTAGAACAATTTATGGTAAGTTTGTTATCTATCCTACTAGCACGTGTTGCTAATAGAAATGGTGTTTGTCTTTGAAGCAAGTTTTGTAGGTCTGAATCCTACCATGATTTGTTTAACTCAAACATATATTCATATAAAGGGAAAGCTAGCCATAGACAAAAGACTACCATGATCTATCCATTCAACCTCTATCAAGTATCAAGTTGCACTAGTTTGCTATGGGACTATAACACTTGTGTTTTGTGATTTCATCTTCAAAAATAAAAAAAGTTATCTGCAAGTCATCCCCATCTCATATTCATAAAAAAAAAAAAAAACTCTAAACTATTTATAGATTGCTAATGTGAAATGTCTAAGTGCATCATCATCTTATTCCCCTAGTGCAAGGACATCATCATCATCATCATCCTCTTTGTCATCATCATCTTCATCTTCTATTACAATCATCTCTTCTAATGTTCTATTATTCTATTATATTGATGCTTTGATAGTTGATAGTCAATACTTGATAGTTGATACGTAATACTTGATACTTGAATAGTTGATGCAATATAATATAATAAAAAACCAAGTCCAATACTTAGTCGCCGTTTTGTATCTTTGTCAAAATTATGAAAATGAAAACCAGAAATGAAAATTGAAAACCAAAAACTGAAACTAAACTAGAATCAGCAACATGCTTGATTCGTATTTATAAAACTAAAACAAATTAAAGACATGACTTAATAGATGCTCATTTTTCTCCTTGAATCAAATAACAATTTAAAAAATATGATTATAATAATAAAAGTACAAACAAGTACAAATTAAACGACTATAATAAAAAAAATTTATTATAATTCTTAGCTTTACCGTGATCCCAGGAGGGGGGGGGGGTGAATTGGTATTTTTAAAATTTAAGTCCTAGGTCAATCTCTTAATACCAGTATATTCACAACCCTATGGTCAATCTAGTGCAAGTAATGTAAATGTATACTAGAACGTAAGTGAAACAAATTAATCAAACATACATGCACCAGAAAGCAGTAAAGTAGAGTCGACACAGAAATGTTATCGAGGTTCGGCCAATTGCCTACGTCTCCGCCTTGACTAACAAGCACAAGGATTACCACTATAATTTGCTAACTTAAACAGGTAGAGCGACACCTAACAAACCAAGTCAATTAGCATAGGGTTGACCTCAACCTTTACATACAATCCTTACCGGGTTGGATTACCGCCCCCTCAGGCCATGCTTGGAAATATTCAGATTTTACAGTCAAATAATAACGGTATAGTGATTGTGTGCCTTCGTGTAAGGCAGATGTACCCAAATGTGTTCAGTCACAAATACCACAGAATGATTTAATACGTAAGCTCAGTGTGGTCTAATATTTCAACTCTCAAATATATTTACTATCTATGTAATGTGTACGTGAGAGTGTCAACCAGGAATCTTTGTATCTCCAAGATATTCAATCAGTCGGGTTCACACAAAGATGTCACTCAAGTTTCAAATATTTCAAAGAACAGAATATATCAATTATGTAAATAGTGTATATGCTTGGTTTGCAAGAGATATGTAATCTTTGTATTCAGCAAGTGATATGTATTTGAGTAAATATCGCAACAAAGACCAGTATCACAAACACAAATATCTTTTCACAAATATGTCAGTGTAAATCCCACAAGATATTTAAGTAAGTTTTGAAAATGTTTTGCAACCCAAAACACAAATACACGCTTCTTAAGATATTGCAACACAAATGCAATACTCAAAAACTTAGGCAAGTCTTCTTAGGATAGGCTTGTGAGCAAAACCCCTTAAAAGCACTTTAGGTTTAGCTCTCTGTGAAAATCGATTCAATCACACAACAATGAGAGAGCAAACCTATTTGCACAAGCACTCAAGACACTTACAGAGGATTTAGGAACTTGAGAGACCAAGTTTGAGTGATTTTGAGTGAGAGTATGAGCAGTAGAGAGTTTTTGGCTTGAGAGAAAATTTGTTTTTGTTTTTGCTAATCTTCTTTCTAATTTTCCCAAATGAAGGGGTATTTATAGACACCCCATGAATTATAACTGTTGGGGACAAGCCTCGTATTATTAGAAAAGATTAATGATGTTTTAATTATTTTAACCTTGTTAAAAATATTTAACCACGGTAAAAAATACAAGGCAACCCGAGAGACTCGGTCGACTAGAAGAATTTCGGTCAACCGAAGTTCTTATGGCTCGGTCGATCGGGCCAATTTTGAACTTCAGGGTCGGTCGATCAGGAAGGGCGATTTTTTAAAATGGCGCGGTTTGGTCGACCAGGGTGAAAATGAACTATCTGATCGGTCGACCAGACCGTTGGGTTCCCACACGTGGGCACTCGGTCGACTAGGTTGGTGTAGTTCAAAAAGGTCGTGGTCAACCAGGAAGTCAAACTATTGACTTCAAGGTGTTTCGGTCGACCAAGGTCAAATGAACAGTCATGGCTCGGTCGACCAAACTGTGGTCAATCGGTTGACGTAGACCGGATTCGGTCGACCGGGGGCAAAATGAACTGCATGTGCCGGTTGACTGAAAGTGCATAACGTGTGCATTTCGGTCCTGTTTTAATTCACAATCACCCTATTCAAGTGCCTAATACATATAAGTGCAATGGTGAGTGTCTTAGGTCTTTTCTAGGTCCAGTTTTAGTTATGATTCAATTTTAGGCTGAGCTTACCTACTAGACCATGTATGTGATGTGTGTGATGATTTTTACAGGCAAACACCCTAATTTACTATTACAGACCAATTACGCAAATGAAAAATATATTACAATCATAAACAAGAATTGGTCTTCAAGCTTCATTTGCTTTACGTGCATCTTGATCTTGATGAGTGAGGCTCCTGCACATGATCTCAAATACCCATTAGATATCATGACTATTTGTCATAATCAAAACCGAGCGTGTCCTATAGGGTTAATAATAATAATTTGACCTAGTTGTTATAATAAAAACTGAAGATTAGAAGCCTTTGAAGGCCTTATCTCTAGATGTTTGCGTGCTATGTTATTTGAATTTTGAAACGGAACCTCACCTATTTTTACACTGTGATTATTCTTGGAGAATCTAGAATAAATTATTTGGGGTGATGGGAGAATCTTGGGTTTGCTTGGCGTAAATGGAGGAATTGTTGCTGATTTCTTTTGAGGGGTTTGGTAGAAGGAAGGAGAGGGTAGACTTTGGATATTTTTAGTGTTGTGGGGATTATCGTTGGGGTGTTATGCATGGGTTTTTGAGGGAGAAAATTGAAATGGTAGTAGGTATAGGATAAGGTTCATTACTTGGCATCTTTATAGAGAAAGCATATGATAGGATACCTAAGGAAATTCTGCGGTGGGTTTTAGAAAAAAAGGGTGTATGTGGTAGGTGATATCATTAAGGATATGTACGATGGAGCAATTTCTAGTGTAAGGACTATAGATGGAGAAACTAGAGAATTTTCAATCATCATAGGTGTACACAGATCTACTTTGAGCCCTTATCTTTTTGCTTTAGTGATGGACCAACTGACTAAGAGTATTCAAAAGGAGGTTTCATGATGTATGTTGTTTGTAGATGATATTGTTTTAATTGATGAAATTAGGGATGGAGTAGAAACTAAGTTAGAATTATGGAGAGAAGCTTTTGAATCTAGAGACTTTAGGATAACTAGAAATAAGAAAAGAATATTTTAAATGTAATTTCAGTAATGGTAGGAGGAATATTGGAGACAAAATTAAACTTGATCGTGAAGAAATAAATAGCACTTTTAGATTTTGGTACCTCGAATCTATTATGCAAGCTGAAGGAGAAATTGAGGATGATGTAATGTATAACGTTAAAGTAGTTTGGGTAAAATGGAGAAGTGCTTCAAGTGTGTTTTGTGATCGTAGAATACCCTGAAAATTAAAAGGGAAGTTTTATAGGACAGCTATAAGACCAGGTATGTTATATGGATCAGAATGTTGAGCGACAAAGAAACAAAATAACCAAAAAGTAAAAGTTGCCAAGATGAGAATGCTTAGATGGATAAGTGGTATAGCATTGAAAGATAAATTAAGGAATGAACATATTTGCAGTATGTTGGGTGTAGCTCCTATAGAAGATAAGATAAGGGAGGGACAACTTAGATGGTATGAACACTTGCAATGTAGGCCACATAATGCGCTAGTGAAGAAGAGTGAGTTGGTTACTGTGGGGGGCAATATAAGGGGTAGGCGCAGACCTAAAATAACTAAGAAGCAGATAATGAGTAAGGATTTAATATCCCTAACTCTGTCAAAAGAAATGGTCCATGATCGAATAAATTGGGGAAAAATGATTCATATAACCAGCCCCACCTAGTGGGACTTAAGGCTTGGTTTTGTTGTTGTTGTTGTTTTATTACTTACTTTCTGGATTAATTTAAAAATTTGATGGGAGAAGTATTTTTTCCTTATTGTAAATTCTCCTCATATTAATGAAATCTTTCTTCTGTTATTTAAAAAAAAAAAATTCTACAGAGAGAGAGAGAGAGAGGAGAAGTATTTTTTCCTTCTTGTAAATTCTCCTCATATCAATGAAATGTTTCTTTTGTTATTTAAAAAAAAAAAAAAACTTCTAGAGAGAGGGAAAGAGAGAGAGAGGTGGAATTAGAAAACCAAGAGTCTTTTCTTTGTTATTTTTCCATGATATTAACAGAATGCTTCGAATTGTCCTCTCTTTTGGGAAGGTCTTTAATTATATAGGCAAGACAGCTAGTTATACAAGGAAACTTAAATCTGTACATACTAATTACACAGAGTGATCTTAGGAAGCTATATATTGTAAGCCATCTAATTTACATAAAGTGATTTTAGGAAGCTATACATGGTAAACTAAATCTCCTCTCCCATTTATGAAAATGTATACACCCTAGATTAATAACTATTAACAAGGCATAATTTATGGCCTTCTATTGACATCCCCCCCCCCCCCTTCTCAAATTGATGCGGGTTATCCATAAGCATCAATTTGTTTGTAAGAAAATTATGCCATTGCCATGTGAGAGCTTTGGTGAAAATATCTGCCACTTGAAGATTGCTAGAAACATTTGGAAGAGAGATAGTCTAAGCTTCAAACGACTCACTGATGAATTGGCAATCAACCTTGATATGTTTAGTGCGTTCATGGAAAATGGGATTGGCTAAAATGTGAATGGCACTGGTATTATCTGCATGAAGAGAAGTAGGACCACCTGGAGAGAAGCCAAGTTTAGCCAATAGCCTTTGGAGCCAATGTATCTCAGTGCAAGCTTGGGACATAGCCCTATATTCGGACTCAGTAGATTCTTGCTTTTCGAAGAAATAAGAGCCGGACTAGGAAACATACACCAACCCGTAGTAGAACGTTGAGTGTCACTACACCCGGCATAATTAGCATCACTATATGCTACAAGATCAAGTGAAGTACTAGCAAGATAGAAAAGTCCCCGCAAAGCTGTGCCATGGACATAGCGAATGATTTGTCGAACTGCGGCAATATGAAGGTGCTGAGGAGAAGCCATGAATAGGCTAACCTGTTGGACTGCATAAGAAATATCAGATCTAGTAATTGTAGGATAGACCAAGCTGCCAACCAGCATACGATAGGCTACAGGGTCTGATAACAAGTCACCCTCTTCTTTGCGCTGCTTGAGATTAAGTTCCATAGGAGTATCAAGAGGGGTAGAGTCCTGGAGACCAGCAGCGGCCACCATATCCTGGGCATACTTGTGCTGTGACAAAAATACGATGTGAACCAGCAGTAATTTCTAGACCAAGAAAATACCTAGATCCTTCATGTGAAAAGAGTCTTGTAAATACTGCTTTAATTGGGAGATATAAACCCAATCAGTACACGTGATGATTATGTTGTCAACATACACCAAGAGAATGACAACAGCAATCTCAGTTTCGCGAAGAAACAAAGATGCATCATACTTGCTTTTGAGAAAAGCAAACTTAAGTAGGGTAGAAGTAAATTTCTCATTCCATGCACGAGGGGACTGTTTGATGCCATACAAGGAGCAAGGCAACTTGCACACTGCCGAAGTTGGGGTGGAAAGTAAACCTACAAGAGGACGCATATAAACATCTCGCTTGAGATCCCTATGAAGAAAGGCGTTCTTCACATCTAGTTGGTGCAAACCCCAATTTTAAGAAGCGGCAATAGCCCAAATTCTACGGATGGTGGTCATTTTCGCTACCAGAGCAAAAGTTTCCTCTTAATTTATTCCATATTCATGATTATTTTCAAGAGCTACTAAGCGGGCTTTATACTTGTCCAGACTACCATTAAACTTAACCTTAATAGAATAGACCCACTTACATCCAAGTGGAGTCACACCTGTAGGACAATCCACCACTTCCCAAGTCTTATTAGCCTTAACAACACATAGTTCCTCCTGCATGGCCTGCTGCCATCATTTCTCTTTGACTGCTTGTGAGGAACCAGTAGGAATAGCAATAGAAGATAGAGTGGCAAACAGTGCAGAAGTACTTGCCTTACGTGACGGGAATTCATAACAGTCAAGAGGACCAGATACTCTAGAGGAGCGGTGCAAAGGAGCAGATGGCAAGACATAGCAGAAGGGGGCAACACTGGAGGTCTCCGCTGGTATACCATGCCTGGTTGGAACCTTTCAACATGAGTACTAGGAGCACTAAAAGTGTCATCAAAAGAAGGCAAGAAAGCAATGGAAGACTCCGGTGAGGAAGACATAGGAAAGAACCATTGATTTAAAAAAAAAAAGCACATTCCTTGAAACACGAACCTGATTAGAGTTTGGATCATAGCATAAATAACCCTTTTGTGTGACACTATATCCCAAGAAGGCACAATAGATAGATTGGGCAGAAAGCTTGTTTCCATTCGGTGGGGGAAGTTGCATAAAGCATATACACCCAAAAATGTGAAGATTTGTATATGTAGGATTGTGATGATAAATCCTGAAATATGGGGACTAGAAATCCAAAACTTGGGAAGGAAGTCTATTTATAATAAAGGTTGTGGTAAGTGCTTCTACCCAAAACGTTGGAGGAACCGAAGACTGAATAGGCATGGTCCAGACAACATCTAAAAGATGACGATTCTTTCGTTCTGATACTCCATTTTGTTGTGGAGTATATGGACAAGAACGTTGAGAGATAATGCCTTTGGATTGCAAGAAAGATTGGAACTCATGAGACATATATTCCCCATCCGAGTCAAACCGATAAAATTTAGCCGCAGCTGAAAATTGAGTGTTAACAAGAACTAAGAACAATTTGAAAATATGAAAAACTTTTTATTTGTGCTGCAGGAAATACACGCATGTATATCTACTGTAGTGTACTCATCGATAAATGTCATAAAAGTTTTGTATTGGGCATGAGAAATAATAAGTCTAATACCCTAGACATCACTAGGAATGATCTCAAAACTGTGGGTGGCTCTGCTTCCTTCTGAAGGAAGGGGTAAAGTCTTACTTTTGCCAAGTTTACAAGTTGCACAATCAGGAAACATAGTGGAAGAAGAATGCTCTTTATTATTCAATAGTCTAGATTTCAACAAATAAGATAGAACCCTAGAATTAGGATGACCAACACACTTATGCCAAACTTCATTTGACACTCTAGACTTATTACAAAGTAAAGATAGTAGAGAGAAAGAAGATAAGCTTCGTGGAACAGGTAGTTGTAGGGAGAAGAGATGTCCATGCTTAGGCCCCTTTGCTATCAACTGCCCTGACATCTGATCCTGCACAACACAATTACCATGAGTAAAATGTACATCATAATTTTGGTCCACAACCTGGCCAATAGATACTAAATTCACAGCAAGATTAGGTGATACAAGAACAATCTTAAAGGAAGAAGGTACATCACCAACTGGCACAATGGGTAGAGTACTACCATTGGCTGTTTGAATATGTGAAGAGCCACAAAATTCTCTTACGTTACTTAAACCATGGAGAGAATTAGTCATATGATTAGAAGCACCCGAGTCTAAGATCCAAGAGGGAGATGAGGAACCAGTACCCTGAAGACCCAATGCTGAAGATGCACTCACAATCATTTCTCACACCGTTTCTCGAGTTAGAAAAAGGTGTTGGAGGCTGTAATAGCAGCAGGCATAGCTGGCTGTAAGTCACCAGTAATAGTAGCGTGATAGACCTTGTTGGAGCGTGAAGGACAAATAGTTAATAATGTGCCATGGCTGCTTGCAGTAATTATAAATTTTTTTATGACTGTTAAGGGCAGTATGGCCATATTTCTTGCAACTGTAGTACTATGTGGTGCTCATGTCATGACCCTTCCTCATGCCATGAGCCGCATAGGCAACTGAGACAGTATTTTAGAAGCAACACAAGCTTGGTCCATAATACTGAGTATTGAGGTGTTGTTCCTCACGCAAGAGTTCTCCAAAACAGGCCTCCAAAGTCGGAACATGATCTCTATTTACTAGAAAGGCACAAATAGATTCAAAGTCGGGCCTCAATTTCATTAGAAATTGGTCTCATTGACTCATTTTATGTACGTGTTGTACTGTTGCCAATCCTGCCTCCAATCCTTCTACAGAGACCGTGGCTGTAACAAGGTCAGAATAATCATTCCACAAAATCAGAAAACCGGAGTAGTAGTCTTGAACTGATAGATCCCCTTGAGTATAGTTAGCGATGGCCAACTCAAGCTGGAAGCGCCTAGCATTGTTGTCTTGGTTATAGAATTGCTTGAGATAATTCCACATAGCCTTTGCATACCAAAGAGGAGGCAAAGAAAGAATCAGATGTGGGTCCATAGAACCAAGAATCCAGGACATGATTTGATTATGTTTGGCATCCCAAGCTGCCTTGTTGGTCATAGACCTTTCCACAATAGATCCCCCTTTGCTGCTGCCATCTATATGTCCCGACAGCTCTTTACCCTTGAGAAAGGTCTCCAATTGAAACTCCCATGCAGCATAAGTTTTGCCAGTTGAAAAGTAGGGTGTACTCCCAAGAGGGGGGAGGGGTGAATTGGGATTTTAAAAAATTTCTTTGCTTGCTTTGTATTATAAATTACTTAATTAAATTTTAATTTAAGCAATATTTACTTTCAGCAATTAATCAACCTTTACAATCACTATACTATTGATAATCAATCAAGTTTAATTAATATTCAACTCAAATTCAATTCTTTGATATTGAAACCCAGCTGGTAAATTCCAAGAATCAAGTTGGGATAGTTTAGAAACAAATCTCAGATTTTAACACTTAAACTCATAATTGATTCTTTCACTTCAATCAATGAAATATATTTTTCAGAGATTTGATTTTGTAAAGCTTTTCATTGAAAATACCTTTCACCTGTTGGTATTCAAAAAATCAGAACTTTATTTAATATATCAAACCAACTAACAATTTATAATATGCTGATTTCAAGTATTGATCAAAACCAAGATTCCAGCAATCTCCAAAATTTAGCAAGATATAAAGATCATACACGCATATAATATTCTTGCAGAAAATTAAAGAGAGTAGAGAGAAAAGCTGAGAACCAGATTTTTTACAAGGTTCGGCCAGTAGCCTCTGTCCTTGCCCCAGCAACCGTTGTGAGGATTTTCCTTTCCAACTTTCTTTAATAGGCCAAGTTACAACCTCTCTCCTTCTCACGTGGAGATCCCTCTCTAACAAGAATACCCCTTCTTGCTAGGCAACGTTCCAATAACCTTGAATCGTCAACAACAATTCAAAGAAGCAAACTTTGTGCCATACAATGAACACTCTCAGTTAGAGCAGATTTGTACAAGTTAAAGAACAATATACTTGAGAAAAATAACAATATAAAGATTGAAGCTCAAGTAGATATCACCGTGATTCTAACTTAGATTTAAAATGTCAGTGTAAGAGCAAGAATCGTGAGCTTTTATTCGGCAAGAACTTTCAGCAAAAGTATTCAACAAGATAGCTTTGAATGTATGAGAATTTGATTGATTGCGGATTGTTGGTGTATTTAATTCTTGGGTTTAACATGTATTTATAAATAGAAAGAAAATTTCGTATTCCCCAAGTTACTTGCAGTGTTTCCCAAGTTTTCTCAATGTTTGGAAACGAAGCAATCAAATTTGGAAAAATTCCCCTCGCTGTTTAGAAATTTAAAATACGATCCTCAGTCGACTGATATATTGGGGTCAGTCGCCTGTGCCTTTTAATTCAGCATATTATTCAAACACAGAATGGGGTTAGTTGCCTGTGCCCACAAGGTCAGTCGCCTGTCTCTATTCTATCTATTCAGTTTTTAACAGGTCTCTAAGTCAATATTAATTCTTAAGAGTTTCAAACATTTTTATTGCGCGATGTACTTACATGAGACTTCTTAATGACAAATGATTTTCTAATTACTAAGTCTTCATGTATTGCTTCCATTCTTCATGTTCGTCTTGACTTCAAGCTTCAATAGTCTTTAGCTTCATACGATCTTCTAGCTTTTAAGCTTGAGCTTTCAAAAGATTTCTTTTAAGCACTTGATCTTGAGCCTTTTATAAAAAACATTTGATCCTAAAGCTTCACTCAACCAAATATGTTAAGTTCATTTGATTTGTTATCATCAAAACAAGATTCTAAGCCTTGTGAGGCCAACACCAGTGAATTTGACACACACATTATCTGACTTCTCCATAAGTGCCGAGGCTATGACCAAAAAACTAGGACTGAAATTTCTTAGAGAATGGCTCTTATACCATAACAGAATGGTTCAAATTGTTCTTTTTTTGAGAAGGTCTTTCATTATATAGGCAAGACTGCGAGGTATACAAAGAAACTTAAATTTGTACATATAATTGCACAGAGTGATCTTAGGAAGCTATATATCGTAAGCCAACTAATTTACATATACATAAGTGTAAAATGGTTTTAGAATGCAATCGTGAAAAAAAAAAAAAAAAAAAAGAGAGAGAGAGAGAGAGAAGTTAAGATGGTTTTGAATGGGTTTGAAAGCAGTTTGACCCGCATGGAATTCAACATGGCTTGATAGAACAAAATCGCAATAACCACATTTCAATTTTGTGATTCACCTAGCTAAATCATCTGATTCCCTGCAATTCATGCTCTCCTAGGATTAAATCAGGCGATTTTATGAAATTGCCCTTGATTGATTTAAATCATACTATTCGAATCGAGAATTGTATGATTCAATCAACTATTATTACCACTACGAAGTATTTCGACAAAGAAATCAGATTAAGCCTTTATCTTGTACGAAAGGCACGAAAGATATGAAATAACTCATAATGATACTTTATTAAATAGAGACAAGCGATCCTTGGGTAGTCATCTACAAAGGTGCCAAACTATTGGAACTAGCTTTGACGCAAACCGACTAAGAGACCAAACATCATAATGAATTGATGTCAAAGGACTTTCAACCCATTTATGGACTTGGGAAGCAAATGGAAGAGATAGAGACAAAGGGAGAATTATTTTAATTGTCCTTATTCCCTTAACAGTAATAATGTACTCATTGGCAAAGGCAACGCAAGGTAAGTTTTGATAATATAGGAGGATATAAAAAGAATTTGGTTATCCCTATCATATGATTTGTAGTAGTTGAATCTACAACTTCGGAGTTTGGATTTCCTCCATGGGAGTGGTTGAGATAGGTTAGGGGGCCATTGAAGGGAGTCATAACCTACACTCAATTTGAAATTCTAAAATGTCCTTTATCCTATGTTGATGCCATCTACACCACTCTTGGACAAGTTGATTTTTAAACTTGAAATCTTCTAAAAAATTTTAGAGTAGCAGAACGAAATTTCTAGATTTTGCTAGACTGTCCTCAAGAAAAAAGATAGGATGTCATCAACAAATTGGACGTGCGAGATCTCCACTTCCTCCTTCCCTAGAAATAGACCTCTAATAATTTTGGAAAGGATTAACAAGCATGATGTGCTCTAGAGAAGTTCCTATGAGGCTCTTAGTCTTGACATATACTTCTTGTGTTGTGAAAGCAACAAGTTGAATGCCCATTTTTTTGTGCATTGTAGAGTGGCATTGCAGCTTTGGAACGCCTTTTTTTCATTGGTAGGGGGAGAGTGGGCAGCTGTTGGAAAGGTGAATGGCTTGATTTTTGTTTATTTTAGGGGTTTTGGAAAGAACAAAAATGGTAGAGGTCTCTCGTGTGTAGTTGTTTTTGCCATCCTTTGGACCCTGTGAATAAAGAAGAATGCTAGGATTTTTAAAGGTCAATCAACTTGCTCATGGCTTTATTAGGATAGAGCAACTTTCCTATTCTCCTTATGGGTGCACTCCTGGGGATTTTTTTGGGGGTCCATGACTGTCTTACCTTGTCAGAGATTGGAGGGCAGTGCTTTTGTAATGATTTTTTTTTTTATATTGTTTCCAATTTACTTGTTTTGTTCTTTCCTCGTTGTATTATTGTTATTTATTATTATTATTATTATTATTATTATTATTATTATTATTATTGTTGTTGTTGTTGTTGTTGTTGTTGTTGTTGATTTCCTACTTTCTTGTCCTATAAATCATGTATTCTAACTCTCAAGTTTAATAATATTGTCTTCTTTTATCAAAAAACTATAACCTAAGGACTTGTGGTAGAAATACTGGATGAAAAGCAAGCTATAGAGTTACTATCTAAGCAAGAGATGCAATGGGAAGAGAAGCTTGTTGGTATGTCTTGATACTTCAGTAACTTTGAATACTCTTCCGTTAAAACATATAATCCCTATTTTTGAATCCATAAAAAGGAAATTTGTCATGTTTAATTGGTGATACATGGGGGTTTATTGTGAAGATCCTAACATTGTCAATTGTATGACTTCCTCATCCTCAATGAGTACCCTTGCACTGCCTCAATCACGTCCATCCATTCTGCTACGCCTACTTGAAGTACTTTGGGAACTTCTACTACCACTTGGATGATAACTAGAACTACCTTGTGTAACAAAACAATCTTCATAGAGCTAGAGGTGTGAAACTTTTGAATGAGGACTTGGAAGGGGGCACTAGAGGAAGCACAAAGAGCTTGTGAATAAATGTTAGCAAGGATGACAAACTTGCACTAACAAGAATATGGGACATAGTTGCTTTAAACTTATGTTTCAAACCGACTAGGATCCAAAGGATTGTTATATAATCCCTTTGCATTTTCATCTTGTAGACTCCAACTGTTATGGATTGCATGATGTTTAGTCCCTGATGGATGCACTTCAACTGTGCAATGTACTTTAGGAGAATCTCATTGAAAGTAATCTTGGGGGAGATCGGTCATATGTGTACTATGATGGGAATATAAGAGTTACATAATATCAATATCACCTTGCATTCATCCAGATGCCTCTACATCCATGGAGTTTGGGGTTTGAGTTCCTCAATGGAGTTAATTAACCATCTTCCTTAACCCCTACTTCTTTTTGATTGTTGTTGCTAGGCTCATATTGACACAAGTGTTTAGAGTTTCCTAAGCTTGTTGACTAGATCTTGACAGCCTTAGAGATCAATGCACATATTTCCATCCAACTTCTCGTTTGTTATTTGTGGTGATGGAGAAAACATGCTTGCAGGATTCATTGACCTTCCATGCCAACAGTCACAAACAAGACCAACAGCAAACAAGGTAAACAAGTGGAACAACCACTAATAAGCTAAAGAACAAGTGGACCTCTAAAACACTAACATAACAGTGCCACAATACCCCAGGAACTTAGACTACCACTTGCATGCAGACCCTAATGGTACAAAACAATCATTAGAAAAGTGCCGAGGGGGAACAACTAGAAATTGTCGGAACTTTGAACCAGGAAAATAATCCACAACTTGATATCATGGATTAAAGAGGGATTAAAGCCAAGCGGGGACAGATCAAGCCAAAAAGAAAGCTTAACGAAGCCTGATGCGTTGGCGCATGGAGTCGGTGCAATAAATTTTGGCATTTGCATGAATGCGCAAGGGTAGACCTTTGGCGATGAGATTTCAATGGGGATACACATCAGAGATGTTGGTGGGTCATTGTGAGGTTGGTTTTGCATATCTCGTGGGGTTTTTTTGGTTTTGATCTGGCAGCATCGTCCAGGATTTTTTTCCAGCCTTGTGTTTCCCAGCGACTGCTGTAGTTGTTTTAAGCTTATGGTGGTGTGAACCCCTACTGTGGTAGACATGCATATGGTTTTGAGGTTTATGCTTGGATTGCCATTGGTTGTGGCACTTCGGCTACGTTTTAGTTTGCAGATGTCTTCCTGGTAATGGTGTGAAATAAGATGGGAGGGATATAATAACTAGGGAAAAAGAGTTACTCATGCAAAAGCTTGTGTTTTTCCATCCAACATGGAATAGGATAGGAGTAAACATTCTCATGGTGAAATTTGGGAATAGCTATTCGATATCTATTCCATTTTATGGATTCATATAAATTTTTGCATTGTCATTATTTAGGGTGCCAATACATCTCCATTTGTATGTTATTGAAAAGTTATGTTATGATCATTCAATCCCTAGGAATAGATGTTCTGTGAACCAAATGTAACCTTTTGGTTTAGGTCTTGAGATCATGCTTTGATACCATGTTGAGAATGTTAGAGAACCTAATCACAATCCCTCTTTATTTATAACATATGTAACGTACATCACAATGACCATCATGGCCTTACTAACTGATGCTCACTAGCATACAACCATAATTCTAAATAAATAACTGATTACCATTAAGTCTGTAACAATGTGTGTGTGTGTGTATGTTGTAATTCTAAAATATATTGAAGATTTGTTGAATAAAATGCAATGTTTAGGTTTAGAGATGGAGAAAAGAAGAGGAAAAAAAGTGAGGAAGCCCAGGTTTCAGGAGCATAGGTATAGCTCTAGGTCTATCCTCTTGTATATTAATTGTAAGGCCATAAGGACAAAAATACCCCCACTCACATCACCTAGTTACTAAAATAACATATTCTCTTCTAACACTCCCCGACAAGCTGGAGGTGTTTTAAATATCACCTAATCCTAGCTTGGTACAAACCAGTAGACAAGGCATGATTAAATAAAGCCTTCATGAAAACATCACGAAATCCGAAAAGTTAAAAAGGGGCATCCTCACTTTTTTTTTTTTTGCAATGCAGCATCTCTAAAAAAATGACAGCCAACTTCAATGTGCGTGTTTCCCCCAAAAATTGGGTTGCTAGCAATATAAATGGCAGCTTGATTATCAAAAAATATATCTTTGGTCTTCGTTATGAAGAATCGCATCTTTGACATTGGAGGCTTCAACAACATTTCTTGTACTATGAGCCATAGGTCAGTATTTTGCTTTAGAACTAGATCTTGCTTAGTTGTTTGTCTCTTGATAAACTAGTTAACAAAATTACTTCCCTCACAAATTTATGTTACTGCTGAATCCTACAAAAAAACATCACTGGCTGTTCGGAGTTTTCCATACCCTGACTCACCACTCCCATGACAAAGGATATGTTAGTTCTAGTGTCTGCAAAGCAAATCGACTTGCCAAATTTCCTAAATAATGTTCGTCTTTGAAGTCTGCTTCATGTTGGACTGCATAGGATCTCTCAACATATGACTCCCACTTAGCAAACCCAAGGTACTTTTTCTGCTGAGATAGTTTCAACCCTCTTTTACGCCATACAATCTCAATATCAAGAAAGTAATGCAGAGTACCCAAGTCCTTGATATGTGCTTGACATGTGCAATCTCGCTCTAGTCACAGCCAGTGATGATGATATCATCAACATAAACTACAAGAAGTATCCCTTTTGTCTTCTTTTTTCGGACAAAGACTGTGTAGCATGGGATAAAACCAATAATGAGACCACCATACTAAATTTGTCAAATCAAGTTCAAGGAGATTGCTTAGTTGGATTTATGGAACCTACATATTACTGACCTCCCCTTAATCAACATACCCAAGATGTTGCTCCATGTTCCACTTCCTGCAAATATCCATGCAAGAAGATATCCTTCACATCCAACGAGTATAAAGGCCAATCAAAGTTAATTGACAATGAGATCAATACATGAACATTATTTAGCCTCAATGTAATCAATATCATATGTTTGGGTGAACCCTTGGCAACAATGAAGCCCTCAGTTGTCAATAGACCCATCAAGAAGATATTTGATGGTGTAGACCCAACGATGCCTGAGTAACTCCTTACTAAGAGGAAAATCAACCAAGTCCCATGCCCTTCTAGTAACACCCATTCCTACATCTGCTGCATGCTTCCACCCTTGTTGAGCAATGTCAATAGAAGGCCATAAATTATGCCTTGTTAATAGCTATTAATCTAGGTTGTATATACGTTCATAAATAGGAGAGGAGATTTAGCTAACCATGTATAGCTTCCTAAAATCACTTTATGTAAATTAGCTGGCTTACCATATATAGCTTCCTAAGATCACTCTATGTAATTAACATGTACAAATTTAAGTTTCCTAGAATAACTGGCAGTCTTGCCTATATAATGAAAGACTTTTTCAAAAGAGAGGACAATTCGAACCATTCTGTTATGGTATCAGAGCTATTTTCTAAAAAATCTTAGTCCTAGTTTTCTCATTCATAGCCTCAGTACTTATGGAGAAGTCAGATAATGTTTGTGTCAGATTCACTGGCAAATATTATGCTGCTTGGGAGTTTCAATTGAAGACCTTTCTCAAGGGTAAAGAGCTTTGGGGACATATAGATGGCAGCAGCAAAGGGGGATCTACTGCGGAAAGGTCTGTCGCCAACAAGGCAGTGTAGGATGCCAAAGATAATCAAATCATGTCCAGGATTCTTGGTTCTATGGAACCACATCTGATTCTTTCTCTGCGTCCTCATAGGTCTGCAATTATCTCAAGCAAGTCTATAACCAAGACAACAATGCTAGGCGCTTCCAGCTTGAGTTGGCCATTGCTAACTATACTCAAAAGGATCTATCAGTTCATGACTACTACTCTGGTTTTCTGCTTTTGTGGAATGATTATTCTGACCTTGTTACAGCCACGGTCTCTGCAGAAGGATTGGAGGTTAGATTGGCGACAGTACAACACCTACACAAAACCAGCCAAAGAGACCAATTTCTAATGAAATTGATGCCTGACTTTAAATCTATTCGTGCCTCTAGTAAATAGAGATCCTGTTCCGACTTTGGAGGCCTGTTTTGGAGAACTCTTGCGTGAGGAACAACACCTCAATACTCAGAGTATTATGGAGCAGTCTCATGTTGCTTCTAATATTGTCTCAGTTGCCTATGCTGCTCATGGCAAGGGGAAGGGTCGTGACATGAGCACCACACAGTGGTTTAGTTGCAAGAAATATAGTCATGTTGCCCCTAACTGTCCTCAGAAATTTTGTAATTACTGCAAGCTGCCAGGGCACATTATTAAGGACTGTACTATTCATCCTTCACACGCCAACAAGGTCGATCATGCTGTTGTTACTGGTGACTTACAGCCAGCTATGGCTGCTGCTACTGCCGCAACTTCTGCTATTGCTTTACAGCCTCCAGCACCTTTTCTAACTCGAGAAACGGTGTAAGAAATGATTGTGAGTGCATTTTCAGCATTGGGTCTTCAAGGTACTGGTTCTTCATCTCGCTCTTGGATCTTAGACTCGGGTGCTTCTAATCATAGGACTAATTCTCTTCGCGGTTTAAGTAATGTCAGTGAATATTGTGCCTCTTCCCGTATTC
Organism: Malania oleifera; assembly: GCF_029873635.1. NCBI lineage: Eukaryota > Viridiplantae > Streptophyta > Magnoliopsida > Santalales > Ximeniaceae > Malania > Malania oleifera. The sequence goes on along the minus strand of NC_080422.1, from coordinate 56,303,251 downwards.
AAACAGCCAATGGTAGTGCTCTACCGATTGTGCCAGTTGGTGATGTACCTTCTTCCTTTAAGATTGTTCTTGTATCACCTAATCTTACTGTGAATTTAGTATCTATTGGCCAGCTTGTGGATCAAAATTATGATGTACATTTTACTCATGGTGGTTGTATTATGTAGGATCAGATGTCAGGGCAGTTGATAGTGAAGGGGCCTAATCATGGACGTCTCTTTTCTTTAGAACTACCTGTTCCACGAAGCTTTCCTTCTTTGTTTGTACTGTCTTTACTTTGTAATAAGTCTAGAGTGTCAAATGAAGTTTGGCATAAGCGCCTTGGTCATCCTAATTATGGGGTTCTATCATATTTGTTGAAATCTGGTCTATTGAATAATAAAGAGCATTCTTCTTCTACTATGCTTCCTGATTGTGCAACTTGTAAACTTGGCAAAAGTAAGACTTTACCCTTTCATTCTGAAGGAAGTAGAGCCACCCACAGTTTTGAGATCATTTATAGTGATGTCTGGGGTATTAGTCCTATTATTTCTCATGCCCAATACAAATATTTTGTGACATTTATCGATGACGACATCAGATTTACATGGGTGTATTTCTTGCGGCACAAATCAAAAGTTTTTCATATGGTCAAACTATTCTTAGCTCTTGTTGACACTTAATTTTCCGCTGCTGTTAAAATTCTTCCGTCCGACTCGATGAGTTCCAATATTTCTTGCAATCTATAGGTATTATCTCTCAACGTTCTTGTCCATACACTCCACAACAAAATGGAGTAGTTGAACAAAAGAATCATCATCCTTTAGATGTTTTGCGGACCATGCTCATTGAGTCTTTGGTTCCTCCTACGTTTTGGGTAGAAGCACTTACCCCAACAACCTTTCTTATAAATAGACTTCCTTCCCAAGTTTTGGATTTCTAGTCTCCATATTTCAAGCTTTATCATCACAATCCTACATATACAAATCTTCACATTTTTGGGTGTGTATGCTTGCATCTTCCCCCACCGGACAGAAACTAGTGTTTTGCCTAATCCATCCATTGCGCCTTCTTGGGATAGTGTCACACAAAAGGGTTATTTATGCTATGATCCAAACTCTAATCAAGTTCGTGTTTCAAGGAATGTGCTCTTTTTTGAAAATCAATGGTTCTTTCCTATGCCTTCCTTACTGGAGTCTTTCGATGTTTTCTTGGCTTCTTTTGATGACACTTTTAGTGCTCCTAGTACTCATGTTGAAAGGTTCCAGCCAAGCATGGTATACCTGCAGAGACCTCCAATGCTGCCCCCTTCTGCTGCTGACTTGCCATCTGCTCCTTTGCGCCGCTCCTCTATAGTATTTGGTCCTCTTGACCATTATGGATTCCCGTCATGTAAGGCAGGTACTTCTGCACTTTCTGCCACTTTCTCTTCTATTGCTATTTCTACTGGTCACTCACAGGTAGTCAAAGAGAAATGCTGGCAGCAAGCCATGCAGGAGGAACTATGTGCTCTTGAGGCAAATAACATTTGGAAGTGGTGGATTGTCCTTTAAGTGCGACTCCACTTGGATGTAAGTGGGTCTATTTTATTAAGGTTAAGTCTGACGGTAGTTTGGGCAAGTATAAAACCCACTTAGTAGCTCTTGGAAATAATCAAGAATATGGAGGAAATAATCAAGAATATGGAGTAAAGAATTACCACCATCCACACAATTCTGGCTATTGCCACTTCTTAAAATTTGGGTTTGCACCAACTGGATGTGAAGAATGCCTTTCTTCACGAGGATCTCAAGGAAGATGATTATATGCGTCGTCTTGCATGTTTACTTTCCACCCCTACTTAGATAGTGTGCAAGTTGCATCGCTCATTGTATGGTCTCAAATAGGCCCCTCGTGCATGGTATAAGAAATTAACTTCTACCCTACTCAAGTTTGCTTTTCTTAAAAGCAAGTATGATGAATCTTTGCAAAAACTGAGATTGGTGTCGTCATTCTCTTGGTGTATGTTGACGACATAATCATCACGGGTACTGATTCCGTTCAGATTTCCCAATTAAGGTAGTATGTAATAAACCTGAACCTACAAACTTGGTGAAGACAATGATAAATCTTTTTCTTCTCACTTTTTCCTTCTCTTTCATAAATCATTCTCAATATACCATGTGGCGAGAGGGGGAAAAGATTATAATGAGGATGACAATGATACAAAATTTACTATTTCTTTAGATACTCACAATAGATGCATTAATTAACAATTTGAAAATACTAGTTAGGAAACTATTTTATTTTGATAATATTAGTAATGTGATATTTATGATTTATATTTTTCAACATCAACCATCTTTCTTTTCTAGCTATTGTATATTTGTATTATTTGTATGTCTTATGTGTCTAATAGATTAATCGAGTGTATAATATATTTTGTTCTATTAATTAAATTAGCACACATAAGAATTTATCACAGATAAGAACAATGAGAAGTATAAATACACACACACACACTCACACGTAATTTTTCTACCAATGGTGGTTTAAAACAAATGTAAACTTGTTGCCCTTACCAAATAACTTAGTTACTCGAACAAAAGGATCCAAATACACTAAAACATTATCTAAGAAGGGCTAAAAACTTGAAACATGCTAGTACGCTAATATGCACAAGGTTGTGCGTGCTTCAAAAAAATTCACGGCCGTTACACCCGCTTCCTGTTATGTAACATTCGCTACTCCCGCTTCTCATTACACCCGTTACAGTTACGTTACGCTACCTGCAACCGTGATTTAAAACCATGCTCTTTTCACATGAAGGATCTAGGATCTCTTACGTATTTTCTTGATTTAGAAATTATTGCTAGTTCACATGGAATTAATTTGTCGCAACACAAGTATGCCCAGGATATGGTGGCGCTTCTGGTCTCTAGGATTCTACCCCTCTTGATACTCCCATGGAACTTAATCTCATGCAGCGCAAAGAAGAAGGTGACTTGTTATCAAACCCTGTAGCCTATCGTACGCTGGTTGGCAGCTTGGTCTATCTTACAATTACTAGACGTGATATTTTCTATGCAGTCCAACAGGTTAGTCAGTTCATGGCTTCTCCTCAGCACCTTCATATTGCTGCAGTTCGATGAATCATTCGCTATGTCAATGGCACAGCTTTGCGATGACTTTTCTATCCCGTTGGTGCTTCACTTGATCTTGTAGCATATAGTGATGCTGATTATGCCTGGTGTAGTGACACTGTACGTTCTACTACGGGTTGGTGTATGTTTCTTGGTCCGGCTCTTATTTCTTGGAAAAGCAAGAAATAGGTCCGTGTTTCTAAGTCCTCTACTGAGTTCGAATATAGGGCCATGTCCTAAGCTTGCGCTGAGATACATTGAGAAGAAAGTAAAACAGAGAGAACTATATAAGAGAAAGTGAACACACTTGGTGTATATTGCTTACAACTTTGAGATGTATATATATAGCTATACGAGAGAGTGAGGTTATCCTAACATTCCGATGTGGGACTAGAACTATACGCTATGTTCAATACTTCCCCTCAAGTTGAAATGAAGATGTTGACAAGTCGAAGCTTCGAGATAGCAGTCTGTAATAAACTTGAGCCAACAAACTTGGTGAAGACATCAGCAACCTCGCCTTTGGAGGAGATAAAGTGGGGAGAGATAATCCTAGAACGAACTTTTTCCTTGATGAAGTGAATATCCACCTCAATGTGCTTGGTCCTCTCGTGCAGAACTGAATCAGAAGAAAGAGATATAGCATACTTGTTGTCACAAAACTACAAAGAAGAGTCCGTCAAAGGAAAGCCAATCTCAAATAGGAGAGAGCGGAGCCACAGGATCTCACAGGTACCTTGTGCCATAGATCGGTACTTAGCCTCAGCAGAAAAATGTGAAACCACCGCCTGCTTTTTACTCTTCCAAGAAAGAAGATGATCACCCTTGAAAGTACAAATACCTGAGGTAGATCATCTGTCAGTCTTGGACCTAGCATAGTCAGCATCAGTAAACACAGAAAGAACTGGTTGTATTCCAGATGAATAGAACAATCCCAGTCCAAGTGAGGTCTTCACATACCGTAAGATGTGATAGACAACCTGAAGATGTGAAGTCCGGGGAGAATGCATGAACTAACTTATTAGGGTCACTACATAGGCCAAATCAAGCTGAGTGTTGGTCAAATAGATGAGGCAATCAACAGGTCTCTGATACGCCGAAGGGTCTGTCAATAGATCACCAGACTCTGCAGAAAGGGAGATATTCAGATCTAGGGGCGTAGAAGCATGCCGACATCCCAACATACCAGTGTCCATAAGGAGATCTAGGGCATATTTCCGCTGAGAGAGAGAAATTCCCTTGTCGGAGCGTGCTATCTCAATGCCCAAGAAATACATGAGGGGGTCCCAGATCCTTGATGTCAAAGGTGTCTCCCAAGTCCTTTCTAATCTGAGCAATTTCGAACAAGTCATTACCTATAACAATAATATCATCTACATAGACAGAGATAATGGTGCAAGGACCATGGGAGAGATGCCTAATAAAGCAAATGTGGTTTGACTGGCACTGAATAAATCCCATAGAGAGAACCACATCACTGAATCTTTTAAACTATGCACGAGGTGATTGCTTAAGCCCATACAAGGACTTGCGCAATTTACACACCTTGCCAGAAGACTCCCCCTGAGGAGAAAAACTAGGAGGGGGATCCATGTAAATAGTATCAGTAATATCACCATTCAAGAAGGCATTCTTGACATCAAGCTAATATAAAGGCCAAGTAAAAGAAGCCGCCAAAGAGATTAGGAGGCGAACAGTAGTGAGCTTCACCACAGGAGCAAATGTAGCATGAAAATTGTTACCCGGAATCTGCTTAAAACCCTTAGACACCAATTGGGCTTTATACCTGTTAACAGTACCATCTGCAAGGTGCTTAACTGTGAACGTCCATTTACAGCCCACCGTGAGTGCATCTGAAGGAAGGGGAACAAGATCCCAATTATGCTGCTGATGAAGAGCTTCCATCTCAGTATGCATGGCGGCAACCCGTTTGCGGTCCTAGAGGGCCTCATGAACTGAGCGAGGTATGATAATAGCATTAACCTGTCCCAAAAAGGCTTGATAACTCGAGGAAATATCCTGATAAGAAAGATACTGGGAGATAGGGTGGTCAGTAGAACAGGCTAAAGAAAGTCTATCAGGAGCTCAATGGGTTCGAGAAGGATATCGTGAGGAGGAAGCAAGGGGATCAGGGACTAAAGGAGACATACCTGAGCTTGGTGAAGATGCTAGCAGAGGCTCCAAAGGGCGCGGTCGGCGAGTGTAAACCTGTGGAATGAGAGAGATATGGTCCTTCCCAGTGGGGATAAACGTAGGAGGCTCAGAAGATGAAGACCACATCGGAGAAGAGGGCACTGGTACATATGGGAGAAAGATAGGCTTAGGTCGAGGAAGTGGAGATGGCACTGGCGGAAATATGGAATGATGTGAATTCCCGCCAAAATAACGAGATCCGACAACAAAGAAAAGGAATCCAAGATCGTTCTACGTTCAAAATTGAATGATAGAACTCGACCCGTTGTTTACGACAAACAAGAACCTTGGTATATACAACCTCGACCTGTTGTCTATTGCGAAACAAGAACCTCAGTATAAGGAAGACGCCACAAACGGTGGTGGAAAACCGTTTGATAAGTCGTTGGTGAATGCCATGGGAAATCCCGATAAGTTCGAATAGTTCTTCAAAGAACCGCATAGAAAATACTCTCACAATTTTATTCAATTCAATGATCAGCAATTGGCTTCTGACAATAACAGAATAAGATTTCGAAATAAACTAGAACAACAAATACGAGGAAATTTGGCTAAACTAGGGTATGTGAACCGAATTTGGAAACTACAAGAAAACAGAATAAAGAAACAAAAGAAAGGTTTTAAGGGATAGGCAAGCCTGAACTAGAACTTGTGCTCTGATACCAAATGATGCAAATTCCTGCCAAAATAATGAGATCCGACAACAAAAAAAAGGAATCCAAGATTGTTCTACGTTCATAATTGAATGATAAACCTCGACCCATTGTTTACGACAAACAAGAACCTTGGTATATACAACCTCGACCCGTTGTTTATTGCGAAACAAGAACCTCGGTATAAGGAAGACACCACAAACGGTGGTGGAAAACCGTTTGATAAGTCGTTGGTGAACGCCACGGGAAATCCCGATAAGTTTGAATAGTTCTTCAAAGAACCGCAGAGAAAATACTCTCACAATTTTATTCAGTTGATCATAAAAAAGGAAGAAGAAGAAGAAGTAGAAATAGAACGATCTTGGGTTCCTTTTCGTTGTCGGTTTTCGTTGTTTTGGCGGGAATTCGCATTGACATTGGTGGCAAGGAGAGCATTGAGCTTGTAAGCAAAAGGAGTTGATGAAGTGTAGCGGGAGAACATCTTTCACACTAGGTGCTACGTCAAAAACAAGGTATGTAGTGTGATTATTGACGGTGGTAGTTGTACTAATGTTGGAAGCACAATTATGGTGGAAAAATTGGGACTACCCATGTTGAAGCACCCTAGACCATGCTAGTTGTAATGGTTAAATGATAGTGGTGAGATAAGGGTGAACAAGCAGGTGTTAGTCGCATTTCGAATTAGTAAATACGAAGATGAAGTGTTGTGTGATGTAGTACTGATGCAAGCTGGACACTTATTGCTAGGGCGTCCATGGTAGTTTGATATGCGTGTGAAGCATGACGGCTTTACGAACAAATACCCCTTTGTACTAAATCAACGATCAATCACTCTTGTACCATTGAGTCCGCAGCAAGTATATGAGGATCAAGTGAGATTGCAAAAAGAGAGTGAACAAAAGAAAAGGAGTGAAAATCATAGAGGCTGAGAAAAATGAGAGAGAAAAAGAAAATCAAAATTCGGCCATTGAGAGAAAATCAGAGAGAAAACAAAAGAATTTCTATGCAAAAGTGAGTGAAATTAAGCGAGCAATGTTTTCAAAGAAGCTGATGATTGTACTTTTGTACAAAGAGGCGTATCTAAATACTAACGAACTTGACCTTGCTTTGCCTAGTTCTGTTGTTTCTCTTTTGCAGGAGTATGAGGATGTCTTTCCCGAGGAAACACCACATGGGTTCGTTGTTGTTGTCGGATCTTCATTGCCCTCCATGTCTCCTATTACTAAAAATAGAATCCCGATCATCTTTTTCATCAAAACCAACCCCGTAAGGCTCTTCATCTTCAACTCTCACTCCCCTCGGTTGAACTCTTTCCCTTCTACGCACATTAGGGGCATTTTGTGGCTGCTTCTCACATGTATTCTCCATTTGATTTATCCGTTCGTGAACCTGCTCCAGTTCCAACCTCATCACACGCCTCATCTCACCCATCATGGCCTCCATAAACACTTTCGGATCAACCAGTTCCGTAGCATCTTCGGCAACGCTCTTAGCGCTGTTGTGAGACATGATTGCTGCAGGGCAAAGTTAGAAAGGAAAAAACAAAAGGAAAAGGACCTCACAATTCTCTCCCTTACGTGTTTACACTCAAGAAGCTGAATCACTCTACACTATTATTTCACTTAAAAAATATGTGGCTTTTAACCCTCTAATGTTCTCACCACTCTTGCCTTTTTCCACTCGATAATTCTCTTCCAGTTCTTTTGAAACTAAACAATACTTCAAAATTTCCAACAACGATTCACCAAGAACTCATCAAGGAATTTCAGATAGCAGGAATACAAGGAACACGGCTGATTAGATTTTTCGAAAGCACAAAATAGCAAAACTTCCACGGAAAAAAAAATATATTTGATTTTGGGGTGAGGTGATTTCCAGACTTATTGGAATCCAAAAAAAAAAATGAATGAAAACAACCAATAAATTTGGAAATCATCTCACCCCAAAATCAAATTTATTATTTTTTTTTTCGTGGAAATTTTGCTATTTTGTGCTTTCGAAAATCTAATCAGTTGTGTTCCTTGTATTCCTGCTATCTGAAATTCCTTGAAGAGTTCTTGGTGAATCGTTGCTGGAAATTTTGAAGTATTGTTTAGCTTCAAAAGAACTGGAAGAGAATTATCAAGTGGAAAAAGGCAAGAGTGGTGAGAACATTAGAGGGTTAACAGCCACGTATTCTTTGAGTGAAACACGAGTGGAGTGATTCACCTTTCTTGAGTGTAAACACGTAAGGGAGAGAATTGTGAGGTCCTTTTTTTTTTTTAATGATCGTTCTTTTTCTACTTCTTCTTCTTCTTCTTTTTATGATCAGCAATTGGCTTCTAACAATAACAGAATAAGATTTCGAAATAAACTAGAACAACAAAATACGAGGAAATTCGGCTAAACTAGGGTATGTGAACCGAATTTGGAAACTACAAGAACACAGAATAAAGAAACAAAAGAAAGGTTTTAAGGGATAGGCAAACCTGAACTAGAACTTGTGCTCTGATACCAAAGAAGAAGTAGAAAAAAACGATCATTAAAAAAAAAAAAATGACCTCACAATTCTCCCCTTACGTGTTTACACTCAAGAAAGGTGAATCACTCTACACTCGTGTTTCACACAAAAAATACGTGGCTAGAAGAAGAAGTAGAAATAGAATGATCTTGGGTTCCTTTTCGTTGTCGACTTTCGTTATTTTGGCAGGAATTCGCATCATGGAAGGAGAGGAGTCAATGTAGAATGGGGTAGACTCATGGAACGTAACATCGAGAGAGTGATAAGTGTGCCAACCAGCAGGATCATAATAGTGATATCCCTTAGACATAGAGGAATGCCCTAGAAAAATGCACTGAATGGCTTTATCATCAAGCTTGGTCCGAGAAGGACTCCGGTCATGAACAAAGCTGGTGCATCCAAACACTCTAGGAAGAAGGGAGAAAAGGGATCTGTTAGGATGCAGAGGATGAAGAGGAGCAAAATTCTGTAATGCACGACTCGGGGTATGATTGAGAAGATAGGCTGCAGTGAGAACAGCGTGAGGCCAATAAGACTTGGGGACATCCTGTCACGTGCATTCCCCAAAGATGACAACCGAAAATAGGCATGATGTGGCAATTTTTGCGTTTAGCCACACCATTTTGTTCAAGAGTGTAGGGACATGTTAGTTGTTGGAAAATACCCTGTTGACACAACTTAACATGAAACTAATTACTGAGGTACTCACGACCATTGTTAGATCTCAAGATACGAACCACAGTATTGTATAGAGTCTTAATCATTCGCAGGAAAGCCTGAAAATAAGTGAAAACTTCGGATTTATTTTTCCTGAGGTAAACCCAGGTACAACGGGAGTAATCATCAGTAATGGTGACATAACATCGATGCTGAGTGAGTGAGGAGGCAGGGGAGGGACCCCAGACATCACTATGAACAATTCAAAAGCTGCAAGAGAATGGTTTATACGAGATGGATAAGATGAATGAACATGCTTAGATAATTTGCAAGTAGCACACTGAAAATTAAAATTCTTGCAAGCTTTATTAAATTCTGGAAACAACCAACACAAATATTTAAAATTTGCATGTCCCAAATGGGCATGCCACAATCCAAGGTTTTTAAAGAGAAAATAGCGGAAACATCAGAAGGCAAAATAGATGCCTCAAAGTCAAAAGAGGATGCAGGACAGGAAGGCGGATCACCAAAGTAGTAAAGCTTGTCCCTTTTCAAAGCCCCTGCCGAAAATCTTCCTCGAACTTAGGTCCTACAAGCAACAAGAGTTGGGTAAGAAAACTACAACACAGTTATATTGTTTGGCAATTCGGTTAATAGATAACAAGTTATAAGAAAATTGTGGAACATAATAAACAGGGAATAAAGATAGAGTCGAGGATAAACAGGCAGTGCCTTGGGTATGAATGGAACGAGAGGTACCATTGGCAATGCGGACATTACGAACCAACGAAGGGATAGGGGATGTAATGAGAGATGCCTCACCAGTCAAATGGTTGTTCGCCCTAGAGTCCAGTATCCAAACAGGTGTGCCACCGGGTGTGCCACACTTACTTAAAAGGGCAGTAGGGTTACTTGCAGCAAAGGTGGCTGTAGAGGAGGATGCAGTCGGTGTAGCAAAGGTAAGGAGGCTAATCTAAGACTGATGCTGAGTAAGTTAAGCCTGGAGCTGAGAGAAATCTGGAGTAGCAACAAGTGTAGGAGTAAGAGAAGCCGGAGGTGCAAGAAGAGATTCTACAACAGCTCCAATGTTAGAAGGTCCCTGAGCTTTGCCACGACCACGACCATGAGAGGCTTGTTTGGAGTAATGCTCCTGTAGCTTTGGGTGGAGAATGAAGCAACGCTTAATTGTGTTATTATTCTGTTGGCAGTGCTAGCAGAATCGAGTCTTGCAGTAAACAGACCTAGAACTAGTAGGGGCTGCAAGTGGAACCTACTCGGGCACACTAGAAGAAGTAAATCCAGGGAGAAGACATTGTCTCCGATCATCACAATCAATTATTGCAAATGCCTCGTACAAAGAGGGCACCAGGGATGTGTTCAAAATCTGAGTCCAGAGTAATTCGATCTCAGGTTATAAACCCATCAAGAACTAATAAGTATGCTGATGATCTTGGCGCTTTGCCTCAATAGTTGCTGCCTCGGTAGGAAACTCAGAAAGAGGCTCATACTGGGCGAGCTCCTCCCACCGAGACTGGAGATAGCCGAAGAAGTCCGTCACAGATAAACCCAAAGAAGCCTGGGTCGCCTGGTGGAGCTCTCAATAAAGCTCAAAAATTTGAGCCTCACACCTTGTGTGGGCGAACATCTTGGTCAAGGCAGACCAAAGTCTATGAACAGTATCGTGAAACATGAACATGCTGTAGAGACGGTCCTCCATAGAAGTAAATATCCAACCCAGGATGACACAGTTGTCAATGGACCATTGTCAGTAAGCCGGATTTGTATTAGCTAGGCAAAATTCCATTCCTAACAACCAGTCAGCCTTGCCACGGCCCCCAAGATATAAGCGAAGGGAATGTGACTAGGCATGAAAGTTGCTGCCATTCAGAAGAATGCTGGTGACCTTCTGAACAGGGGCAGTCTGAGCCAGATATAAGTTAGGGCGTGGAAGGTTCAAAGATGAAAAGGTGGATGTACTGCGCTTGGTAGGCATATCATTATCCTTAGTAGCCATTGTAATGAAGAGAAATGAGTTGCAAAAGTATCAACGTAGCATAGCAAAGCAAGTCGATGGAAATGCTACCGGAAAAATCTCTTAAAAAGCTGTCGGAAAAGTCATAGGTCGACGGGAAAGTTGCCAAAAAGATGCCGGAAAAGCCGCCGGAAGGTATCGGGAAAATAGTAGACTGGGTTTTCTGATGTACAAGATCCACTAAAAGTGACAAGTACAGAGCATACGACTCAACCTACTATCAATAAAGCTTTCTGATGCACAAGCTCCACATACGTGGCGAGTGCAGAGCATATGCCTCATTTGAGAACTCGAACCTTAAACAAGGAACCCAACCTTGCTTTGATACCAAGAAGAAAGTAAAAGAGAGAGAACTATATAAGAGAAAGTGAACATCACTTTGTGTATATTGCTTAGAACTTTAAGATGTATATATATAGCTATTCAAGTGAGTGAGGTTATCTTAACATTCCAATGCAAGACTAAAACTATACGCTATGTTCAATACATTGCACTTGGCTTCTCTTCAGGTGGCCCTACTTCTCTTCATGCGGACAATACTAGTGCCATTCACATTTTAGCGAATCCTATCTTCCATGAACGCACTAAACATATCAAGGTTGATTGCCAATTCATCCGTGAGTCGTTTGAAGCACAAACTATCTCTCTTCCTCATGTTTCTAGCAATCTTCAAGTGGCAGATATTTTCACCAAGGCTCTTACATGGCAACGACAGAATTTTCTTACAAACAGATCAATGCTTATGGATAACCCGCATCAATTTGAGTGGGGATGTCAAATTATGCCTTGTTAGTAGTTATTAATCTAGGATGTATACATTATCATAAATGGGAGAGGAGATTTAGTTTATCGTGTATAGCTTCCTAAAATCACTCTATGTAAATTAGCTAGCTTACCACATATAGCTTCCTAAAATCACTCTGTCTAATTAGCATGTTTAGAAAATAGGCTATAAGGAGACCATGAGCCGAAATGTTTCTAGAAAGATGCAAATGAAAGAGCAGAGACTATGTTGTGTCAAAGAAAATTTTATTTGTTTGTTTTAGCTGCTCCATTGTGCTAAGGGGTATGTAATGATGATGTTTGATGAATAATCATTTTGGCTAAGGAAAAAGACAAACTCCTTATGAACCACTTCTAGTGCTTTGTCATATTGAAAAAATTGAATGCCAATGCCAAGTTGAGTTTTTATTTATTGGCTAAATACATTAAAAAATTCATCCATGTCTTTTAACGAACATATCCATATTGTACAAGAAAAATCTTCCAAAAAGGGCACAAAATGTTGATATTAGTCAAATTCTTGATTCTACACAGACCCTAAATATTTGAATGAATTAAAGAGAGCACTAACTATTGGAATTGGTGTGATCCCAAGAGGGTGGGTGAATTGGACATTTAAAACTTTTTCGCTAATTTAAACAATTACGCGGATTCACCGCATCTCATATCCCATTCGAAATAAAACATGTATGTAAAGTAAGTGAGCAATGTGTGCATACATATCTCATTTAAATTAATTCTATGTGCATGCAAAATGGTTATAACAAAACGTGAACAAGCATACACATACTGAAATTAAAGTGCGAAAAGTAAATGAGATAGGGAGAAAGAGACACATGATATTTGTTATCGAGTTTCGGCCAAGCCAGCTTACGTCCTCGCCTTGGGCATACCCCAAGGATTACACTATCCCTGCTCACTTAAACGGGTGGAGTAAAAGCCGTTACAACCTTTCCTTAGGGGGCAAGGTAAACCCTAACTCAATTATAAGGCTGAGTCCAACTTGTTTCACTTACGGGGCTGAGACGCACCAGTTCAATTTTCAGGCTAAACCCAACCGGTCTCACTTATGGGGTTAAGACTCCCCAGTTCAATTAATGGGATGAACCCAACCAGTACAATAAAAACCATTTTTGTACATGGTAAAATGCTTCTAAATACAAGTAGAAATGTACAAAGTTTGAGCTCTAAATACATGCACTCTAATATGATACGAAATATGCTCAGTAGAGTAAGGGTGTTATCAAATAGTTTTGCACAAATAAAATATATATAAAAAACGAGTGTTATTGTTCTCCTATAAATATTTTTTCAAATAAAGAATATTTGAAGAACCTATGAATTTAAGCTCAAGAAAATATGTGCTGTAAATAATTTTCTCCCCAAAAATATTTATCAAAGAAATAACCGGGAGAAAACCTATGCAATACTCTCAAAAATAATTTTCAGGAAATAAATAACAAGTGGGAGTGTATGCAAATAAAATGCCCTAAATAAAATACTCTCCTTAAAAATGATTTTGAAATAAGAGCATGAAAGAGAGTTTGAGAGATTTGTATAAAAGATTTAGCCCCAACAGAATGATTTTTGCAATAAAAATGGTTTGGGGGAACTTTGATTAACAAAGGATTAGAGAGAAATTTGGAGTTGATCAAAGTTTCTAATCTGGAGTTAAGAGGGGGTATTTATAGATTTTTCGAAAATTATGACCATTGGCGGCACGCTCAGTATTTTGGAAAAGTTTAATTAAAAGTTAATGACGTTTTAGCGCTTTTAAAAAATTCCAACCCGAGAGGTTCGGTCGACTGTATTTTAAGTTCGGTCAACTATATTGATAAGTACGGTCGACCAAGGCACTTTTGAACTACCAATATAGTCGACTGAATTAAGGCGATTTTGAAAACGTTTGAGGTTTGGTCGACTATATTTGAAATTCAGTCTGCTATTTATATGGTTCGGTCAACTCAATCATAAATGAACTTGAAGTTTGGTCAACTAAGTTGTTGGGGGTCAAACACATGCCAGTTCAGTCGACTATGGAAGATACATTCATAATATGATCGGTCGACAAAAACTTGGTCAAACTGTTGACCTATGAATGGTTCAGTCGACTGAGCTGAATATAACTAGCTGAGTTCGGTCGAGTGAGACCCTTTCAAAGATTAATTTAAATCATGATTTTTACTAGAATTTATGGGGACCTAAAGTCAATCTATGGTCATTGAGAGTTAACCCCAAAAATCCGACATCGACCTGATCCCTAAGGTCAATCTATGGCCTTTGGTTCCCTATGGTCAGTCTATGGTTCGGTCTGAGCATTCAATTCATATCATGCAGATGCATGCATTATTACAAACCAAAAAATAAATGCATATACAATTAAAATAAATATGTCTTCTTTTCGTCGTTGCTCTTCTGTCTTCATGGAATGCACCAATAGTATGTGCTCTTTAAGTGCTTCTGGCTTCCATTTCCCTTTGTCTTATGTGCATGCCAACATAAAAAAACTGTACAAGCATTCAACGCACAGATAAGATAGTGGTGCTTTGTCAGCCTCAAAACAAGGATCGGACTCAAAAAGTCAACCCTAACTTACTGTGAGACTCAAATCTTAATGGAAAACATGTCCTAATATTCTTCCTAATTGACATGTAGAACACTCAAAAAGAGAAATAAGCTTTAGCATTGGAAAACTTGTTCGATTTTTGAAGGGACGGATGACCCAAATGAGCATGCCACAGTCCGGAGAAACATCATGAGTAGAAATTGAAGTTGTGTGAGGATCTATCGCCACAACCATTGAAATTGTACATGCCACCCTTCTAAAGCTATCCTCTTCTTTGTCCCAAGATCTAGAATAACACAATGAGAAGGAAAGGTCATGTAATAGGTATGAGGTTTAGTTAATCAACTAGCTGATAAGAGGTTCAAAGGAAATTTAGGCACACAAACATAGAGGAAATAGGAAATGGAGGAAATGAAGGAATATTGCGACAACTAGAAACCGGTGTATCATAAGCATGAGTAACCTTAAGAGTGTAAAGTGGTGGGTTTTAGGGACTAAAATAAATTAGGAATAACTTAGGAGATGAAGAGGCAAGAAGCTTGACTATATGCAAATGGGCCATGGTAGCACTAATACAAAAGACTGAGTTTGGAGTTGTTGAACCATGTAGATGAGATTGTTGTAGTCCTTTGGGAAACAGTAGATGCACTCAACTCCCAGTGGAGTGGCTATGTGCACTTGATGATCACCCTTTTGCAAAAGGCTTATAGGCAGAAGTCAGTCTCCCATGGATATCCCAATGATGAGTAATAGTGTGATTGTACTTGCCACAATTGTGCAAATGTGAAAGTTTCCACAATGATCTCCTTATCCCGATACCCTACGCCTGCCAAGCATTCAAATCTTGTTTCCTTCTTTCAATTGCCATGGTTAGAGGCATGGCTGATCTATCGTGGGAATAAGTTTTGAAAAGAGACTGAGAACCATGTTTGATGATATGTTTGTATTCTAGCATATGCTTCATTCATGAACGGTATGCATTCGATGACAAGAACTTGATCATGGATGGATCTACCTTCTTGTTCAAATTTGTGAAACTTATCCTATAGGTCAAAACATGCGTTCGGTTTTGTGAAAGATCAAAGCACTTCTGCAAAGATCATCTCAAGGCCTTGGCAGTTGTATAAAACATCACGTTTGCAACAATTCATGGCTCCATGCTATTGCACAACCACACAGGCATTGTGTTGTTCTCCTTCATCCAATCTTCATAACCCTTGAGTTTGGATACAGATGACAATGCTAATACTTGGACTTCCCTTTTGCATTAATATACACAAACATTTCCCGTTGGAGGATCCAATCAATTTGATGGCTGTGATCTGTTTGTTAACATCATCAGCTGAAGCTCTCTTGGTAGAGACTGACTCACTTTGAAATGAGCAACGCAAAGGCTATCCCAAGTATAGAAGCTTTGTCGTGTAATAATTAGCCCAAAAGACCAGATTGTCTCCTCAGGGAATGCAAAATAATTTCAAACTCGCATAAAACAAAAATAAGAAAATAAGAAAACAATTTACTGAATACAGTTCAGATTCGATTACTGGGTTCTTTGAGAATTTTTGACGAAATTAAAACAAGCGAAACCTAAACTAAAAACATAACATGCTTAAGCAGAAAAATAACTAACATGTAATTAAACAAATGAACCAACAATGCCAACCTAGTGTAATCCAGTGAATGACTCATTCACCCATTCAAACAAACAATGACGAAATTATACAAGCAAAATGACCGACTCTTTAAGCATTCAAATAATAGACTAAGGAAAAGGACTGCATTACTCATAAAAATATTCAACAACTAGATGAACTTAAACAAGGGCCTAAACAAAAATAAACTACTCTTAAACAAGGTCTTTAGCAAGATTAAACTAACTTAAACAAAGTTTCAAACTCAACCAAATACTTAAACAAATTAAATCCACATTAAAATGAGCTTAAAAGAAAATTAAACCAATAATAATAAGTTCCATTAAATATTAAAATGACATTGAAGTTTAGACAAACTAATTAATTAAAGAAACAAGAGAACAAGAGAGAATGAGAGAGAACTAAAGAAACATAAACTACAAACATATTATGCATAAAATAAATGACAAGAAATAACCCAAGCTTTAAATATTCAAATAACGAACCAAAATGAAAATTTGATTAATATAATACAAGCATTCAACAATTAAATAAACTCAAAAACATAATACTTATCAAAACATAAATTTAATCCTATAGTAAACTCAAAATGTTGAACAAGTTATTGAAGTAATAATAAAGAAAACGAATGAAACGAATAGAGAGAGAGAGAGAGAGAGAGAGAATGTAGCCGTAGGGTGGAGAGAGCTCCTGCGCACACTGCTGTGTGCTCTGCTGCGGCACGAGACCTAAAGAGGGAAAACCCCTGTGCGGCTGCCCCAAAAACCCTCTCCCAAAAATAAGCCTAGAACCCTAGCTAATAAAAAACCTCTTCTACTCTAACCTCCCCTTTCAATAAAAGCCCTGGCAACGCCCTTTATTTCCAGCTGCCCGAGACCCTATGGCCTTCTCAAAAAACTCCCAGCACGTGGGCCTTCTCACGTGCATGGCCCTTGCACGTACTCAACCCCACACGGCCCTGCTCTTTTTTCTTTAAACCCAGTGCACGGCTCTCTGACACACGGCCCAAGGCTCCTTCTCAAATTGCATGCATGGCCCACATGGTCTTCTCACACACAAGCACACACAGCTTTGTTAATGTCACGCAGGCCCAGCTTCCAATTTGCATCCGGCTACGTGCACCAGCTCCTTGGTTCTTCTTTGCCTTCACACACGGTCTCCAAGTTCCTTTTCATGCACACGACCCACATAATTTCATGCATGTTGCATGTTGGTTTTGCATGGCACATGCATGCATGGGGCTCACGTCCTAGCTTTTAATTGCATGGCACGGCTCTTCAATTTCATGCGTGGCTCGGCTTCCGAAAAATTATCCTGCAATAATTAAACATGAATATTCGTAAATTTACGGCAAAAATAGTATAATTATCTTAATATTATCAATTGAGCTCGATGATTAAAATACTGGACATAATTAAGTATTTAATTAAAATAGAAACACTTAATTAATGCATTTAAATACTTAATTATGCAACTTTGACGCGTAATCAGCGACCATCAAAACAACCCTCAGTACACTACAATCAGCAGTATCTGGAATGAACAGAACACAGCAACAAAGCAGAACCAGGCAGCTCACACTAATACAGAGAAGCTCTCCAGAACTTCAAAGTTGCAGAATGTCAATAGGCGGCTAAGACCGCAGAGCTGAAGTTACAGACTTACAGTATCCTAGGACGAATTACACACATAAATTGTCTCTCAAACATCCTGTCAATGTTGGCTTTGACACACAGAACAAAGCAGACCACTGTTTGACCACACAGAACAAGGCAGACTACCAAGGAGAACTGCAGACACTTAAACGGCCATGCAGCCATTCAATAACAAAACTGGCAGCAGTTAGAACCATAGGCAGGCTTGAAAACAGCAATTAAAACTTAATAAAAGCATTGTCACTCAACCAGGGTCAGAGGAAACATCAGAACTGCAGCAGTCTTATAGAAACAGTAGGGTGCTGTCTTTACATGCGCAAACTACCGTAGGCCACACAACACCCACAAGAGTGGCTCACATCTGAGAGGTGATGATTAAGAAACCGTAAACGACTCCAAAACCAGAAAGTTATCTACTTAAAACTTGAGAATGGAGAGAAAAGGAGAGGAAGAGAGGTGAAGTAGTGAACTATGTTAGAATGTCAGATAAATCAGGTTCAGAGAAGTTTATTGCTCTGATAACATGTTGTAAATAAGAAATAAATTCACGATCCAATAAAGAAAATATAGCACTTTGGATTAGAGATAAAAAAAGATAAGACGAGAAGAAAGATGAAAAGCCCAGTTGACAGTTTCTTGGATTTTACCTACAACACCAAGTCTGCCACCATATTATAATAAAAAAGACACTAGGACAAGAATAACCCTACTCACACCACCCAATTACTAGAATAGCATATTCTCTTCTAACAATATATATATGCATGTGCACACATAAAAACACACACACTCAGACATACTAGTCATATGCAAGCACAATGCGTGTGCTTCTTGACTTACGGTAACCATGAATTGTGCAGTGTACAACAGAAAATAAATCAAACCTCAAGTCTCAGACTAAGTCAAATGGGCTACATGAATGCTTTCTTTTTCCAATTTACACAATCTTGAACAATTTCTCCAAAAATTTGAGGGATCATTCCAATTTATCTTAGGTCTACTCCAACCCCATTTATTGCCACTCATGGTAACTTGCTCACACCTCCTCAATGGTGCTCTATTGGCCTACATTGCAAGTGCCCAAACCATCTCCACTGCCCCTACCTTATCTTATCTTCTACAAGTGCTATGCCTAACTTACCACAAATATGTTCATTCCATAACTTATCTTCTAACATTATATCACTCATCTAACATTTTCATTTTGATAGCTTTTACTTTTTAGATATGTTGTTTCTTAGTTGTGCAACATTGTGAGCTATATAGCATAGCTAATCTTATACTCGCCTATAAAACTTCCCTTTAAAATTTAAGGGTATTCTGCATTCGCTTAACATGATTGAAGGCTATGTATTACATCTTCAACTTGCATCTAAGGTATCAAATTCTACTAGTGTTATTAATTTCCTAACCATCAAGTGTAATCGAGCTACTTTGTTTGCTCATGGAAGACTGGGTTGGAGGCAATATGAATAGCAGCCCTATTATCATACATCGACTCCATCAGCTGAGTATGTGGAAAACTCAGTTCTTCCAACATGTTCTTCAACAAACAAGTTCACATGTAGTCTCAGTCATAGCTCTATACTCTAGCGCAACACTTGACCTGGCCACTATAGTTTGTTTCTTGCTCTTCCAAGAAACCAAATCACCACAAAAAAAGATACAATACTCAATTGTGGTACTTCTTTCGAAAGGCGACTTGGCCAATCTGCATCTTTGTATCCTTAAATATGAGTGTGATCCCAATATTGAAATAAGAGACCTCTCCTTGGTGCACTTTTGAGATATCTCAAAATGCAAATTACTACATCCCAGTGACTTGTTCTTGGAGAACCGAGAAACTAACTTACAACACTTGTTACGAAAGATATGTCTAGTCGAGTGAATGTGATAATTCAACTTTGAAAGAAGTCTTAGGTATCATATTGCGTTAGGCAACGAATCACCTATATCTAACACTAACTATTGGGATCCATGGGTGTACCAATAGGTTTGGATCCCAATAGCCTAGTCTTATCTAAAAAATCAAGACCATATTTTCTTTATGACAAGACTGTTCCATACGAGATCTCAAATCAAATCAAATTAATTTTCGAGCGCCAAGTCATTTCTACTGACGCAGCTTGCATCTTGCATTTAAATTTGATTTTTTCCCTCATTTCTTGGCTGCTAATTTTATCGTATAAATTGGTGGAAAGGGATTCATGTAGCAGACCTTATCAAATGGGACTTAAGGCTTGGTGTCTTTTTGTTGTTGTCTTAGCTGCTAATTTTGTTGTCATTTTTGGAATAGGATTCGAAGGTGTTGTCATTCAACTTTTTTTATGACTCCAACCCACAACCATAATCCTCAAATAATGACTCAGTTTGATACGCCAATCAAGATACTTTGTAGTGATAATGTGAAGGAGTACTTCAGCACCTAGTTCAATACCTATATGATTAATTCTGGCATGATCCATCAGTCATCTTGTGCCCACACTCCATAGCAAAATGGACAAATTGAAATCGCGTGTTCCTACCTTGAATTTTGCTTCTAGTCTTGAGTGTGAGTCTTTTTAGTTGGAAAAACATCATCTTATTACCTTTGCTTGAGTCAACAAACGGGTGTCTTGTCCTTTTTTGTTTGTCCATTATGATGTTTGGGGTCCTAGTCATGTCATGTTGAAATTGGGGTTTCGATACTTTGTTACATTTGTCAATGACTACACCAGGGTGACTTGGTTGTATTTGATGAAAGATAATTTTGAGTTGTTTAATATCTTTTGTGCCTTCTATTCTTAAATAAAGACTCAATTTGATGCGCCAACCAAGATACTTCGAAGTGATAATGCTAAGGAGTACTTTAGCACCCAATTCAATACCTATATGACTAATTCTAGTATGATCCATCAGCCATCTTGTGCCCACACTCCACAACAAAATGGAGTTGCAGAACAGAAAAACATATATATTCTCAGAGTCAGGAAACAAGGTTACATAACATTTTAGTGACTTTTGTAAGCTTACTAACTTACAAGAGATTGAAAGGGTCTTAGGAATGTACAAAACAGAAAAACGGGAGATGGAGGGAGTAGGATTTACTGTTCTTCTCCCCTTAATTGTAGTAGTGGACCCATAAGCAAGGGTAACTTGAGGTAGAATTTTATTATTGAAAAGCATGAAAGTAGTTGTTTACACGTGTCATATGGTCAGTAGAAGCAGAGCTAGTAATATTTGGACTAGTGGGAGAGATACAAGATGACATAGAGACTGTTGGATTACCCATCTGAGCAAAAGATGCAATGCTTGATACTATAGGAGCCTTGGTACTCTTCCTCCAAGACAGTTATAGTGCTTTGTTCAACTGAACAACTACTTGACGAAGGAAACACACTTTTGGGATTTGAGGACGCCATCCCAACACATACACAACCTCGATATAGCAGCAAATCAGAAATACTCAGAGAACAAAATGCTCTTGAAATACCAAAAGTGAACTTCTAAACCAACCAAAACAACCACGAGTGAACTTTTGGACCAACCAAAACAACAACAAATGAGTCAACCATGGATTCAACCATGAATGACTCAGCAAAAACTGGACATTGCATTGCTACAGCCCTAAAAAATTAGCCTACACACTGACACTGCCACAAGGCACCACTAATCACTTTAATAATAGTGATGGACAATTAGCGGATTGCCACGAGCGAGTGATCGAAAGAGGTTGAATATTTGAACTAAAAACATGACCAACAATTGGATATTACGGTCTATGAGTTAAATCAAATCATTATGGGAAAAATCAGAGCTGAAATCTTACTCAAAGTACTCTCAATGTCCCGGTTTCTAGGAGTCGGAGCTACTGGCCCAGTGGCGGCATGTGGGCCTCTCCCTGGCTATGAAATTTTACAGATCAGTTGACCAGCAGGCTCTGTGTGTGTCTGGTTATTTTTGCAAAATGTGAAGGATTTCTTTGAGTTTCTAAGAGGACAGCAGCGCCCTGGATTTTCTGGCAACTACAGTGTTTTCTAGCAGCTTCTAGACTTTGCTTCTGGTCTTGGTGGTGTACTGCGAATAATCCCTCTACAGCTGCAGGTTTGAGGTTTAGGGTTTGGTGTTGGTATGCATGTAGGATTTAAGTTAGATCTTGCTGTGGTAACATGTTGGATAGTTAGGTGAAATGGAAGACCTAACATCAATGATAGATCTCTTCCTCTATTTATAATTTTTTTCAAGTACATACCAATGACCATAATACCCTTACTAACATAACTTTAGCACATAGTAATAATGCTAAATGACCTAATAACCATTAACGTGTACTATTTCCAGTTGTGGGGTATCACTGTCCAATCTGATTTTTGAAACTAAAAGGGCAACCTGGTTCAGGGAAGGGGTGGACCACAATGGGTATATAGTACAAAGCTATACCTTGCATTTTTTCCATTGAGGCTGTTTCCATGCCTTGAACTCGTGATCTCCATATCAAACAGCGGCAACACTACCCTTAGACCAAGGCTTTCAATGAGTTTTGAAACTATGCTATGAATTTTAAACACCCTATACTGATTCAGTTTTAAGAGGTTTTGGAATTTTGATATCTTAAAGTTGATTGAATTTTCAAATTGAAAGTCTAACCAGTTTGTGATAGTTTGTCATCAGCCTGGTTGTTGTGCATGTGTACATACATGTCTACTAGGGAAGAGCTCTTCTTGATGTGTGATGTTTACATCTGCTTTTATTCTGTTTAGCTCAAGGCCCTTTTGCATGGACACTCATACTCTGCGCATGCTATGGGGTGTGCAGCGGCTGCTAAATCCATAAAATGGTTTAAGGATCCTCAGACAAATGGTAATCTCACTTCTGAAGGAAGGTTTCTTAGAGAGGTAATTAGAAATGCTTTATTTGTTTTGTTTTGTTTTGTTTTGTTTATTTATTTATTTATTTCACTTTCCCCACTCTTTTTTGAGTATTACTAGCATTACTACCAGCTGGAATCTGTTACTAGGTTTGTTTCTGGTGTTGCAAGTGGGTCTTCTATGGTCCCTAGGTGGCTGGGTGTACTCTTTCTATGCTGACATTAATATTTGAGTTGAGGATGTTTACTCTTTCTATGCTGTCTTTAAGATTTGAGTTGAGGATGTTACTCTCCTTTCCCACTTTTGAGGAAGGATAATTTCATATACAAAAAATAAATATTAAGTAAATAAAATTCTCTCTCTCTCTCTCTCTCTCTCTATAAGTTTAGGATCATTTTTAGTGTTTATCACAAATTTTGAGCATTGGCATGTTTCATTTCCACTATAAATCAGCGGCGACAATGAGGACTTCTTGTTATCCTTTGGTTGCTCCCACTACAGCACCCCTTCTTGGGCAGTCTCTATAGAGAGATGACAACAATTCTTTGAATCTGCCCAACTGAATGCCTAAAGAAATATTCTCGAAGGGAATGTGATTGCTTTCTTCAAAGAACACGCCCTCAAGATGCTGCAGCTTCAGCTTCTGCAACTGCAAAATTTTCAACAAGGATTGTAATTTCTTGATTTCTCTTGATGCTCCATCGATGTTCTTGTTCGAGTTTTTGTTTGGGTTTGACTGTCACTTGCCATAGCCGCAAAGAAATTTGACATCTTGGACTCTGCCTCTTGCCCTCCGTTCTCTTCCCTCTCTCTCCATCATTTTGGTGTTCTTCAAGGTGGTTTCTTTTACAAGTTTCTTTGTCATCTTGGGGAACTTCTCTCTCTCTCTCTCTCTCTTTTCTTCATCATCTGACTTGTCTAATCTGAAATCCTGAGTTACATACACACTCCCATTTCCTGAATTTTATTTTCTTGGAAGTGAAAGATCAAATCTTCAAATTTTTTTTTTTTTTCACTTACGTATTTTATCTCTCTAAACGCCAAATTTAGAGTTCTTTCAATGGATTGAGTCAATAGAATTTTGACTGAAAATACCAATATTGCACATTTGAGCTCAAAGTCGTGTCGAAAAAAGAACATCTAGCTTTGATCAAGGTTATGTGGGATAGGGTGTGAGTCTAGTGAGAGGTTATGTCAACACCATATACTAATCAAATCCATCGCCAACTTGTTACTGAATCTTGAATTTAGATTGCATAATTCTTGCAATCCCATGTTGCTTCAATATTCTTCAATTGATTTTCATTAACAACATCAAATTTTCGGTGCCAAAAGGTACTTATTGTAGTATTTTCAGTCGGTTGTCATTATCTTTTAGTTTTAGCCACTGGTGAAATCTTCTCCTCTTGTTATTTCTTTTCTTTGTGCTTATTATTGTTATTGTTATTGTTGTTGTTGTTTTTCCAATAGTTGTTTAGTAGTGGTGATTTTGTGTTTATGATTTGTAGGCTTAATATATGCATTTTTGTGTTTGTGTGTTTTCCATTTGCAAATCTTGGAGTATGCAAAATTTTTCAAAAAAGTACTATTACAAAATTTAATTTTTTTTCACACCCAAAATTGTATGCTTTAGATTTTTTAAATGTATTGTATTGTTTGTGTGGTTTCTACTAGTTGTAAGGTGTGATTTAAAAAATTGTCTATGTGAAATAAGTTTTGCATAAATAAAAATACTCAAACGTGTAATTTTCCTGTGTAACAAATTATAATTGTACATCTAGTTGGTCCCAAATTCAAATAAAGAAGTAGGGTTGTGTTAGGTAGCTGATAGATAGCGTAAAACTTTATCATGAATTCTTACTAAATTCACCTAGATCAAGGGAGTAGGTTAAGTCAGCATAGAAGTAAGAGGGCTAGTAAGTTAGCACAAGAAATTAAGATTAGATTAACAACTTGGAATATGGGGCCTCTTATGAGCAAAAGTATGGAAATAGTGGAAATAGTGTTTAGAAGTAAAATTAACTTAATCTTTCTTCAAGAGACAAAATGGGTAGGAGAGAATGCTAGAGAAATTAAAAAGTTTGGATTTAAACTTTGGTACGCTGGAAAAGAGAAACATAAAAATGGGGAGGGAATTATTGTAGAAAAGATGTAGAAGATAGTGTATCAAATTTTAAAAGAATAGAGGATAGGATCGTTAAAATTAAGATAACTGTAGGCCTGGAGATAGTGAACGTCATTACGTATGCTCTCCAAATAGGCTTAGCAGAAAATCTTAAAAGATAATTTTGAGAAGATATGGCCTTAGGTCACCCTCAAGGTCCCACAAGTCGCCCATCAAGAAGGGGAACCTCTAGTCGCTTCCTTGAAGGTCGTTTCCAACACAAATGAATTTGCCGCTTTGCCCGACCTATTGGATTTTGACCACCCTGAGCGATTCTACCCTATCTTTTTTCACGGGATTGGATGCCTATTGACGAAGCTCAGGATTGGATTGTCACCTTACTGCTTGACGAGAAAACCTACCATTGACTATCGTAAAAGTTAGCCTCTATCATTGCACCAAAAGAGTATGTCTTTTACGATAGGGCTTGAGGTCAATCTATCCACCATTAAGGAGCTATGGTAAGTCAAAGAGCGTAGAGAAGATTGCCTTGTGAAAAGGATAATATAGACTATGAGAGGATACATGGAGGCCATAGATATGGAGATAAAAATGAAGTTGGCGTTACAACATTAGATTTTTCCATGTCTTACGATATGGTTGTATTGAATACTTGTTTTATAAAAAGAGAAGAACACTTGATAACTTTCAAGAGTGGGTATTATAAAAGCCAAATAGATTTCTTCTTTATACTAGGAACAGGGATCGTCGATCTTGTAAGGATTGTAAAGTTATTTGAGGTGAAAGTTTGGCTACACAACAGAGAGTCCTAGCAGTGTTTTAAAAGGCGAAGGTGTAAGGCGGGGCGTTTTACCCTCTGCGAGGCGAGGCGTAAGCCTCAAGGTGTTAAGGCGTAAGCATTTTGGGATAGCATTTTTTAAAATAATTAATAAATAAATAAATAAATTTATATATAGTATTAAATTGAGAAAAATGTTAGAATAATGAGAAGAAAAATAAAAACATAATTCTTAAGTATCATATGCCAATTTTAGCTAACAAGCTTAAACAATGCATGTTAAAAATAAGCCATAAGTTTACAAAAAGAAGAGAAAAAATCCAAAATACAGCATCGCAATGTCTCATAATCCAAGATCCTAATTTCTAAGAATCTAAATCTTAAATGAACAAAGCTCATATCAAAGCTTGGAAGGGACCCTCGACCCGTTGACAGAGATGAGAAGCTTGAAGGAATCGTCAGAGATGGACGAGAAGCTTGGACGAATCGTTGGAGGTAGTCGTTGAGTCATCGGAGAGGGAGAAGTAGCTTTGCTAAGAGAGGAATAGTCGAAAGAGCAGAAGCTTCGTCAAGAGAGGAGAAGACTAGAGGCTTCAAAGAGAGAGTAGAGGCTTTGTCGAGGCTTCGAAGAGAGAGCAAAGGCTTTGTCGAGAGAGCAGAAGAGAGGAAGCTTCACGGGAGAGAGAGGGAGGATAAGGTTTCAGGTGCATACGCCTTGCGTCTGAGGCGTAAAAAGGCGAGCTTTTTTCATGATGCGTACGCCTTCTCACCTAATGCGTACGCCTTTGTGGACTTACGCTTTTTGACTTATGCCTTGGTGTGTTCCTTGAGGCACGCCTCAATTATGCCTTTCAAATCACTGAGTCTTGGTATTTGATATACATATTTAAAAAATGGAAGAGAAAAAAGTAACATAAATCAACACAAGAAGACTAGATAGTGCAACTTGAAAGCAGATAAGTAAAATTCAAAGATAAAATGATCAAAGAGTGTGATTGGACAATAGGGGGTAAGGTTGATGCAAATACTGTTTGGAATAAAATGGCTAATTCTATCATAAGGGTAGCAAAAGTAGTTTTAGGTGAGTTTGAAAGAAGATACTTGGATAGTGAAGAAAGTTGGTGATAGGATCAAAAAGTCCAAAAAGTCGTTACGACAAAAAAAAATTGGTATAGAACATAGTTGTTAGAATCGTACGATTTTCAATTCAAATCGTACGTTTTATGTCAAGAAAGGTATAAATCGATTCGAATTGCATGGGAGAATCGTAGAAGGTAGTAAATCAAGGTGACGATTTGCCTGGTGAATTAGTGAATCAAATCAAGTTGTATTAATTGTAAGATCCAGATGCAACTCCTCTAAAACCCAACTTGAAGATTTTTAAACTATTTTTTTTTCATGGTTGCCTTCTATTTGCAACTTACATGAGGTTTGTCCTCCAAGAAAGAAGAAAGAAGTTTGTTAGTCCTCTCATTTTGCATCTTTTATGTCATTAGATGAGATTACAAGAAAACCAGCGTTAGAGAAGGAAACCAGCTTTAGAAGAAAACCAACATCGACTCGGTGGGCAAGCTTTTGGTTGGCATGTTGCCCTTTGCACTTTGGATTTAAAATTTTGATTTTCATTAGTTTTTATGTTTTAGTAAGTTTGGTTTATGTTTTTTATTAAACACCATAAAATTCAAATTTTTATTGTTGACCATAAAGTTTTTTTTTTAAATAAGTTTTTATTGATTCCTTGTCATATTTTTAAAAAAAGCATATGCTTGCTTTTTTTATTGTTAAACATGTAAACTTACACCATAAACATGAAGTTCAATTTTTATTGTGTGGGTCCTAATTTTTATTGTGTGGGTCCTTATCTTACTTTTTAGTGTATCTTGAACTCTTAGACTTGGTGCTTTAGTTTTGAGTCACATAGCATTTGTCACAGTTTCAAACGACCTAGCTTAACTTGATACTTGATAGAGGTGGAATGGTTATATCATCGTATATCCTGTTCAAATGGCCAGTTTTACTCTTATATCGATATATGCATGAGTTAAATAGATTATGGTAGGATTTACACCTTCAAAACTTTCTTCATAAGCATGTGCAATTCCAATTATCAATAGAAAGGTCATTTGGAATTGATTTTTCAAATTTTGCATCAAATCTTATGATTCAATTTAATTCTCGATTCTTGATTCATGAAATTGAGATTTCTATTCATGATTCGAATCTCGATTTGACAACTATGGTATAAAATATGGCAAAATTATAAAAATATAGAAAATCTTAAAAAACATAAATAGGGAAGAGAAAAGGCAAAAAAAGACTATTAGTGAAGTTAAATATAGAATTTATGATACTTTATATACTAAGTAGATAAAAAAGGAGAAAAAGAAATTTATAAACTTGCTAGAGTTAGAAAATGCATAGATTTAGGGGATGTAAAATGTATAAAGGACGAGAATGAGAATGTCTTAATTAGAGAAAAGACATAAAAGAGAGGTAGCGAAGATACTTTGATAAGTTTAATGAAAAGTAAAACAAAAGATTGAAGTTGGAAGTGACAAATGAGGAGAAGACTGAAAATAGGAGATTTATTCACAAAATTGGAAGTGACAAATGTGAAGATTAAAAATAGGAGATTTATTCATAAAATTGGAAGTGACAAATGAGAAGATTAAATATAGGAGATTTATTCACAAAAATGGAGTCCTGGAAGTTAAGACGGCATTAAAAAAGATGAAAAGTGTTCCATCTGTAGGACTAGATAAAATATTCATTGAAGTTTGGAAATGTTTAGAGGATAAAGGAAATATATGGTTAACTAATCTATTTGACACTATTATGAAAATTAACAAAATGCCAGAAGAGTGGAGGAAAAGTACGTTAGTACCTTTATACAAAACAAAGACGATATTCAAAACTGTAATAACTATTGTGGAATTAAGATTATTAGTCATACAATGATATTATGGGAAAGGGTAATTAAACATAAAATAAGACTGGAAACGAGGATTTCAGAAAATAAAATTGGTTTTATGCTCGGGAGATCAACAATAGAAGTTATTTATCTTTTAAGAAGTTCAATGGAAAAGTTTAGGGAAAAGAAGAGGGACTTGCATATAGTTTTTATTGACTTGGAGAAAGCATATGATAGACTGAGGTCATTAAGGATGTGTATGACAGAGTAGTGACTAGCGTTAGGACTGTATGAGGGGAATCTAGAGATTTTCCAATCACAATAGGTGTACATGAAGGTTCTACTTTGAGTCTTTATCTTGTTACATTAGTGATTGATGAATTTACTAGGAATAATCAAATGAGATTTTTTGGTGTACGTTATTTGCAGATGTTATTGTGCTGATTGATGATAATAGTGGAGTGGAATCTAAGCTAGAACTTTGGAGAGCTTCAGTAGAATCTAAAAGGTTTAGGATATGTATGAATAAGACAAAATATATGAAATGTAATTTCAGTAATGCAAGGAGTAACAGTGGAGTGAAGATTAAACTTTATAATCAAGAGATTAATAGCAAAGTGCAAATATAGATATTGATCTATTATGCAAGGAGAAGAGGAAATTGATGATGTAGTACATAAAATTAAAACAAGTTGTGTAAAATGGAGGAGTGCGTCAGATGTGTTGTGTGATCGTAGAATACCCTTAAAATTAAAAGGTAAGTTTAATAAGATGGCTATAAGACCAATTATGTTTTATGATTCAAAATGTTAGGCAACTAAGAAACAACATGTACAAAAAAAATAAAAGTTGCTAAAATGCTGATGTTGAGGTGGATGAGTGGTATAACATTAAAAGATAAAGTAAAAAACAAGCATATACCCAATAATTTAGGCATAGCACCAGTTGAAGACAAGATAAGAGAGTGACAGCTTGAATGGGTTAGGCATTTGAAATGCAGGTCTAGTAAAGCGTTTGTGAGGAGTGAGTTATTGTTTCTAGCATGAAAAGGGTAAGGGTAGGGGTTGACCTAAAATAACTTGGAATGAGGGATTTAATAGTCCTTAATTTAATAGAGGAAAACACTCTCAGTTAGGTAAATTGGCGAAAAAGGATTCATGTAGCCGATCCCATCTATTGAGACTAAAGGTTTGTTGTTGTTGTTGTAAATAAGTAAATAAAAAGGATTTATTGTTTTTTTTATAAAATTTTTTAACATGATATAAACCTGTGATGTAAGAATATTTTCAGTTTCCAATACCACAAACCATTGCTTACACAAACCTGACAATTACATTGTTTGATTTTCCCTTTGGTTAATCTTATAAGCACAAGACAGATTGCAGTTGTCATCTATGCTACTTTTGTTTAATATATCAACATAGGTTGTAATTTATTTTTTTGTTGCAGAATGCTTGTCTTTTGTGCATGGGTTTCTTGTGGAGCCAAGAGTTAGGAAAAACAAAACACATGGTTTCCTGATTTGAGTGATTCTTTTTAGTCCATCCATGCAGAACAAATATTGCCAACTTTGAGCTCTGATTGCACTGTTCAGTTAGCATGATAAATTTTACGTCTTAGATGAGTGTAGATGCACCCAAGCTAGTGACTCAGTGTGTTATTTGAAATTTAAGAACCATTTGTTGATTTTCACAAATTTTTTCAGAAAATATTTTGAAAATTTGAAGCAATCTTTGGGCTTTTGTGGGGTTTTATTTCTGCAGTTCATGTTTGTAAAATATGGCAAATTGTTCAAAATTGTCTCCACTGTCCCTGAGGCCTGAGGATAAAAATTGCCCTACAAAATTTTTGCAATGACAATTATGTGTTGCAGTTATCAATCATGCATAAACTCAATGATTGCAAAAAAAGAGAGAGCATTTAAAGGTAGAAGAAAACAGAAAGGTGAAATATGACTTTTATCATTCATGATTTCACTGGAGACATCTATCTATATTGTTCCAAGTTATCCAAATGCATAAAATCTGATGTGGCTTGCGAGTACAAGCTGACTTGCACCTCCAGCTGGGTGCTCATAATTTGAATGGAGAAGGAATCATGATAAAGCTTAATTGTTCTTTTCAAATATCTGATTAATGTAATTAGTATTTGGGAGCAAGGATTTCGTGGCTTGAATTTAAATGTGTAGATTTGAAAGAAATACAATATAATTTTGTGTTATATTTTTTCACACTTATATAAATTTAGATTTGAGGCTCAAAATCTATACCAGACGCAGGGTTAGTGGTTTTGGAATACAGAATTTTTCAAGGCCTGACGGCCTTCCAGCACAATATCTCATTCTTGTCAGAAACGCTTTTATTTTGTCAATTCTCTGCCAATTGTGTCTATCACTTGCATTTAAATGCCTGCAGCTATGGGACATGGAGCTGGTGCACCAGATCTCATCACATCCAGCTGTTCAAAGATTAGTTGTTCTGGGAACTCTTTGCGCCCTCGAACTTCGAGCAGAAGGCTGTAATGCTGGGTATTTTTCTTTTTTTTCATTTGCTTCATATGTTTCTTGACTATTACATTCTGGGTAGTATTCTTATGTTTTCCTACCTTGGTAGGTCAGTCTTCAAAATTTTGATTTGAATTTGTATGGATTGGACAAAATGTTATATAAAATTATATTACATTTCATTCAATTTCACACAAGTATGCATTGAAAGACAAAATTTATGCTCCCATACACTACTTTTAGTACCTAAGATTCTCTGTAGTTTGCAACAATGTCTCCAAACAGTTACTATAAGGTTCTTTGTAAAATGGCCTAGTGAGAGCAAATTGGAATTCACGCTTTAATTTTGAGATTTGAATGTGATTTTATGTGGAATTGGACAAAATGCAGTACAAAATTGCATTTGTTTCCTCCAAACCACAAATTCAAAGTCAAGCTCTAAAATACATGTTCCCCAATATTACAATAGAATTTTTCAAGTTAAAAAAATTCAAAGTAAAAATTATTCATAAGTTTTCTTACTTTTGCAGTTTTCTTTTGTTTTTTCTGTAATCTTTTCCTTTGTAAAGATTTATTTATTCTTGAATAAATAATACAAATCAAAACATTTAAATTCTAAACAATGAAAATAGAAATAACGATGTGGTCATTTAACACATTACAACTTATTGTAATTTTAATTTTAATTTTTCTTAAAAAGAATTCATATTAAAAAATTGGAAGTCGACCTTTGGTTGTCAATTTTTGGGTTATAGTGTTGAGTTTTAATGGAAGGGGTGAACGGGCGACATGCTTAAACCTTAGGTGTGAAATTAAAAACTAAAGTGGAGTAAAAAGTAAGGAGCAAAAATAGTAGTGGGAATTGTAGAAATGGACTGAAATGACCGAAACGAAACAAACTTGCAAATATTTGGATGCATTTGACTGATGGTATGGAGTTTGTGCAGGTATGGCTCGCTTTATGCAACTGCTCTTCTCAGGAAGCTGCAGGAAGATGGCGTCTACATGAGGCCTCTGGGTAATGTCATTTATCTCATGTGCGGGCCCTGCACATCTCCTCACATATGTACCCAACTCCTCCTCAAGCTTTACTGCGGGCTGGAGGAATTCAGCCAATCTAAGCAGCCGATGTGAAGTGTTTTGAATTATAAAATTGACTTCTTTCTTGTCGGCACAGTGCCGAAGCAGCTCATTGTTGACAGACATGAATCAGAAGTTTAATTCAGCGTGCGTCGTCAGTCTCGAAAAGGACAATTACAGTGACTACAATTTCAATAAAGGGTTCGGGACTGAGCATTGGATGTGGGAATGTGTCTATCCCATTTTTTTAAGCACATTGGTGAGCCCAAACATGCGACGCCATGATGCTGTGCTGTGCTGCGCATGGATAATCATTATGCCTTTAGATCCAATAATAGCAGCTTGCGCAAGCATACCTTCTGTTGTATGGTAAGCAATAATAGCATTTAAAAGGATCCATTTGTGGGACCCAAGGCTTCGAGGAACTAGAGTAGAGTCCAGGCAACAAACAAAGTTAAGTGGCTCATCATCATACGGGAGAGGTAGATCTGACTTTATAAAAACGGATGGAAATTATTATAAAAACTGTCTCTCCCCCTTCTGGCTAGAAAAGAAAAATTAAAATTTTGAGTTGCTAAGGTGTTTTGAAAACAATTAAAATGATTGAAATATATGTTTGTATTTTTATAAAATGCAACTAGTGCATTAATAATTTTGTAATATGAAATAGCATAATATACTCGAAAAAGATAACTTTTAACTTTCAAAAGTTTCAAATTTACATTTTTATACATCTTCCAAAAAACTAAGAATTGGCTTTTTAAACAATACTTTTACTTTTGAAAAGGACAAGCTGTGCCAAGAAAGGGGAGGGAGTAAACTCATCCTAATTTGTGCCGGAATAGCACTAGAGTAGTCCTGCCTCCACTCAAAACAAACTTTGTTATGATGCTTTTACATGCACCATCAAACATTTGGGATGAAAATGAATAGAGAAACGAGGGCCTCATCTACTATGCTTATTGGCATAGGATGAAGTAGCGGACATCTTGTTCACAATAAATGTAGTTTTAGTTGATAGTTTTGAAGCAAATCAAACTACCTTGGTGCAACCTTAATCTCAAAATAAGTGTTCCATAGTTTCATCGCACTATAAACTCATGGAACACAGTAGTATCTAACAAGTAATGTAGACGTAACTCAGACCTAGTGGGGTAAAATTCTTGTAAAATATTTTTTAAAGAAACATTGTAAACTCGAGTACTATTGGTTTCTTCTAGAGTCATGATCATCTCCTGTTAAAGAAGTAGAATAACATCCTAGATAAATGATGAAAAAATAGTAATGATAGCACTTCTTGAATATGTAGTCCATTAGAACTAGGCACCTAATGAAGAAATGTTCTTATCAAATATGTTGAAACTTTGGTGAGGAGCTAGTAATCAAAAAGTTCTTCCACGAGGACATATTGAATGGGGACAACATTCCAATTTGTAGAATTAGACCTATTGAACATAGCAATTGTATGATATTGAGAACTCACATGGTAAAACCTGTGAGTAGAAGAGTTTAATGCTTATCAAGTGAGTCTAGATACAAGACAATTCAATGCTATTAATTGCTAACAACAAATAACACTCTTCCAATGCAATAGAAAACTGAAGGGAAAATGCACAGCTCTAGACAAGTGTTTTAATTTAAATAATACTCTTGTTTGAAAAGGTTATAGGTGAATTGGGGGTATAAGCGAGTTAAGCGTGCTCGCAAGCTACTCGAACTCGACTCGATTCTACTAGAGTTAGAATTGATTCGAGTCGAGTTTGAGCCACTCGAGTATTTTAGTGAGTTGAATTCGAACTCAATAATAGTACTTAAATCAAGTTTCGAGCCTAATCAAACTTTTAAACTTTATTAATTTTATATTATTTATATCTTATAATATATATTTTATAAATATATTTAGCATTATATGTACATTATATATTTATATATGTATTTAATACTAATTTATAATCGAGTCGAATTTAATTAAGTCAAACTTAAGTTTTATGAAACTTGTAGTTGAGTAGAGTTCGAATTTAATAGTTATGAAATCGATCAAGTAAGAGTCGAGTTTGGAGCTAAACATTTTTAAGTTTAGTCGAGTTCGAGTATTTTACTGTGTCGGTTTGACTTGACTTGACTTGAGTACACCCCTAAGGTAAATGAGTCCTTAAATCTGGCTATGCACCATGCCTACTTTGCCAACAATATTTTAGACTTGGATGTCCTAAAAGCCCATTCCTTCCAAAGCCCTTGACACACATAGCATAGGTCATTCACATTAATGCATTTTGTATTTCTTATATAAAAATTCCTACAAAATTTGTGCACAAATGGCTAATGGTCTTACAAGAATTGAAAAGATGACAAGCATAGACGATTCACATTAATGCATTTTGTATTTCTTATACACAATGGTATTACAGGTATTGAAAGACAACATTATGTAAATACATATTGATTGTCATATCAGTCAAAATGTGTCTTTTATTCAAGAAAATAGATTGTGCCTTGAAGCCATGATTTTAAAATTCAGATTGATAATTGACTCGGTAAAGCCCTCAGGTTGGTCAAACTGATCAGACCGGGGAGTCAACTCAGTGGTCAAATTGGTGATATCAACGTATTATATATACATATATATATTAATATATATTTTATGTGTATTTATATATATATATATATTATATGCATATATTATTATTGTAAAAATAAAATTACACTAATTTCATATAAAAATATTTTATAAAATGTTTGTTAATATTACATAATTAGATTAAAGATAAAATGACAAATAAATTCGAAAAGCCATCTAAAATTTTTTTAAACTTTCACCTAACCTATTTTTTTTTTTTAAATACTTTTTAATACTCCTTATATGTTTTAGTAAAAAAACATAATAGTATTTTAAAATTAGAGTGATAATTATATAAATTATTGCATAGGTAAGCACAAGTGGAAGTGGGTGTAGTGGTATTTGCAATTGAGCTAAGGCAGGTGGTGCGTACTCCCAGGACCTTACCTTCAAGCTCTTTTTTTCCTCTTTAACTATAGGAGGCGGGTTGACCCGCCTACAAACCCGGATTCAGACCAGTTTCGTAATTCGGACAGGGTCATCCGGAACCCTTATTTTTAATTTTTTCAATGAATATGAGAAGTCAACCCGTCCATCAAGGGGATGCCAAGATATCTATTTGGCTGTTGCACTTACTTAATTTTAAGCTGTGAAAATAATTGCTGAAATGTGGAGGGCATGTTCCTTAAAGAACAATTCAGACTTTTTAAAATTAATTGTCTAACTTTCTAGGCTGCCATACGATTGGAAAATATAAGACAATTGGGCATAACTATCAAAGTGAGGCTGAACAAACATCATCATCCAACAGGATATGGTTTGAAAAGAAACATTCTGATAGTAAAAGGACTAAGGCAGATGCCTCAATATAATATTGGCTTCTTCTAGCAATGGGAAGCATTTGCATAGAGTGAATGACTAGATAAGGTGATAGGGGATCCCTTTATTGTGTAAAATCCCCAAATTTAAACAGCGGAATATATTTGTGTAAAAGAATCAAATACACAATGCAACACTTTAATAATGAAAAAACAGAACAATCCACAACCACAGCAAATTAATGAAAGCAATAACAATCACAAGAATATAAGAAATTACGTGGTTCGAAAATGCCTACATCCATGGGAGCAAACGATAAGAATTCACTTTCTTCTTATCCAAATTATAAGAGCAATACAAGAACCCCTCTCAACTATTATCAATCAACCTCTCTAAATACATCAGATATGACATATATATAGAGTTCCCAAAGGTTTTCCCTCCATACTCCAACCATATTAACATCCACCTTTCAAAATTTGAAATTTGCATTCGGTGTCCCGAGCCAAATTGTCGACGGTTTTGGACATAATGCAATTTGTTTAAAGTAGTGCTCAAACTGTCAACGATTTGAACCTTACCGTCGATGATTTCCCCTGCTGCTGTTTGATTTCCTTCATGCTTTCCCTTTGTGTATGCTTTTCATTCAGTATGTGAGCCACATTTTACAACAATCTCCACCTTGGTGAATATACGCCCCTTAGGAGAAACTGAAAACGTGAACCCGCTACTCCACCTTGAACTTGGGACGTTAGGTCGGGATTGCCTCCCGTCTAGCAACTGGAGATAAACACCAAGTCCAAGTAACGCTTGAACTTACCAATGACAGTTTCAGCTTCTACCATCAACCCTGATTCAGTTGTATATGTTACACCCGAAAACTTTACCCTAGGCTTCCAACAAGGCCTTCCCACAACAATAAACATAAAAACTATTGCAAGTCTTCTATCACCAAAGCCCCCTGCATAGTCTTCAACAAATCTCACAACAGACGGTTCGCTTTATTGCCTGCCAAAACACTGCATTGCATCATCATGGGAGACCTTGACATATCCCGGACATCACAGTCTGTCCTTGGGTATCGCGTGATAGACGTTTCACATCGATTCTCCACAGAACCCCCTTAAGATGGTGTTAACTTTTTGAGTTCGATCCCGTTTTGATTATGACAAACCATTTGTATTTTATATGTGTATTCAGTATGTGAGCAAATTTATAATTCAGCACACACATAAGGTTAATGAGAAATGGAAGTCAGAAGGGACTTAAAGCTCATACAGTATGGCGTATTCCATGAAGAATCAGAAAAGCAAAGAAGAAGAAGACATATGTTATTTTGATTGTAATGCATTTAGAATATTTGTATTACATGTCTTATGTGATATGATGCTAAGCTCAAACATGACCATTAACAGACCTTAGAGGACCTAACCTTTCATGAAAAACTTTTTCATAAACTTCTAAAATCATACAAAAAGGTTTAAAATACTTTAAGGATAAAAATGGTGTTGACCTTATAGGTCACGCCCGATTTTGATTATGAAAAATACTCATTGTATATAATGGGTGTTTGAAGTTTTGTGCAGGAACTTAAGCTGTCAAATCTTAATGCACATAGAGCAAGTGAAGATTGAAAACTTAATTACTTTGCGTTGTAATATATAATTCATTTATGTAATTGGTCTGTAATAGTAATTAGGGATCTTACTTGTAATAATCACACACCCCACATGCATGGTTAAATACGTAAGCTCATAATACAAATGACCTTAAGGTTTACCCATTGGTCGACCTTCGGTCGACCGACACCAAATTTTTTTGGTGTCTTTAATTAGACCTAAAAATGACCCTAAGACACTCACCATTGCACTTGCATGTATTAGGAACTTGAATAGGGTGAAAGTGTATTGAATCAGGATTGAAATGCACACTTTGTGCACTTTCAGTCGACCGACCTTGGCAGTTCATTCTACCTCGGTTGACCGAACCTGATCTAGGTCAACCGGTTGACCACAGTTTGGTCGACTGAGCCATGACATGTCATTTGACCCTAGTCGACCGAACCTCCAAGGAGTCAACAATTTGACTACTTAGTCAACCGAGCACAAAATGAATTCCTACGCTCTGGTCGACCGAGGGTTCTCAAGAGAAATCCCAACTGTCTGGTCGATCGAATCGCCCAGTTCAAAATAGCATGGTCGACTGAACCTTGGTAAAATTGAAAAATTACCTCGAACATGCACTTCCGGTGGACTGAGTCCTAAGTTCAAAATGTCCTGGTCAACCGAGTCCCTGGTTCAAAAATGTCCCCGTCAACCGAGGCATATGAACTTTGGCTGACTGAAAGTGTTCTGGTCGACCGGGCCTCTCGGGTTGCTATGAATTTTTACCGTGGTTAATAATTTTAAAACAGGGTAAAAATGGCTAATACTTCATTAAACTTTTCTAATAATCCCGGCTATGTCCCCATTGGTTATATTTCATGGGGTGTTTATATATACCCTTTCATTTGGAAAAATTATAGAGAGATTAGTCACTTTGATTAGGAGAGACTCTCTGAAATTTTCAAAGCCTATAATACTCATATCTAAGCCCCAACCACTCATACTTACCTTCTCTTATTGCCAAAAGTCTTTTGTAAGTTGATTGAGTGATTATTCTCAAAGGTTTGCTCTCCTTGTTTATTTGATTGAAACGATTTTCTTGAGAGCTAAACCTAAGTATTCTTAGGGGGCTTTATTCATAAGCCTATCCTAAGAAGACTTGCTTAAGCTTCTGAGTATTGCATTTGTGTTGCAATATCTTAGGAAGCTTGTATTTGTCTTTGGGTTGCAAAATCATTTTCAAAACATACTCAAATATCTTGTGTGATTTATATTGATATATCTTTGAGAAGATATTTGTGTTTGTACTATAGATCTTTGTTGCAATATTTATTTGCATATCATTTTCTGAATACAAAGACTATACATCTTTTGCAAATCAAGCATATACGTCATCTACTATTTACGTGATTGATATATCCCTCAGACTGATACATTTGAAACTTGCTTGACATCTTTGTGTAAATCTGTTGATTGAATATCTTGTGATACAAATATTTCTTGTTGATACTCTCATGCACTCATTACACTGATAGAAAATACATTTGAGAGTTGAAATACTAGACCACATTGAGCTTACATATTAAATCATTTTGTGGTGTAAGTGATTGTACGTAACTGGGTACATATCTTCTTTACACGAAAGTATAATCATTTTACCGTTTCATTTATTGAGCAAAATTGTTGTATTCCAGACACGGGCTTGAAGAGGGAGATTAGCCCTTTGAAATAGTCCCGAATTGGCTTAGACCCGATTAGGAAAGCTAGGTGCACCATCCTATTAAGGCGTATAGGTTGAGGTCAGCCCCGCTAATTGACCTGATTGTAAAGGTTGAGGTCAGCCTTGTGCTAATTGACCTGGTTGTAATCGGTGCCGCTCCACCCTTAAGTGAGCCTTTAGTAGAAT
Organism: Malania oleifera; assembly: GCF_029873635.1. Lineage (NCBI taxonomy): Eukaryota > Viridiplantae > Streptophyta > Magnoliopsida > Santalales > Ximeniaceae > Malania > Malania oleifera. The sequence continues at coordinate 56,264,329 of NC_080422.1, read as the reverse complement.
CTTTGAGCTTGCAAGCTAGAGGCGGGGATGTAGGCACAGTTGGTCGAATCCCAATAACATATCGTGTGCCTTGTTTATATTTATGCACTTTATATTTACCGTACATGTATGTTATGGTGTGAATGATGCGCATGATTTAAATTTCCGCATATTATATTTATTGGCGCATTTGGAACTGCATAGAAAAACCCTAGGTTGTATTATACGGCTATCTCATTTAGCCTAGGAGATAAAAGTTTAAAATTCCAATTCACCCCCCCCCTCCTTGGGAATACACTAATTCTAACAAATGGGCTAAAGGCAATATTTTCAAAGGGCCTAGTCGACCGGCCTTGCAGCTCTAGTCGACTAGCCAGGCAAACCCAGTAGACTAGCCATTGCATGTATTATCATGCCCAGTCGACTGACCTCACCTTTTGGCTAGCTTTGTAAAAGCCCTAGCCAACCGGCCATTTTTCACCTTTTGAACCCCAATCAACCGGCCCTTAGGCCTAGTCGACCAAAACTTGTGGCCTGGCATGTCGTTTCTTTGTGATTTGAAAAATAACCTTGGCCTAGTCGATTGCACCTCTTGGGTTGTGACCGTTTTGACCTCCGAACGACTATATTTTTTAAAATAAAATATTATTTTATTCCTCCAACGGTCAGATAACGGTCATATGCTCCAAAACTCTATAAGTACCTCGTCCAAATCATCATTAATAGTTATTGATCATATCATAACATATTTTTCATTGTTTAGGCATTTGAACATAACCATAGACTGACCTTAGGGGACCCAACCTTTCATACAAAATCTTTTTCAAAATTGCCTAAAAACTTACAAAGGTTTTAAAATATCTTTAGGGTCAAAATTAAGGCAAAAACTAAGGAATTCACTGACCTCGGTTGACCGACCATATCAAGTTATAATCGGCTCAGTTGACCGAACACACATTATGCTAGAAGTCAAAGTTTGACTAGGCTCAGTCGACGACCATTTTTGAACTTAGCTTCCATAGTTTACCGACCTCTGAACTTGGTCTTTCTGCTTTCCTTGGCCAATCGGTGCTTTTAGCTTAAAAATTGCCCCAGCCGACTGACCTTCAAGGCTCAATCAACTGGTCATTTCGCCAATCGACCAAACTTTCAAAGAAAGGAAAATCGACCAAGCATAGGCGACAGGCCCTTTCCTCAACCGACTGAACCCATTGAGAAATTCAAATTTCTTATGTGAGGTCAGTTGACCAATGCTAGCATCAGTCGACCAAACCTCTCGGGTTGGTCTAATTTCTAGTGCTTAAACGTGTTTAAGTTTTAATTAAATAATTTTAAAAATACCAAGTGTGTCCCCAACAATAAAATTTTTCATAAATCTATATACACCCCTTCATAACTTTGTTTAATATATTGAACTTCAAGTTATATCATCTAAGTATGTATTATGATTTCAATTGTATTCATTAACTTGTTAAGGAGCATTTGAGCTTGCAGAGAATTGTAATCATATTATTGTATTGACGGTTCAGGTTGTGAACCAGGTTGAGGAGGAAGCTACACCTTTTGTAAGCAGTAAACTGTAAAGGGAAGTTTCGTCCTAGTTAAAGGAGCGAGATTAGTGGAATCCTTGAGTGGGTTGCTCAAAATCTGAGTTTACATCTTTCTTTCCCTCATCTCCTTTTAAGTTCCGCTTACGTTTAATTGTCAATCTTATATGTATGTATGTTGCTAAATATTACGTGCACTTAAGAATTGATTAGGTATCACTGAGATTATTGAGATATTAATTTATTTTATTAGATAGTGTAATAAATTAAAAATCTAAGTATTCCTTAACTTGTGATTATTTTGTAAATTATTAAATTAGGGATTTAGTGATAAAATAACCTAAAGTAATTTTTAAATACCCAATTCACCCCCTCCCCTCTCGGGATTACACCTAAATTAACATTTGGTATCAGAGTGAGGTTACACTAGAATTAAACGTTTTTTTTTTTGTAAATATCACAATGACACACATCAGTGTAACCCCATTCAGAGAGGGACACTCATACACACGATCGCCCATCTTTTGTGGTGTTAACTACACATATTGGAAACAAAGAATGAGAATCTTTCTTCAGAATGCTGATTGGAAAGTATGAAAAGTTGTTTTTAGAGGAAATCCTATTCCTATGAAAATTGTAGAGAAAGAAAATATACCTAAGATTGAGGATGAATACATAGATGAGGACATGTGAGCTCTTCAAATAAATGCTGCTCCAATGAATTTGTTATATTGTGCTTTAGACGTAAATGAATTTAATAGGGTCATGACATGTACAACTATTAAAGAAATATGGGATAAATTAGAAGTCACATATGAAGCCACTAAAGATGTAAAGGACAGTAGAATAGACATGCTAACTAGTGAATATGAAGCCTTTAAAATGTCTTCTAGTGAATCAATCCAATCCATGTACACCAGGTTCACTCACATCACGAATTCATTGCATGCTCTTGGTAAAACTTGCCCCATTTATGAAATGATCATGAAAATTCTTAGGAGATTACCACCAGTCTGGGAGGCAAAGGCTATAGCCATAGCAGAAGGACGGAACCTGAAAGCAATGACACTAGATGAATTGATTGGGTCGCTTATCACATATGAGCTGAAAATAAATGAAAGTCTGAGTGAGCAGAATAAAACAAAGAAAGTAACAGCCCTCAAAGCATCATTCAGCAATTCTAGTGAAGAAAGCTATTCAGAATCAAAAGATAATATGGCTCTTCTAACCAAGAAGTTTGGAAAGTTCCTGAAAAAGAACAGGAAGTATACTAGAAAATTTAGGGACTCAAAAATAGAAAAGGGAGAGTCAAACAGAAAGAAACAAAAGGATGATCCTCCTACGTGCTATAACTGCAGAGAAGTTGAGCACATCAAGTCGGATCGTCCCCAGCTGAAGAAAGCATCCAAAAAGAAGAAGAATGCACTAAAGGTCAGTTGGGACACTCACAGTACCAGTAGTTTAGACTCTGAATCTAGCAATGACCAAATTGCAAATCTGTGTCTAATGGCTCACGAAGACCACAAGGTAAAATCTTTTTATTCAACTTCATCATATTATTCTAGTGATTCTGATAATAATGATAACATGATTTCATATGATGAATTGCAACAGGAATATCTATATGCTCTTAAAATTCTTGAGAAAATGACTAAGAAAAATTCTAATTTGAAATTAAAATTAAAGAAATTTTCAAAGTTGTTGGAAAGACAAAATGAATCTCATGCATCTTTAATAAAAGACAAGGACTTGAAAATTAAGGAGTTAGAAAGAAATTTGGAAGATAAATCTAAAATTATTTATAAATTCATACATGATCAAAATAATTTTGAAAGACTTCTTGGAGTTCAAAGAAATTCCCTAGATAAGGAAGGTCTTGGTTTTAGTGGAAAGGAAAACTTCAAACAGAAACATCTTTTCATGGGATATTTTGTGAGAGAGTCGAAATCTTATGTTCCAACTAAAGATTCTTATAGATATACTACATATTTTAAATGTAAGAAGCTAGGTCACATAAAATTTGACTGTCCTTTTAAGAACAAAGATGTTAAAATTAAGAAAGTCTGGAAAGTCGAAGGAGAGTCTAGCACTAACCCCCATGAACCTAAGAAAATATGGGTACCAAAATTAGTCAATTGAATGTTCATTGCGGGTGTGCTTAAGATCATCATCTCCAAAGGATAAATGGTATATGGATAGTGGATGCTCTCGACACATGATCGGAGATAAAGCCAAGTTTGCGTCCATCACTCCTAAGGATGGTGGATTCATCACCTTCGACGATAATGCAAAAAGCAGAATCATTGGAGTTGGTAAGGTTGGTAAGGAACCTTCTCTTGTTATTGATAATGTGTTATTAGTTGATGGCTTAAAACATAACCTATTAAGTATAAGTCAATTGTGTGATAAAGGTTATAGAGTTTCCTTTGAACATGACAAATGCACTATAGAAATTAAATCTGAAAACAAAATATTGTTTACTGTTAATCGTCACGAAAATGTCTACACCACTAACTTTGATAATCTTGCTTCTCAACATGGAACTTGCTTTTATTTTATTTTATTTTTCTATAAATGAAGCTAGTTGGCTTTGGCATAGGAGATTAAGACAGGCAAACATGAACCTATTATCTAAACTAGTTAAAGGAGAATTAGTTAAGGGATTACCTAAAAAAAAATTTGTGAACGATAAAATATGTGATGCGTGTCAACTAGGAAAACAAGTAAAATCTAGCTTTAAAAAGAAGAAAACTATCTCCACCACTAGGCCACTTCAAATGTTGCACTTAGATTTATTTAGACCTAATCCAACTCAAAGTCTAGGTGGTAAATTATATATTTTCGTTATTGTTGACGATTATTCTAGGTTCACTTAGGTACTATTTCTTACTCATAAAGATGAAACTTGTGAACAATTTACTAGACTTTGCAAAAAGATCCAAAATAAAAAGGGATACAAAATAACACACATTAGAAGTGATAAAGGAACATAATTTAAAAATGAAGGTATAGAAAACTACTGTGACACAGAGGGTATATCTTATAACTTCTCAGCACCTGGGATTCCATGACAAAATGGGGTCGTTGAGTGAAAGAATAGAACTTTACACGAAATGGCTAGAACTATGCTTAGCGAACATAAATTACCTAAGTATTTTTGGGTTGAGGTAGTGAATACCGCCTGTTATGTATTGAATAGAGTTCTGATTATACCAACTCTGAATAAAACTCCCTATGAACTGTGGAATGGCCATAGACCAAATATTTCCTATTTTCATGTCTTTAGCTCCAAATGTTTTATTCTTAGAGATAATGAACACTTAGGAAAATTTGACACCAAATTAGATGAGGGTATCTTTCTAGGTTATGCATTAGACAGTAAAGCCTACAAGGTATATAACAAAAGAACATTGACCATTGTTGAATCCATTAATGTAGCGTTTGATGAGTCAAATCCCTTCTCCAAAAAGACTGATGAGGATGAGATTGAGATAAGCAAGAAATTAGAAAAACTATCTATTGAAAATAATTCAGATAAGAGCAATGAAGTTAGGGAAACATCTTCTGAAGATAATCAAGTAGAAAGAGAGGTTAACGAGCTACCTAGGGAATGGAAATATGTAAGGAATCATCCCATTAATCAAATTTTAGGTGAACCATCACGTGGAGTAGCTACACAATCATCACTTAGAAATTTGGTTAGTCATCTTGCATTCCTATCACAAGAAGAACCTAAGAATGTGAGTGATGCAATTGAGAATGAATCATGGGTGATATCTATGCAAGAAGAATTAAATCAATTTGAGAGAAATAAAGCCTGAACATTAGTTCCTAGACTTGATAATCATACAGTTATTAGAACAAAATGGATATATAAGAACAAGAGAGATGAAAATGGAATTGTAGTTAGAAACAAAGCTAGACTAGTAGCTCAATGATACAACCAGGAGGAAGGCATAGATTTTGGAGGAAACATTTGCTCCTGTAGCTAGAATGGAAGTCATAATAATGTTGCTAGCATATGCTGCTTTTAAGAACTTCAAGTTATATAAAATGGATGTGATCTAAATGGCTATATTAATGAGGAAGTTTATGTTGAACAACCCCTAGGGATTGAAAACCACAAATTTCCAAATCATGTCTATAAATTGACTAAAGCCTTGTATTGATTGAAGCAAGCTCCTAGAGCTTGGTATAAAAGGTTTAGTGGTTTTCTCCTAGATAATGGGTTTACTAAAGGGAAGATTGACACAACACTCTTCACAAAGGCTAAAAATGATAACTTGCTCCTAGTACAAATATATGTGGATGATATCATTTTTGGAGCAACCAACGAAGAGTTGTGTAATGAGTTTGCCAGATGTATGCAAAGTGAATTTGAAATGAGCATGATGGGTGAACTTAACTTCTTTCTAGGACTTCAGATCAAAAAGAAAAAACATAAGATTTTTATAAATCAATCAAAGTACATTAGAGACTTACTCAAAAAGTTTAACATAGAAGATGGTAAAATTTTAGGAACACCTATGAGCTCTTCCACAAAATTAGATAAAGATGAGCAAGGTATATCGGTGGATATTAAGCTCTATCGTGGAATGATTGGTAGCCTGTTATACCTAACTGCTAGCACGCCTGATATTATGTCTAGGCGTATGCTTGTACACAAGATTTCAGGCTCCACCTAAAGAGTCACATTTTTTAGCAGTTAAAAGAATACTTAGATTGTAATGACCCGTAGAATAATGGAATTTAAATAATAAAGAGAGATGAAAATGGAAATTGTAAAAGGGGGTGACAACAAACTTCGTCGACGACATGGCATATTGGGCTTGTCGACGAGGGTGTGCTTCGTTGACGAGAAGATACCAAGAGGCTATTTTTCTGGCTTTAAAATTCGTCGACAAGGAACAATCGTTCGTCGATGAACTTCTTTCGTGACCTCGTCGACGAGGTCACGTGGCTCATCTATGAAGACCAATGTATAAATAGCCCTAATCTGGATTTCAGCGTAGATTATTTAGGAAAAATCATATTTTCTCTCTCCTCTTCGGTTTCTCTCCCTTCTCTCTTAATTTCTAGGTCCGTTCTTTTGCCGAATCAACAATCCGAAGCCTCCACGACACTCCCGGGGAAGTTCTCTACAAGTCTACTGGAGTGGATCGTCGATGGAGCTACCTTGAAATTCATCCCTAATTCAAGGTAAGATTTTTTATTCGAAATTTGATCTTTCCATAGTTATAAGAAATGTTATATATAAAGAAATACTGAAGTTTAGTTCTGAGAAATGTTGATTTCAGGGTGTTGAATGGGGAACCCTACGGGTGCAGGACGACTGTATTTTAAGGGGTTTCTTTTCAGAAATCAGGTAAGGGAATAAACTAAAACAGTCATTTTCCATGAAGCAAACTGTAAAGGGAAGTTCCGTTCCAGTTAAAGGAGCGGGATTAGTGGAATCCTTGAGTAGGTTGTTCAAGGCGAGGACGTAAGCCGAACCTCATAAAAATCTGAGTTTGCATCTCTATTCCCTCATCTCCTTTTAATTTCCGCTTGAATTTAATTATCAATCTTATACGTATGTATGTTGCTAAATATTACGTGCACTTAAGAATTGATTGGGTATCACTAAGAGTATTGAGATATTAATTAATTTTATTAGATAGTGTAATAAATTAAAAATCTAAGTATTCCCTAACTTGTGATTATTTTGTTAAATGTTAAATTAGGGATTTAGTGATAAAATAATCTTAAGTAATTTTTAAATACCCAATTCACCCTCCCCCCCCCCCCCTCTTGGGATTACACCTAAATTAACATTCTTCATAGGGAATTTTTAGTTTTCTAATTGTTCTTCAATGAACTAAGAACTTATCAAAGGACAAATTTTTTGGCGTTCTCACTGAATCTAGGTTCTTGAAATAAGACTTCAACAGGTCTACATCATATTGACTTGATTATTGGTGTTCTTGGGTAAGTTTTCAATTTGTTTGTGGGTTCAAAGGATTCCGATCTCATGGGTTCACATCATTCCGTTTCTTGTAGTTGAAATTTATTTTAATCTTTTTGGAAATTGAATTTATTATTACTAGTTGTAACCGAATCTAAGTTCTTGAAACAAGATTTCAATGGTTCCAGATCATCCTGACTTGATTCTTGGCATTCTTTGGTAAGTTTTCAATTTGTTTGTGGGTTCAAGGGATTCCGACCCCATGGGTTCACATCATTGACCCATTGTTGACCAACACCTTTGGTATGCTTTTTTACCATGCTTTACAACTATGTGGAGAGGACTCATATATCCTTTTCCTTCTTTCAGTGCCTCAAAATTTGTGTAGGACAAGAAGAAAGTAAGGTAAGGAAAGGACATTCTATGAGAAGAATAAGTGCAAGAAGGAAAGTTTTGATTAGAAAAAGGGGGGGGGGACTATATCCCCATTAAAGCATTCAAGAGCGTTTAGGAAAGATTTCTATTGGAATTGGTGTATTTCCAAGAGGGGGGTGAATTGGGTGTTTAAAATGTCTGCCTAGGTTCAATTCAAATCCACAATCAGTATAGCTCAACCTAGGATCTGTCTAAGCAAATACTAATAACACAACAATATAAAAATGAGCAGATAAATAAAACAAATACAATAGGCTCAGTATTTCCCAATCATTTATAATAATGAAAACATAAACATTCAAGTGCAAAAAATAAATTTGCGGAAATTAAAATCAGACATAAGAAATGTTATTGGGGTTCGGCCAAACTTGCCTACATCCCCGCTTCAAGCTCACAAGTAAGAGGATTCACTACCTTTGTTCACCTACGGGTGGAGCGACACCGTTTACAACACTCTCTCATTACTGGGCAAGGGAAACCCAAGTCACATTACAGGACCGACTCCAACCTTTACAACCCGATCCTTACAGGCTAGATCACCACCTCCTCAGGCCACACTTGGAATACAATGATCAATAAAAATTTTGCATACAATACAAGTGCTTCTTCACTAAGCAGATATGTACCACAATATAATCAATGCACTTACAAATGATAAGGATTTATGCTCAAGTGAGACCTTATAAAAGTATATGTCAACTCTTAACAATGTGTATATGTGTTTATATATATATATAAGTGAGACCTTTGATTCAAAATAATATATTCACTAATGAATAATCAAAGAATCTTTGAAACCCTAACCAATATCAAAAAATAATTTTCAAATGTTAAGCACAATAGATATTAGGGTTTTTTAAGCTTGCTAAAATATATTTTTCGAAAACAATATGCAAGCTTTTGAATCTTGCAATAAGGATGCCAAGATTCACAAGCTAGGAGGAGTTATTCCCAAACGATATTTATCAATAAAATATAATGGGAAAAACTTTAACCTACTCTCAAAAATCAATATCAAACAATGCAAGTATGAAAGAGAGAGTAATAAGCTTAAAGATGAATGTAAAAATGCCCACAAGATTTAAGTATTCAATCAACCTTCAAGTTGCAATAACTTTGCAAATGAAGATGAAGAACACAATGCTCTCTTTTCAAAAAATATATATATAATCAATAGTGTAAGAAAGAGATTTAACAATAAGCTTGTAAAAATGTAGGAGTGTGGAAGATTTAGCACAATAAAAAATTTCAGAGAAAATTTTGCTAATCAATTTTCTAATCTGGGCAAATGAAGGGGTATATATAAAATACCCAAAATTTTAGACTGTTGGGGACACGGAGGAAATTTGGGAAAAGTTTTATTTAAGTTAACCCCTTATTAGCACGGTTAAAAATAGCAGACCCAAGAGGTTCAGTCGACTCAAGCTCGGGTCGGTTGACCCTTCATATAAAAAATAATAGTTTTCTGCTATGCTCAGTTAACCGAAAATCGGGTCGGTCGACCTAAACACAAGTGATCCGGAGCCCTTCATGGGTTCGGTCGACTGTGATAAAGGGACGGTCTGCCATCAACTAGGTTCGGTCAACTGTGGTAATTTTGAACTACATTTTCAGTCGGCTGAGGAAGGTGGTACTAAGTTCGGTTGACCATGGACACTCAATTCAAAGTTGGGTCGGTCAATCGAAGACATTTAAATTTACTATTTTGCCCTTAATTTGACCCAAAAAATCCAACGTCTAGTCTGGTTTGGTTCCCTACGGTCTGTCTATGGTCTTTGAGCATTAAATCCTATAATGCATGCAATGCATTAATATAGACCCAAAAAAAATGCAATTACAACAATAAAAATAAATGTCTTCTTCTTTCTTCGTTTGCTCCTCTGTCATCCATGGAATATGCCATGCGATATAAGCTTGAAGTTTTTCATGGCTTCCATTTCCCATTTTCTTATGTGTGAGCTGGAATATAAACATGTCCAAGTACTAGGCACACACATGAGAAGTTAGTTCTTTGTCAGCATCAAAATAGGGATCGGACTAAAAAAGTCAACAATCTCCCTCTTTTTGATGATGACAAACGCATATGAGCAAAATGGGTTTTGCCTTAAAAGGCTCCCCCTAAGAATATGCATAACTGAAGAAATATTCAATATAGCTTAGGCATATTCAGAAAAGAAGACATAATCAATAACTTGCATTCTTTTTTGGAAATTAAGCACAAATACTTGAAGCGTGCAGCTCAGATATTTTAACCCCTTGTTTAAAAATATTACTCCCCTTACACAAATATTTTCAAGTATTTTCCATTTTGCTCAGAAAAACTTTTCCCCCTTTTGTCATCAACAAAAGTACTAAGTTATAAAACCATTTGAACATTAAAAAGAAACTCAACTAAAAGAGAACTCTCCCCCTTTTTGCAATAAATTGTATTTAGTTTAGAAAAACACTCCCCCTTTTTGGTATAAGATTTGGGCATAAAAACAAACATCATGAAATGAATTTGAATTTTATAAAACATAGGATTACATGTCATGAATCTTTTGAGGAAAGGGAAAAGAATTTTACCTTAAAAATATTTTTTGTTAGACGAAAGTAAAAAATTTCCGTTTTGAAGTATATCCTTTAAGTACAAGGGACAATGCTTGCAATAAAGTTAATCAATAAAGTTCAAGCAAGCTGAAATTTTTCTGGTTAAGCGCTTTAAGCACAATTCATAGAATAACCAGAAAACGCAGCCATATAGATCCAAAATATCAACAAATGTTAAATAAAGATCATATGGAAAATTCCAAAGAATATGTGGCAAGAAAAAAAATGTATTATCATTTAAAATATTTCAATAAAATCATCAAAATTTAGGACATGCCACAGTGAATAACAAAGAAAATCTAAGGCAAAGCTATTGGTGAGCATAACAAGATAGAAATTTTAATTTGATGCTCCCCCTGTCAAAATTGTAGTTTAGATGCAATAAGATGCTTATACTTATTAAGGATTAAATTCACTAATAGTATAAACAATCATTGTAAATTTCTTAGCATAACTATACAGGATATCAATTAAAACATTTTATCATTTGACTAGTATAGTCATCCTTATAGGTCACAAATGCATCATAAAAAATGAATGTACTGCACATGACAGAGAACAATCCATCTCTAAATATGAAGCCATAAAAGATGGATATGATGTTCAGGATTTTCAAAAGAGCCCCAATATTCAAAAAGTTGAAACCATGGGATGCATATAAGCCCTTTAAACCTTTTCTTATAGGAAAGGAGCTCAGCTCCCCTGAATATGCGATGATTATGTAAGGATGAAATTTGATATTCATTTAACTTTCACTCATCCTTTCAAAAATATTTTAACATTTATTTTATCATAATCATCTTTGTAGACGGTTTTATGTTGGGAAAAATTTAATAAAATTCCAGCAACATGCCGTCTGTAAATTAGATGTTTTCTCATAAAATTTGTACCTCTTAGATTCAAGCAAGCAATATATAATTTAGTTTGATCATGCAAGAACCTATAATCCACTACCAGCATGCAATACACAAGATACTGCATCAGCCATGCAGTTGGCGTTCCATACAAGCATGCATTTCAGTAATTATATATATATAGTAGGTTGTAGTGTTGTACTCATCATGGCATAAGCGAAAAATAATGTGAGAGCAATAAATTTATATAGACATGAAAGAGAGATGCTCCTCTTGAGTTATGCACTTATTCATTTTAGGCCTTTTTCAATTTTATGTTCTTTAGCCAAGAGTTATAAGATTTTCAATGATTCAGACCTAACTTTATATGCTTTAGCTTAGAGGACCAAAAAGTCATAAACAATATTTTTATAGGGTCATAAGCCTATTTCCGCCTCTTTATGATTTTCAGTGCGTGAGAGGCACATGATTAAATGGCTTCCAATTTAACTTCTCGTGCATAGGTTTCTTTAAACTTTATGTTTTCATCTAAATTGAAACCTAATGATCCTCTTGGCCTTTCAACTTCATTATAAGGATATAAAGCTCTAAATGATTTGACTAGTGTTATCACATTTTATTGGAACAGTTTCATAGTGCAATCCATAGTCCATCAGTTGTTGTTTCATATAAGGCATTTGAGCACAACAACTTCCAACCACTATGTATTCAACCTCAGCTGTGGACAGTGCAACTGAGTTTTGTTTCTTTGAGAACCAAGTTACTAAGGATTGTACTAAAAGTAACAAGTACCGCTTGACCTTTTTATATCCACTTCACTACCTGCAAGGTCAGCATCAGAATAACTGACAATCTCAAGAGAAGTGTTCTTAGGATACCATAATCCAAGTTCAATCATCCCAATAAGGTATCTAAGTATTCTTTTAACTGCAAATAATTGTGACTCTTTAGTAGCAGCTTGAAATCTTACACATACGCAAACACTTAACATTATATCAGATATCAGGCCTACCGATAGTCAGGTATAACAAGCTACTAATCATTTCACGGTAGAGCTTAACATAAACCAGTATACCTTGCTCATCTTGATCTAATTTTTTGGAAGAACTCATAGGTGTTCCTAAAATTTTACCATCTTCCATATTGAACTTTTTGAGCAAGTCTCTAATATATTTAGATTGGTTTATAAAAATTCCATGTTTTGCTTGTTTGATCTGAAGTCCTAGGAAGAAATTAAGTTCACCCATCATGCTCATTTCGAATTCATTTTGCATGTAACTGGAAAACTCATTACACAACTCTTCGTTTGTTGCTCCAAAAATGATGTCATAAATGTATATTTGCACTAGGAGCATGTTATCATTTTTAGCCTTTATGAAGAGTGTTGGGTCAATCTTCCCTCTAATAAACCCATTATCCAACATAAAACCACTAAATCTATCATACCAAGCTCTTGGAGCTTGCTTCAATCCATATAAGGCTTTAGATAATTTATAAACATGATTTGGGAATTTGTGATTTTCAAATCTTGGGGGTTGTTCAACATAAACTTCCTCATTTATATAACCATTTAGAAATGTGCTTTTAGCATCCATTTGATATAACTTAAAGTTTTTAAAAGCAGCATATGCTAATAACATCCAAATGACTTCCATTCTAGCTATAGGAGCATATTTTTCCTCAAAATCTATTCCTTCCTCTTGGTTATATCCTTAAGCTACTAGTCTAACTTTGTTTATAACTACTATCCCATTTTCATCTTTCTTGTTCTTATAGACCCATTTCATTCCATTGGCGGTATGATCATCGGGTCTAGGAACCAATGGCCAGACTTTACTTCTCTCAAATTGATATAACTCTTTCTACATAGATATCACCCATGATTCATCCTCAATTGCCTCACTCATATTCTGAGGCTCCTCTTGTGATAAGAATGCAAAGTGGCTAACCACATTTCTAAGTGATGATCGTGTAACTACTCCACGTGATGATTCACCTATAATTTGATCTATGTGGTGATTCCTTACATATTTCTATTCCCTAGGTAGTGCATGAACCTCTCTTTCAACTTGATTAATTTCAAAGGATGTTTCCTTAACTTCAATGTTCTTATCTGAATTATTTTCAATAGATAATTTTTATAATCCTTTACTTATCTCCATATCATCTTCATTAGACCTTTTGGAAAATGGATTGGACTCTTCGAATACTACATGAATGGATTCTACAACGGTCAACGTTCTTTTGTTATATACCTTGTAAGCTTTACTATCTAAGGCATAACCTAGAAAGATACCCTCATCAGATTTTACGTCAAATTTTCCTAGATGTTCATTATCTCCAAGCACAAAGCATTTATAGCCAAACACATGAAATAGGAAATATTGGGTCTATGGCCATTCCACAATTCATAAGGAGTTTTATTAAGAGTAGGCCTAATCATAACTCTATTCACTACTTCGGCCCAGAAGTATTTGGGTAACTTATGTTCATTTATCATTGTTCTACTCATTTCCTGTGGGGATCTGTTCTTTCTTTCAACTACTCCATTCTATTGTGGTGTTCCAGATGTAGAAAAATTATGAGATATTCCTAATGAATCACATTATTCTTCTATACCCTTGTTTTGAAATTCTTTACCCCTATCACTCTATATTTTTGTAATTGTATATCCCTTTTCATTTTGAATTTTCTTATGATGTTTAACAAATTGTTCATGTTAATTTAGGTGTAATCCCAAGAGGGGGTGAATTGGGTATTTTTAAAAATCTTTCCGATTATTTACCACTTAAACCCTAGTTTTATATTTAACAAATTAATTACAGGGGTTTAAGACCGATTTAAATTATTATATCAATAAATTCTTTTTACCCAATTAATTGTCAAGTGCGTGTGAGATTATTCAACATACACATGCAAGATAGATATTGAAATATGTTGCGTAAAATAAAAGGAGTAAAGGAAGAGAGAAGGCAAACACAATTTTTACGAGGTTCAGCCAACCCAACCTACGTCCTCGCCTTGAGCAACCCACTCAAAGATTCCACTAAATCCTTACTCCTTTAACCGGGACAGAGCTTCCCTTACATCCGCTGCTTACAAGAGGCACAACTTCCTCCTCACCCGATTCACAAACCGAACCGTGATTACAATATATACTTTCAAATCTGCAAAACAACTCAAGATTTACTTCTAAAAAAGCTTGTGAGTACAATTGAATTCCTAACACATATCCATATGATAAAACTTGAAGCTCAGTATGTATGTAACGATATAATCATTATATGAATAATATGCTTCACACAATTTCCCTTTTATCAAATCTCCCAAAATAATGGTATAAGTAAATGCTTTGGAGAAATTAGGATTCTAGTTCAACTTATTTGATTGCCGAATATCAAATGTAACTTATCAAAAGATTTGTCTTGAATATTATGACGATCAAAATCAATAAGTTTTCTTCCAAATATTCAACCACAATATGATCTTTGTAATATGCAAATATATAAATATATATATATATATATATATATAATATGATTTCCAAAGATCAAAACTTAATATAATATTTTTTCAGAAAATATCCTTCAATAATAAATATAGTTATGAACTCTATGGATATTTAATCAAGTGGTTTTGTAATATCGAAAATATCGAATCTTTATCTGAATACACACTTGAATCAAAACCGTTAACCAATGGCAAAAACTTTTCTCAAGTAGTGATCTTCTCAAAACGATTTAATATAAGCACACTCAAGATCAACCTCTCAACAAATATTCAACAATGGATTTTGAGATGAAAAGCTCTTTGAAAAATAAATATCAACAAGCAAATCAGTTCAGAAAAAGAAACTCTATGAGAATAAATATTATCGAGCAGATCGATTTACCAAATCTCAATACCAAAGTGAAAGCACAATGATTGCTTGATGGCCTTTTGAAGATCAAGATAGCCTTAACTCAGATTTGATGTATAAACTTTGAAAACCCAACCAAGAGTTTCAGCAGTGAGTTTCCCAAAGTTGTGCTAATCTAACAATATGCTCAATCGTATGCCAAAGGTTGTTTTTATTTTCACTTCTTGGGGGCACAAGGGTTTAGATGTTGATTATATAGGTAACCTTGCCCTTAGGATGATTTCTAATCGTTGGATCAACTTGATGAAGAAATAACTTGCGTGTTCTCTCATTAAAAAATCAAATTTTTAATCTTCCCATAAGTTCAGACGACTGAGGGTTAGAGTTCAGAAGACTGAAATTCCTTAGAGCTTTGAAAAATAGAACTTGGACACAGGGTCAGACGACTGAAGTTGGGGTTTAGTCTTCTAAAGTTGAAGGTTCAGACGATTGAAGTCTAGGTTCAATCTTCTAATGTGCTTCTTCATGTTTCTATGTTTCTCTAATAATTCGTCATACGACTGAACTTAATCTTCGGTCTTCTGAAGAAATTCTTCAGACGACTGAGCTTAACTCCGGTCTTCTGAAGTTGACACTTCAGACAGCTGAACAGGGAGTTCAGTCTTCTAAACAATGCATTTTCTAGATTTTTCTTTTTAGTTTCAAAAAACTGTTTTGCTCTCTTTCTTTACTCTTTTATAAAATATTTTCTGAGGTTTCAAAAACAATCTCTAAGTCCATAAATATCCCCTAAAGATGTTAATGAGATGCATGAGTCCTAAGGTCAGTTGAGGGTATAATTTGAGCCTCAAATTAAATCATATGAAATATATAAATACATTCAGTTCTAAATACCCATTCCCATGATGATCTTGAACTTGTCGCTTGCATCTTCATTCTTCTACTCTTTTAGTTCCATAGATTGTGCCAAGATGTATATTATTTAATCTTCATGACTTCCATGACTTGTTAGCCTTCTGTGCATGCTAAATATTGGTCATGTTCACAATCTCAATGCACATATCAAATACCAAATGATTTGTCATTATCAAAACAAGATTGGACTCATAGAGTCAACAATCTCCCCCTTTTTTATGATGACAAATACACGAACAAAAATATAGAATGGGTTACACCTAACAAGGTTCCCCCTCAAATAATGCACAAATATTCAACAAATGAAATATGCTCATGCCAAATGAAAAATGAATGAGATATACTCATGCTCATACACAATTAGTTTTGCCAACCATTTTTGCTATAGCGCCTGATTCTTCTCCCCCTTTTGACATCAACAAAAAGGTGTATAATAATAATACATGAGTGGACATAACCTTACGTTTTTTTTCCTTTTTAAATCTTAAAGTTTTAAACTTGTTCAACCATCAGATTTTAAAAATTGTATTGTGAAATGTATCTCCCTATGTTACTTCAATTTACTTCTCCCCCTTGCTAATGCAGAAAGCTGTGTTGTTGAATGTAAATTGCAATGTGAACATACACAGTGTGGCAAATTTAAAAGATTATGTGATGATTAACATGTGTAAGTCAATAAACTCTTATCATGATGTGAACAAATGTGATACCAAATGAGAACAAATTAGCTAAATATAAAATTTTTAGTCAATTGTGAATATTAAGTGACATTGCTCCCCCTAAATTATGTCATCTAATATAATTTTAGGCAACCTCTCAACTATGCATCGGGCCTAATTCACGCCTAATTTGGATAAACCTATCATCTGCAAGTGGTTTCGTGAATATGTCTGCCCATTATTCATCTGTGCATACAAACTCAAGTGTCACATCTCCTTTTTGCACATGATCATGAAGAAAATGATGTCTTATTTCTATATGTTTAGTTCGTGAATGTAATATAAGATTCTTTGAGATGTTTATTGCACTCGTATTGTCGCATCTCATAGGTATTGTGTTATAGCTTAATCCAAAATCCGTCATATGTTGTTCATGTATAGTGTTTGAGCACAACAACTTCCTGCCACTACATATTCTACCTCAGCTATGGAAAGAGCTACTAAATTCTTCTTCTTGGAAAACCAAGAGACTAACGAATGTCCTAAGAAATGACATGTACCACTCGTGCTCTTCCTATCCACTTTACTACCAGCAAAATCAGCATCTCAATAGCTGGTAATCTCAAAAGATGTATACTTAGGATACCATAACCCAAGTTCCACGGTTCCTATCAGGTATCTAAGTATTTGTTTGAAAGCTAACAAATGTGACTCTTCTCGTGTAGCCTGAAATCTTGCGCACAAACATGCGCTAAATATTATGTCAGGTCTATTGGCAGTCAGATATAGTAAGCTACTGATCATTCCACGATAGAGTTTGACATCTACTGAAATACCTTGTTCATCTTTGTCTAATTTCAAAGAAGAACTCATAGGTGTCCCTAGTATTTTTTCATCTTCTATATTAAACTTTTTGAGCAGATCTCTAACGTACTTCGATTAATTTATAAAATTTCCATTTTTCGCTTATTTGATCTGAAGTCCTAGGAAGAAATTTAGTTCACCCAGCATGCTCATCTCAAATTCATTTTGCATAGTGCTTGCAAACTCATTACACAAGTCTTTATTTGTAACTCCAAATATGATATCATCTACGTATACTTGAACTAGGAGCATGTCATCTTTCTTAGACTTTATAAAAAGTGTTATGTCTATCCTTCCTCTGATAGATCCATTGTCCAGTAAAAAGTCGCTTAATCTCTCATACCAAGCTCTAGGAGCTTGCTTTAAACCGTACAAGACTTTTCTTAGTCTATAAACGTGATCTGGATTCTTATGGTTTTCAAAACCTGAGGGTTGTTCTACATATATCTCTTCACTTATGTAGCCATTTAAAAATGTGTTTTTGACATCCGTTTGATATAGCTTGAAACCCTTAAAAGCAGCAAAGGCTAAAAGCTTTCGAATGGCTTCCATTCTAACTATAGGTGCAAAGGTTTCTTCAAAATCTATTCCTTCTTCCTGGTTACATTCCTGAGCTACTAGTCTAACCTTATTTCTAACAACTATCCCATGTTCATCTTTCTTGTTCTTATATATCCATTTTGTTCCGATAATTGTCTTATCCTCGGGTCTAGGAACTAATGTCCATACTTTGTTTCTCTTAAACTAGTTTAACTCTTCTTGCATGGACAACACCCACAATTCATTCTCAATTGCTTCACTCACATTCCTAGGTTCTTCTTGAGATAGAAAGGCAAAATGACTAATCATAATTCTAAGTGAGGATCGTGTGGCTACTCCACGTAATGGTTCACCTATTATTTGATCAATGAGATTATTTTTTATGTACTTCCATTCTCTAGGTAGTTCATTAACCTCGTTTTCAATTTGATGAGTTTCAAAAGATGGTTCCTTAATTTCATTTCTCTTTTCTAAATCATTTTTAATGGACAATTTTTCAAATTCCTTATTTATCTCAATTTCATCTTCATTAGTCTTTTAGAGAAAGGATTTGACTCATCAAACACTATATGAATTGATTCTATAACAGTAAATGTTCGTTTTTTATATACTCTATAGGCTTTACTATCTAAGGCATAACCTAGGAAGATACCTTCATCTGATTTCACATCAAACTTTCCTAAATGTTCATTGTTTCTAAGCACAAAACATTTACAGCCAAAGACATGAAAACATGATATGTTTGGTCTATGGCCATTCCATAATTCGTACGAAGTATTATTTAGAGATGGTCTAATCAAAACTCTATTTAGAACATGGCAGGCGGTATTTACTGCCTCAGCCTAGAAGTACTTAGATAGTTTATGTTCATTAAGTATAGTTCTGGTCCTTTCTTGTACAGACCTATTCTTCCTTCCAACTACCCCATTCTGTTGTGCTGTTCTAGGAGCCGAAAAATTATGAGCTATTCCTAATGAATTGCAGTAGTCTTCCATGCTTTGATTTTTAAATTCTCTACCCCTATCACTTTGGATTTTAGTAACAGTATAACCCTTTCCATTTTGAATTTTCTTACACAGATTTATGAATTGTTCACACGCTTCATCTTTGTGACCTAAAAAGAGTACCCATCTATATCTTGAATAATCATCAACTATGACGAATGCGTATGATTTTCCTTCTAAACTCTGAACAGGGTTTGGACCAAATAAATCTAAGTGTAGAATTTGAAGTGGCCTAGTAGTAGAGATTACTTTCTTCTTCTTAAAGCTCATTCTTGCTTGTTTTCCTAGTTGGCATGCATCACAGATTTTATCTTTCATGAATTTAGTCTTAGGCAATCCCTTAACTAATTCTTCCTTAAAAAGTTTAGATATTAAATCCATGTTTGCGTGTCCTAGTCTCCTATGCCAAATCCAACTAATCTCATTTATAGCGGAAAAACAAGTAACATGTTAAGAAGTAAGGTTATTAAGGCTAGTAGTGTATACATTTTCATGACGATCAATAGTAAACAATATTTTATTTTTAGATTTGTTCTTTACAGTGCATTTGTCATGTTCAAATGAGACTTTATAACCTTTATCACATAGTTGACTTATACTCAATAAGTTATGTTTTAATCCATCAACTAACAACACATTATCAATGACAAGTGAAGGTTCCTTACCAACTTTACCAACTCCAATGATTTACCTTTAGAGTTATCCCCAAATGTAACGAATCCTTCATCTTTGGATATGATAGATGCAAATTTAGCTTTATCTCCTATCATGTGTTGCGAGCATCCGCTATCCATATACCACTTGTCCTTCGAGGAGGACAATCTCAAGCACATCTGTAGGACATAATCAGATAACTACTTTTGGTACCCAGATTTTCTTTGGTCCATGGGGGTTAGTACTAGATTCTCCTTTGACTTTCCAGATTTTCTTAAGTTTGACATCTTTATTTTTGAAAGGACAATCAAATTTTATGTGACCCAATTTTACATTTAAAACATGTAATATTTCTATGATAGTCTTTACTTGGAACATACGATTTTGACTCTCTTACAAAATATCTCATGTAGAGATGTTTCTGTTTTAGATTCTCCTTCCCATTAAAACCAAGACCTTCCCTCTCTAGGGAATTTCTTTAAACTCCTAAGAGTTTTTCAAAATTATTTTGACATTTAGTAAATTTACAAAAAATATTAGTTTTATCTTTCAAATTCTTTTCTAACTCCTCAATTTTCAAATCCTTGTATTTCATGAGAGATGCATGAGATTCATTTTGACGTTCAACTAACTTTGAAATTCTTTCAATTTTAATTTCAAACCAGAATTTTTCTTGTTCATTTTCTCAAGCATTTTAAGGGTGTACAAATATTCCTAATGCAATTCATCATACGAAAGCATGCGATTTTCATTTTCTGAATCACTTGAATAGTAAGATGAAGTAGAACAAAAGGATTGTACCTTGTGGTCATCATGAGCCATCAGAGATAGATTCGCAATCTCGTCATCACTGGATTCAGATTCTGAACTACTGTTGTTGTGCGAACCCAGCCCACTTTTAGAGCCTTCTTCTTCTTCTTCTTAGACCCTTTCTTCAGCTGGGGACAATCCGACTTGATGTGTCCGAATTCTCTACAATTATAACACATCGAAGGATCATCTTTTTGCTTGACTCTCCCTTTTCTGCTTTTAAGCCCTTGAATTTTTTGGTGTATTTCTTGTTCTTCTTCATGAACTCTCCAAATTTCTTCGTAATGAGTGCCATGTTGTCATCCGATTCTAAATCACTCCCCTCACTAGAGCAATGAGATAATGCCTTGAGTGTTGTAGTTTTCTTTGCTTTAATTTGCTCATTCTTCCTCTCATTTATTGCAAGCTCATAGGTGATAAGCGATCCAATTAGTTCGTCAACTGATATCTCCTTGAGATTTTTCCCTTCTGCTATTGCAGTAGCTTTCGCTTCTCAAACCAGAGGTAGTCCCCTGAGTATTTTCCTGATCAACTTATAAGTAGGGTAAGATTTTCCAAGAGCATTTAAAGAATTTGTGATGTGTGTGAATCTAGTGTACATGGATTGGATAGATTCATTAGCAGTCATTTTAAATGCTTCATACTCACTAGTGAGCATGTCTATCCTACTATCTTTTACTTCCTTAGTACCTTCATATATAACTTCTAATTTTTCCCAAATCAGTTTAGCAGTGTTACATGTCATTACCCTATTAAACTCATTTACATCTAGTGCACAGAATAACGGATTCATTGCAGAAGCATTTATTTGCACAGATTTCCAGTCCTCTTCAGTATACTCATCTTCAGTTTTAGGTACATTAACCTTATCAACTACTTTCTTAGGGACATGGTTTCCTTTAGAAACAATTTTTCATACTTTCCAATCTACATTTAACAGATATATACTCATCATTCTTTTCCAGTTGGTGTAATTTACACTGCAGAAAATAGGTGGTCTAGTGGACGAGTGTCCCTCACCGAATGGAGTTAGACCGACGTCTGCCATGTGATCTTTTTACAAATGAACAATTAAGTCTATGTAAACTTGGCTCTAATACCAAATGTTAATTTATGTGTAATCCCAAGAGGGGGGGTGAATTGGGTATTTTTAAAAATCTTTCAGATTATTTACCACTTAAACCCTAGTTTTATCTTTAACAAATTAATTGCAGGGGTTTAAGACTGATTTAAATTATTATATCAATGAATTCTTTTTACCCAATTAATTGTCAAGTGCGTGTGAGGTTATTCAACATACACATGCAAGATAAACATTGAAATGCGTTGCGAAAAATAAGAGTAAAGGAAGAGAGAAACTAAACATAGTTTTTACGAGGTTCAGCCAACCCGGCCTTCGTCCTCACCTTGAGCAACCCACTCAAGGATTCCACTAAATCCTTACTCCTTTAACCGGGACAGAGCTTCCCTTACATCCGCTGCTTACAAGAGGTACAACTTCCTCCTCACCTGGTTCACAACCCGAACCGTGATTACAATATACACTTTCAAATCTGTAAAACAACTCAAGATTTGCTTCTAACAAAGCTAGTGAGTACAGTTGAATTCCCAACACACATCCATATGATAGAACTTGAAGCTCAGTATGTATGTAACGATATAATCGTTATATAAATTATATGCTTCACACAATTTCCCTTTTATCAAATCTCCCAAAATAATGGTATAAGTAAATACTTCGGAGAAATTAGGATTCTAGTTCAACTTATTTGATGCACAAATATCAAATGTGAACTTATCAAAAGATTTGTCTTGAATATTATGACGATCAAAATCAATAAGTTTTCTTCCAAATATTCAACCACAATATGATCTTTGTAATATGCAAATATACAGTTATGAACTCTATGAATATTTAATCAAGTGGTTTTGTAATATTGAAAATATCGAGTCTTTATCTAAATACACACTTGAATAAAAATCGTTTAACCAATGGCAAAAAATTTTCTCAAGTAGTGATCTTATCAAAACGATTTAATATAAGCACACTCAAGATCAACCTCTCAACAAATATTCAATAATGGATTTTGAGATGAAAATCTCTTTGAAAAATAAATATCAACAAGCAAACCAGTTCAGAAAAACAAACTCAATGCGAATAAATATTATCGAGCAAATCGATTTACCAAATCTCAATACCAAAGTGAAAGCACAATGATTGCTAGATGGCCTCTTGAAGATCAAGATAGCCTTAACTCAGATTTGATGTATAAATTTTGAAATCCCAACCAAGAGTTTCAACAGTGAGTTTCCCAAAGTTGTGCTAATTTAACAATATGCTTAATCGTATGCCAAAGGTTGTTTTTCTTTTCACTTCTTGGGGGCACAAGGGTTTAGATGTTGATTATATAGGTAACCTTGCCCTTAGGATGATTTCTAACTGTTGGATTAACTTGATAAAGAAATAACTCGTGTGTTCTCTCGTTAAAAAATCAAAAATTTAATCTTCCTGTAAGTTCAAACGACTGAGCGTCAGAGTTTAGACAACTGAAATTCCTTAGAGTTTCAAAAAATAGAATCTGGACACAAGGTCAGACAACTGAAGTTGGGGTTTAGTCTTGTTAAGTTGAGGGTTCAGACGACTGAAGTCAGGGTTCAGTCTTCTGATGTGCTTCTGTCTGTATCTATGTTTCTTTAATAATTCTTCATACAACTGAACTTAATCTTCGGTCTTCTGAAGAAATTCTTCAGACGACTGAGTTTAACTTCGGTCTTCTAAAGTTGACACTTCAGACAATTGAACAAGTAGTTCGGTCTTCTGAACAGTGCATTTTTTTTTATTTTTCTTTTTAGTTTCAAAAAACTATTTTGCTCTCTTTCTTTGCTCTTTTATAAAATATTTTACGGGGTTTCAAAAACAATCTCTAAGTCCATTAATCCCCTAAATATGTTCATGAGATGCGTGAGTCCTAAAGTCAGTCAAGGGTATAATTTGAGCCCCAAATTAAATCATATGAAATATGTAAATAAATTCAGTTCTAAATACCCATTCCCATGACAATCTTGAACTTGCCGCTTGCATCTTCATTCTTCTACTCTTTTAGTTCCATGGATTGTGCCAAAATGTATATTCTTTAAACTTCATGGCTTCCATGACTTGTTAGCCTTCTGCGTATGCTAAATATTGGTCATGTTCACAATCTCAATGCACATATCAAATACCAAGTGATTTTTCGTTATCAAAATAGGATTGGACTCATAGAGTCAAAATTCACATGCTTCATCTTTGTGAGCTAAAAGTTATACCCATGTGAATCTAGAATAATCATCAACAATAACAAAGGCATATGATTTTCTGCCTAGACTCTAAATTTGATTCGGACCAAATAAATCCAAGTGTAGCATTTGAAGTGGTCTAGTAGTGGAGATAGCCTTCTTCTTCTTAAATCCAGATCTTGTTTGTTTTCCTCGTTGGCGTGCATTACATATTTTATCTTTCACAAATTTTGTCTTTGGTAAACCCTTTACTAATTCTTCCTTAAATAGTTTAGACATTAAATCCATGTTTGCATATCCTAACCTCCTATGCCAAAGCCAACTAGCCTCATTTATAGTAGTAAAACATTTCATATGTTGAGAGACTAAGTTATCAAAACTAGTAGCATAGGCATTTTCATTTTGTTCAGCAGTAAACAGAATTTTATTCTCAGTCATGTTTTCTGCTATGCATCTATCATGCTCAAATTACACTCTATATCCTTTATCACAAAGTTGCCTTATACTCAATAAATTATGTTTCAATCCATCAAGGAGTAAAACATTGTCTATAACTAGAGATGGATCCTTACCAACTTTACCTACTCTTATGATCTTACCTTTTGCGTTGTCCCCAAAAGTGACGAATCCTTCGTCCTTTGGAGTGATGGACACAAACTTTGCTTTATCTCCTGTCATATGTCGTGAGTATCTGCTATCCATATACCATTTTTCCTTTCAAGAGGAGGATCCTAAGCACACCTGCAAGACATACTCAAATAACTACTTTTGGTACCCAGATTTTCTTGGGTCCTTTGGGGTTAGTGTCAGAATCTCCCTTCACTTTCCAAACTTTCTTAATTCTTACATCCTTGTTCTTAAGTGGACAATCAAATTTTATATGGCCTAACTTCTTACATTTAAAGCATGTAGTGTACCTATAATTGTCTTTAGATGGAGCATAAGATTTTGATTCTCTTACAAAGTAGCCCATGTAAAGATGTTTCTATTTTAGGTTTTTCTTTCCATTAAAACCAATACCTTATTTGACAAGTGAGTTTCTCTGAGCATCAAGGATTTTATCAAGGATGTTTTGGCCCTCTGTAAATTTATGAAGAACTTTTGACTTGTCTTCTAACTTTCTTTCTAACTCCACAATTTTCAAATCTTTTTCTTTTATTATAGAAACATGGGATTCATTTTGTTTTTCGAAAAGCTTTGAAGATTCCTTTAATTTAGTTTTCAAATCATAATTTTTCTTTGTTATTTTCTCAAGCATTTTTAGAGTATACAAATATTCTTGTTGTAGTTCATCATATGAAAGCATGTTATTTTCATTATCAGAATCACTCAAATAATAAGACGAGGAGGAGCAAAATGATTGTACCTCGTGATTGTCGTGTGCCATTAGGCACAAATTAACAACCTCAGTATCACTGGATTCAGTGTCTGAGCTACTAGTGCTGTGAGAATCCCAACTGGCTTTCAAAGCTTTCTTCTTCTTTTTAGAGACTTTTTTTAGTTTAGGACAGCACGACTTGATATGCCAAACTTCTCTGCAATTGTAGCATGTAGGTGGATCATCCTTTTGTTTCCTTTTTCTTGACTCTCCTTTTTCTAATTTCAAGTCCCGAAATTTTCTGCCAAACTTCTTGTTCTTTTTCAGGAACTTTCTAAACTTCTTAGTTAGAAGAGCCATATTGTCTTCCGATTCTGAATCACTTTCTTCACTGGAACTGTTGGAAGATGCTTTGAGAGCTGCTACCTTCTTTGCTTTGTTATGCTCACTTAGTTTTTCGTTTATTACCAATTTGTATGTAATGAGCGATCCGATGAACTCGTCCAATGTCATTGCCTTTAGGTTCCTTCCTTCAGCTATGGCGATAGCCTTTGTCTCCTAGATTGGCAGTAAACCCCTAAGAATCTTCCTGGTCATTTCATAAGCCGGGTAAGTCTTACCAAGAGCATGCAAAGATTTTGTGATGTGGGTGAAGTTGGTGTACATAGATTGGATTGATTCATTTGGAGTAATCTTAAATGCTTCGTATTCACTAGTAAGCATATCTATCCTACTATCTTTTACCTTCTTAGTACCCTCATATGTGACTTCTAATTTTTCCCATATCTCTTTAGCAGTTTTACAGGTCATGACTCTATTAAACTCATTTACATCTAATGCACAGTATAATAGATTTATAGCTGTAGCATTTATTTGAACTGATTTCCAATCATCATCTGTATATTCATCTTTAGTCTTAGGTACATTTTTTTTTTCAACAATTTTCATAGGAACATGATTTCTTTTGAAAACAACTCTTCACACTTTCCAATCAGCATTTAGAGGATAAATACTCATTCCTTGTTTCCAGTAGGTGTATTAACACCACAAAAAATTGGTGGACGTGTGGATGAGTGTCCCTCACTGAATAGGGTTACAACGATCTGTGTCATCGTGATCTTTTACAAAACAAAGGTTAAGTATATGTAACCTCGCTCTAATACCAAATGTGAATTTAGGTATAATCCCAAAAGGGGGGAGGGGGTGAATTGGATATTTTAAAAATATTTTGGTTTCTCAATCCCTAATTTAAAAATCGAACCTTACAAATACTAGTTTGGAGATCCTCAGATTTTAATATTTCACAACTTAATAAATTTAAGCTATGAATACCTCAAACAATTCAGTATTACCCAATCAATCTCAAGTGCAAGAAATAATTAATGCATACACAAATATAACAATCAATAATTAAACACACGTGGAAATAAAATGAGGTAAGGGAAGAGAGAAGCAAACACAAGGTTTTTACGAGGTTTGGCTAAACCCGGCCTATGTCCTCACCTTGGGAAAAACACCCAAGGATTCCACTACTCTACTCCTTAAACCTAGGCAGAGCTTCCCATTACAACCTGTTGCTTACAAGAGGAACAACTTCCTCCTCACACTCTGTTGCTTACAAGAGGCACATTTTCCTCCTTCCCAGTTCACAACCTGAACCATTTATACAATAGATGAATGAAATTTCTGAACACTCAGGTGCTTCTTAACAAGCTAATGAGTACAATAAAAATTCTAAGCACTTACATAAGCTATAACATGAAGCTCAAGTTGTATGCAAAAAAATGATCTTTGTATGAAAGATATATTTGTATGAGATGCTTCAAAGATCAACCCTTTAATCAATATCTCCCAAAAATGATTTCTTAAAAATATATGCTTTGGAGATCTTAGGGTTTGATTTCAAATCACTATATGTAAGAATAGAATATAAGATCTTTTCAAAAAATAGTCTTGAATCATGCACAGAACTAAGTTCTTGCTATCAAATAATTTATGTAGAAATAAATTTAAATCTTTGAATGAAAAAATATAGCTTTGAGGATTACAAAGATTTAAACAATAGTTTTCAAATACCTTTTGCACAATTGATGTAGAATCTTTTGAATAAAAAATATGACTTTGAGTATCACAAAGATTCAAGCTTTAGAACACTATTCCCAAAAAAAAAATTCAAATAAATAAATATGGGAAAAATAGGTTTCTTACTACCAATAACATATTTAGATAAAACGAATAATGGAGTAGATAACCGTTTAACAACAAGATTGAATACTCAATAAATTATTTTTCCAAACCTCAAGATCAAACTAGTCTAGCAAGAAGTTGTGAGTGTATGCACTTGGATCTTGAAGATGAGAATGCCTAGACTTGATGTGAATGCTTTGGAGTGTAGGCAAAAATTCTTAGCAAAAGGTTCAAAACTCTCAAAGAGTATGCTAAAAGTGTTTTTCTAGGGTTTATAGTTAGGGTTTATAAGAAATCTCACCATCTAAAATTTTTTTGACCATTGGATCATTTAAAATATTAAATTTACATTCATGTCCACATTGAAGTGTCGTTCTCCGCCAAGAACTCGTCGACGAGTCAATACATTCGTCGCCTAGTGTCCTTCAATCATTTGTCGATGAATCCCGGGGATTCGTCGCCGAGTGGCCTGTGTGAGATTTATATGGTCTCAACATCTTCTCGTCGACAATAGCAAAGCATTCATCACCGAGCGGCCTTTAGTCCTTCATCGACGAAATTAGGGGAATCATCGACAAGCTACCTGTAATTCAGCTTGATCCAACCTAGGTAAAATGCATATGAATATGTCATGAAAAACATGCATCCTAAGGTCAATCTATATGTCATTTTGAGTTTCGTATCATATCTTATGAGTTATGCAAATATAATCAACCTACTACAAATTACAATTGAAAATTTGGATTTTTTTATCTTTCTGCTCTTCTACTTCAATGGATTGAGTGTGTTCCTCATGGCTTCCATAACGTGCTTACCAACCGTGCATGCTAAGTCATGATCTTGTTCAAAATCTCAATGCAGAGGTTAAATACCAAGTGATTTGTCATTATCAAAATAGGATTGAACTCATAGAGTCAACAACATGAATCAGTGTACGCATCATATTCACAATTATCACTCATGCTTTAAGATGATTCATCACATAACATATAACATGAATCAACATAGGAGTCATTGCATGACATATTTAATGAAGGAGGTTGAGATACAGTTACTTCCTTATCAACTACAACCGTTATTTCATGACTCAGCACTTCTTGATCATTTAAGCTTGGAGTATCCGAAGTGGTGGTCTCTTCTTTCTTAGACACTCCATATATTTTTTCTAACTCCTCCCATATATCCCTCGCAAAATCACATGCCATAATCTCAAGAAAAATATTAGAACTCAAGGCACAGTCTAACATATCCAAGGCATATGAATTTACACTAATGTCATTTTCATTTTCTAGCATGCAAATTCCATTAACGATCATCTGTTAGGCCCTCCAGTTCATAGATTTTATAAATATGCTCATTTTTAATTTCCATATGGCGTAATCAACACCATAAAATACAAGAGGCCTCACCCATGATCATCCCTTACCGAGTGGGGATACACCAACTAGAGCCATTGCGATCTTTTACATAAGCAATTAAACTTTTTGCAACAAGGCTCTGATACCAATTGTTGGAATTGGTGTATCCCCAAGAGGGGGAGGGGGAGAATTGGGTATTTAAAATTTTCTGCCTAGGTTCAATTCAAATCCACAATTAGTATAGCTCAACCTAGGGTCTGTCTAAGCAAATACCAATAACCTAGCAATATAAAACTGAGGAGATAAATAAAAAAAATACGATAAGGTCAGTATTTCCTAATCGTTCACAATAATAAAAACATAAACATTGATAATTAAAATTAGACACAAGAAATGTTATCGAGATTCGTCCAAACTTGCTTACGTCCCCGCCTCAAGTTCACAAGTAAGAGGATTCACTACCTTTGGTCACTTACAGGTGGAGCAACACCATTTACAACACCCTCTCCTTATTGGGCGAGGGACATCCCATGTGACATTACAGGACTGACCCCAACCTTTACAACATGATCCTTATAGGCTAGATCACCACCTCCTCAAGCCAAGCATGGAATACAACGTTCAATACAAATTTTGCGTACAATAAAAGTGCTTCTTCACTAAGCAAATATGTACCAAAATATAATTAATGCCTCACAAATGATAAGGATTTATGCTCAAGTGAGACCTTGTAAAAGTATGTGCCAACTCTCAACAATGTGTATATGTGTATATATATGTGAGTGAGAACTCTGATTCAAGATAATATATTCACTAATGAATAATCACAGAATCTTTAAAACCCTAAGCAATATCAAAAAAATAATTTTCAAATGTTAAGCACAACAGATATTAGGGTTTTTAAGCTTGCTAAAATATATTTGTCGAAAGCAATGTGCAAGCTTTTGAATCTTGTAATAAGGATGCCAAGATTCACAAGCTAGGAGGAGTTATTCCCAAACGATATTTATCAATAAAATATAATGGGGGAAAACATTAGTTTACTCTCAAAAATCAATATCAAACAATGCAAGTATGAGCGAGAGTAATAAGCTTAAAGATGAATGCAAGAATGTCCACAAGATTTAAGTACTCGATCAACCTTCAAGTTGCAATAACTTTGCAAATGAAGATGAAGAACACAATGCTCTCTTTTCAAAAAAAATATATATAATCAATGGAGTGTAATAAAGAGATTTAACAATAAGCTTGTAAAAATGTGGGAGTGTGGTAGATTTAGCACAATAAAAATTTCAGAGAAAATTTTGCTAATCAATTTGCTAATCTATGGCTAATCTGGGCAAATGAAGGGGTATATATAAAATACCCAAAATTTTAGACCATTGGGGACACAGAGGAAATTTTGGGAAAAGTTTAATTGAAGTTAACCCTTAATTAGCATGGTTAAAAATAGCAGACCCAAGAGATTCAGTCGACCCAAGCTCGGGTCAGTCGACTGTTCATATAAAAAATGATAGTTTTTCACTATGCTCGATTGACCAAAAATAGGGCCAGTTAAAAAAAAAATATTGTTGGTCAACCTAAAGACAAGTGATCTAGAACCCTTTGCGGGTTCAGTCGAACATGATAAGGGGACGGTTTACCATCAACTAGGTTCGATCGACCATGGTAATTTTGAACTACATTTTTGGTCGACTGAAGAAGGAGGTTGATGAGTCCCTAAAATACATGATTTCAGACCCTCATTTTCCCATAAAACCTGCACCTGATAACTGGTTGTTTTCAATAGATAAAACAATTCAAGCATGCAACAACCTATAATCCACTACCAGCATGCAATTCACATCCACTGCATCCACCATGAGGCATTCTAGACTAAGCATGCAATCAGGTAGCAATTATCAATTAAAAAAAACAACTATCCATTAAAGAATATAAATAGTGTTGACCCTATGATTCTAATCCTATTTTGATAATGACAAATCACTTGGTATTTGACCTATGCATTGAGATTGTGAGTATGAACATTATTTAGTATGCATGGAAGGTAAGGAAGTTATGGAAGCTACGAGGATTAAAGCATATACAACATGACACAATCCATGGAACTAAAAGAGTAGAAGAATGAAAATGCAAGCATAAAGTTCAAGATCGTCATGGGAATGGGTATTTAGAATTGATTGTATTTGCATATTTTATATGATATAGCTAGAAGCTCAAAATATACCCTACACATGCATCTCATGAAAATCTTCTAGGGTTAAATGTAGACTTAGAGATACTTCCAATTGATCCTGCACACAAACTCATTAACCATTAAATACAAAGAGTATTTGTCATTATCAAAATCGGGTATGACCCATAGGGTCAACAATCTCCCCCTTTTTTATGATGACAAATACTTGCCTACTTCTCCCCCTTTTGGAAACAGCAAAAAAGGCCTAAATAAACATTTAAGTATATAGGCAAATAATCATCTAAATACAAGATATGTTTGAGAAAAGGTTTTTAGAAAATTCGGCAGCATGTTATTTGAAAATAGAACATTTCCCAAAAATCTTTGTATACAAGTGACCCGATTGAGTAATATATTTACAAAATATCCACAACTACTTACTCAAATAGTTCAGTATTCTCAAAACATAAATATAACTATCACTCATGCAAGAGATATGATAGTCATGCATTTTATAGCACAAACAAATTCATAGAGTATAAAGCAATGACAAGTTTATCAATTAAGCGCACAAACTATATAACTGGTTATTAAAATATTTAATGGACATGAAAAACGTAGTCAAAACAGAAATATCCTCAAACCATTGTGATTTAAGCATTTCATGAGACCTGTAGAAAATTTGAATTTAAAGACACACGATATATAAAGAATAGGTTTGAGTATAAACATGGTCTAACTAGTTCGCATGCATTTTTATGTGTAGTTACTGAACCAGTTATGCGACTTTAAAACCATATGTGTATATAATAATAATAATAATAATAATAATAATAATAATAATAATAATAATAATAATAATAATAATAATAATTCAAGAGAGAAAAAAATTAGTTTTGAAATTAGTTCTTGCCATAAAGTATTACAATAAATATATATATATATATATATATGTATGTATATACATATAAATATATATCTCCCTTTTGATATTTGCAAAAAGTATTGGGGGTGCTTGCTGAAAAAGAAGTGTTAAAGATCAGGCAAGCACAAATTTTCTAGTTTGTCAATTAAGCACATACAAAAATATAACTAAAAAACCACAACCATAATGATCCTAAAGATTTAACAATCGCATGCAAGATCATATGGCTACCACAAAGAACGTGTGGCTAAGTATTATATTTTTCAATTAAGATATTCAATAAGGTCATCATAATTGAGCACGTGTCACGGTGAATAACAAACTGATCTAAGCCAAAAATATTGGTGAGCATAACAAGATAGGAATTTAATTTCAGATGTTTCCCTTATTAATTTGAGTACGTGCTTAGACTCTTTAACTACTTATACTATCCAAAGATTAATTTCATTATGCTCAGTAGTATAAGCCATTCATTTGAAATCCTTTTAAACCAACCATATTGATGATTTATTAATAATATACTAATTAGTATGGTTATCCCTATAGGCCATAGATGCATCTTAGAAAATATATTAAGGCATGAACTAATACTCACAACCAAGAGCAATCCATATCTATTTATAGACCTTTAAGCACTGGATATGATGTTCAGGGTTTTCTGAAGAGCCTTAATATTCAAGAATGTGAATTGATGCATATGAATCCTTTAAATTCTTTCTATAGGGATGGAGTCAGGCTCCTCTAATTATTCGATGATTATGCAATGATGAAGTTTAATTTTCATTTAGTTTTCACTCATCATTTCAAAAATATTTTAACTTTCTTTTTATTATAATCATCTTTAGACAAGGTTTTACTTGGGAAAATTCTAACGAAAATTCGGAAGCATGTCGTTTTTAAATTGAACATTTTCCCATAAAACCTGTACCTGATAGGTTTGATCAAGCAGATTATAATTCTATTTAAGGCACACAAGAACCTATATCCATTACAAATGCAACACACATCACTGCATCTGCCATGCAGGAGGCTTTCAACACAAGCATGCATTCCAGTAGTATAAACAACAATCCATATAAAATGTAAACCATCCAACTAGATACCATGAACAATAAATAACCATGGATAGTTAGGAATTCATTGTAGTACTCATATGGACATTTAGGCATGAAATAAAAATATGAGAGCATTTTAATTTATATAATCATGAAAGAATATATGCTCCCCCTGAGTTATGCGCTCAACTCATTTTATGTTTTTTTCTGATTATTCAAGTTCTTTAGCCAAGTGTATTAAGTTTCTATGATTATATCTTGGCTTTAAATACATTCAGCTTAGAGGACTAAAAGGTGACAATAGATATTTCTTTAAGTGAACTAAGCCAAAATGTTGCCTCTTTTCTTATGATTTGTAGTACGTGAGAGGCCCAACTTAGAATGACTTTTGATTTAAAAATGCAGAAGCATAAGCCTATTTGAATTTGATACATTCATCTAGATTGAGACCTAGGCTATTTTATTAACTATTCAACTCATCTCTAAATATATAAAGCTCTAATGGGTTTGACTTAAAGTTTGAGAGCTTTGTGTGAGAAGTAAAGAATGAATACTCTTAAAGATTAAAATTTTTATTTAAGTTCAGGAGAGTATTCAGAAGTAGGACATTGTTCAAAAGGTATTCCTGCTAGTTAATATGTCCTAGAATGATGACTTTATTTTGATTTAGGCTTTTAAGTTCAATGATGGGTTTAGGATTAAATGATATATAGTGTGAGATGAATTCCCTAAACCACAAGCTAGTGCAATGGATAAAAGGTATGCTTAGCTTTAGATATTCATATTTAAGTGTGAGTTAAGTAATTTGAGATTTAAATACAAGGCAAACATGTCATGTCCATTTGGAAGTGAATTTTTATTCAAGCGACCAATAATTTCATTTTTCAACAAATGAATATATGCATTAAGTTCAGATTGATTATTTTGCTTGAATTTCTGTATTGACTTAATTTTTCAAGATCCTTAGTATGTAAAATTTCGAATAGTGGACAAATTCTAAATTTTTATGGTTTCAGCCTGAATTACTTCCTAAGCCTTTAAACAACACTACCCCCTATAGCTAATCCTAAATGCTAAGGAAGAATTATGTGATCATGTAATTCCTGTTTGAGTAAATTCTTTCATGAATTTCAAGGGGTTTGTTTTCTTAACAACTCATACCATTTTTCTATCTTTTATTCTCGATGGGTTAGAAGTCAGTGATTCTTTGACTTTCCATACTCGTTTGGGTTCACACATTTTCTTTTAAATGGACAATTAAATTTTATGTACCCCTTCCTTTTACACAAGACACATATGGTGTGAGTGTATGGACTGGAGGAGGTACTAGCATAATGTTTTAATTTTTTTACAAAGCACCCCGTGTATATTTTCTTCCTTTTCCTATTTTCAATTCCATTAAAACCTATACCTTCCTTATCTAAGGTCATCTTTTGTGAACCTAACAACTTATTAAAGTTATCCTTGCCTCTAGTGAACATGTGATCTTAGATTGGTCTTCTATTTTCTTTTCTAGTTCTTGCATTTTAAAGTTTTTAAGACCCTTGCAAACATCTTGTAATTTAATAAACTCTTTAGACATGTTGTTTGCTTTTTGTTCAAGTTCTACAATAAGAAGATATTTATTATTATCATTTGATGCTTGAGATCTTATTGCATTCAATTCTTTCTCTAACTTTTCATTCTTGTTTACTAACTGTTTAATCATTAAATCATTTTCCCTTTCAACAAGAACTTTTGATTCACATTCTTTCATACATGCCACATACTTATTTTCCAAAACAGTATATTTCTTATTAGATTTAACAAGTAACTTATGAATTCTAACGTATTCAATCTGCAGTTCTTCATAAGTAGGCATGCTTTCACTATCACTACTATCACATGATTTAGAATCAGATGCATCATTTAAATCATAACATGAATCATTTTCAGATTTGTCTAATAGAATGGAAGGAGTTGAAATTACCTCATCATTAGTCAAAGCAACAAAGCACGGGTTACCTCCTTCAAGATTCATGGAGCTTGAGTCACAAGGAGTGATTACTTTATTTTGCATTGATGCTCCATATCTCCTCTCAAGTTCATCCCATGTTTCTTTAGCACTGCTACATGCTATAATCTAAAATAAAATATTAGAATATAAAGCGGCAGCAGGGTATTCATAGCATCAAAATTTACTTGCACTAAGTTCCTATCATTATCATCCAACTCATATTCAGATTTAGGAACATTAACACAATCAGTGATTTTTACAAGCACAATATTACCCTGATCAATGACTTTTCAAAACCTCCAATTTAAAGCTTTCACAAATACAGTCATTCGAAATTTCCAAATAGCATAGTTTTCACCACAAAATACTGGAGGGTTCATGACCAACCTTCCCTCAAGATTTGGTCCAACTAGAATCTTAAGTTTAGGAGGAAAACAGTATGCTTTTGTAATAGTAGATGACTATTCAAGATTTACTTGGGTTAATCCTTAGCAAATAAAGATGAAACCTGTGACATGCTAATCACCTTATGCAAAAAATTACAAAATGAAAAGGGTTATAATGTAACAAGTTTTAGAAGTGATCAAGGTAGGGAGTTTAAAAACAAAGAGGTTGATAAATTCTGTAATGAACATGGAATAAATCATAATTTTTCAGCACCTAGGACTCCACAACAAAATGGAGTTGTAGAAAGAACAAATAGAACCCTACAAGAAATGACAAGAACAATTATAAACGAAAATAACCTACTTAAATACTTTTGGGCAGAAGCTGTGAATACAGCTTGTTATATTGTAAATAGGGTATCTATAAGATCAAGTATAGACAAAACACCATATGAACTATGGAAAGGTAGAAAACCTAATATCTCCTACTTTCATATATTCGGATGCAAATGTTTTATCCTTAACACTAAAGATGATTTAGGAAAGTTTGATGCAAAATCTGATGAAAGAATCTTCTTAGGCTACTCTACAAATTGTAAAGCTTATAGAATTTATAATAGAAGAACTCATACTATTATTGAATCCATACACATAACGTTTGATGAATCAAATAATTATGACAAAAAAGTTAAGATTGATGAAAAAGAAGATATTCCAAAAAAAGAAGAAGATCTTGAAATAAAAGAAGAAAACAATGATGACGCTTCAAATGAAAACATCAAAGAAAATCTAGAACTACCTAAAGAATGGAGATATGCTAAAAG
This sequence comes from Malania oleifera, assembly GCF_029873635.1. NCBI lineage: Eukaryota > Viridiplantae > Streptophyta > Magnoliopsida > Santalales > Ximeniaceae > Malania > Malania oleifera. Next base: position 56,228,175 of record NC_080422.1, on the reverse strand, counting down.
TCACCCAAAAGAACAAATTCTTGGTGAAACATCAAAAGGAATAACCACTAGAGCCTCATTGAAAAATATTTGCAACCATTATCCTTTTTTGTCTTAAGATGAACCCAAGAACATTGAAGAAGTCTTAAAAGATGAATTTTGGATTATAGCAGGAGGAACTAAATCAATTTGAAAGGGATGCACTAACATGAGCCATCATGATCTTTTACTAAATAACGTTTAAGTCTAAGTACAAGGCTCTGATACCAATTATGGTTTTACTGTAATCCCAAGAGGGGGGTGAATTAGTATTTAAAAATTTTATCCACTAGGTCAATCCATTAATAGCAGTATTACACAAGCCTAAGGTCAATCTAGTGCATATAAGATAAATCAATGTAAATATACATCGGAATTTAAATTGCAATAGAAATTTAACCAATCATGCACAATAAAGCAGTGAAGGAGATGACACAAGAAATGTTATCGAGATTCAGCAAATTGCCTATGTCCCCGCCTTGGCACACCCGCACAAGGATTACACTATAAGCTCACTTAACGGGTGGAGCGACACCGTTTACAACCAAGTCAATTAACAGAGCTTGCCTCAACCTACACCTTACCAGGATGGTGCACAAAACTTTCCTAACCGGGTCTAAGCCAATCTAGGACTATTCAACAGGGCTAGTCTCCCTCTTCAGGCCCGTGCCTGGAATACAACAAATTTAACCAATAATGTGCGTACACGTAAAACGCTTCTTACACTAAGCATATATGTACCAATATAATCAACACACTATCAAATGATAAGATACGATAAGCTCAATGTAGTCTTAGTGTCTACTTCACTCTCAAAGATTTATGCAAATATTGCAATCAGTACGTGAGTGTAAGTGATAGGATCTTTGTGTCAAAATAATAGTCTCAATCTCAATGCAGAAACAAAGATTACAAGAACACTTCAAATATATCAACAAATTTTTTTCAAAAAATAAACCACAAGAGATATTCAAAAATGATTTGTAAAAATTATTTGATCTTTGTGTCAAGATGATAATATCAATCAAAAGATAGAGCAACAAAGATCTTCAGCACGCAAGCAAATATCTCAAAATATTTCTCAAAGATAAGTATAAGAGATATTTCAAAACGATTTGTAAAATATTTTCGCAACTAAAACACAATATAAACTCTTTGAGTATTGCAATGAATGTGTAAAACTCACAAGCTCAATGAAATTTTTATACGGATGACTTATTAATGAAGTCTTCTAGAAAAACTCAAGACTCTCAGATAAAAATATATCTCAATCAACTAGAACTAACGAGAGTGTAAGCTTAACTAAAAACTCACAATAACACTTTTACTTAACAAGGTTTGCAATGAGGATGAGTAAGAATGAAGAAATGAAGCTTGAATGTGAGAAATAGATCTTTTGAAAATCAAAGAAATTTTGCTAATTGTTTTTACTAATCTTGCACTAATCTTTGCAAATGAGGGGGTATATATAGAATTCCCCAAAATTATAATCATTTAGGACATATTGGTCATTTTAGAAAAAATTTAAGTGAGGTTAATTAAATTTTAATAGTGTTTTAACCTCGGTGAAATTCGCCAACCCGAGAGCACCGGTCGACCATACTTAAGGTTTGGTTGACCGAGTGTCTCAGTTCAGTCGACTAGGAGTACTTTGAACTAGAAAGATGGTTGACCAGGTGGAAGACAATTTTTCAAATCCGCGCGGTTCGGTTGACCAGATCATTTGGAACTAGGAGGTTCGGTCAACCAGGTGATTGGGGCTTCTCCCGAGGATGTTCGATCAACTAGAGCATTAGAGTTCATTTTCTGGCCGGTCGACCAAAGGGTCAACTTTTGACCCTAGGGATGTTTGATCGACCAAGCTATATAAGTTTGGCTAGGTCCGGTCGACTGTACGGTTGGGAGAACCCCACATGTCAGTTCGGTCGACCATAATGTTGGTTTACATTTTTGGCCGGTCGATCGAAGATCTCAATGTAATTGAGTTCGGTCGACCGAACATGCCATCCTTGGGCCTTTCGGCCCTTTTCCCTTTATTAAATTGTCCCTAATTATATGATGTTTCTTTTTAAGACTATGGGGGACATTTTTATGCAATATTCAAGGTCCTAAAGACAATCTATGGTCTTTGTGAGTTAACCCCAAAAATCTGGCATCGATCGACCGATCCCTAAGGTCATTCAATAATCCTTTAAGCTTATCTACCCTATCATGCATGTAATGCATTGATTATTACAAACCATTTCCTATTTACTATTATAAACCCGAATAAAACTCAATTAAATTACAGCAAATAAATGTTCTAGGTCTTTATCTTCTTCAAGTCCATGTGCATGCACCATATGATACTTCTAATTGATCATGCACACAAACTCATCAACCATTAAATATAAAGAGTATTTGTCATTATCAAAACCGAGTATGACCCATAGGGTCAACACTTTACTACAATACTCTTTATGTTGTTAACTCTGTGTCTTTTTTTACATTCACATTCATATTCTATATTCATGTGTCACATTTTCATTATCTCTTTATGTATTCATGTCTGTTTTCACATATTATGTTTTCATGTCAGTTCCGTCTACTGGTCTTATATCCATTGCTTCCATATTTGCTATTTCCATATCCGTTGTTCCCATATTATCCATGATTAAACTTACAATTATACGTTTAGAACCCTTTATACTAGTGATAATCATAGTCATGTTGCCACTCCATGACGAGTTATGCGTCTCGAAGGCTGGACATAACCCTGGTCAGCCCACCAGAGTTTAATAAACCACATTCTACATCTCTAACTCCGATTGGCTATTCCCACATTGGTCTAGACTCCAAGGGGACACTACCTATTGGCCTAACTGGGCTTTTCAATCAGTTTTGGTGATAACAAACAAAGGACATTTTAACTTGCAATGTTTGAGTTTTGGTGTTTCAGGAAAACAAGGATCTTTGTGGACCATCAAGTTAAATAAACTAACAAGTGATCCAAAAAGAAGCTTAAACATTGCAAGTTAAGAAGCACAATACTGATCAAAGCATGGGAAGCTAAAACTAGCTCAAGCAAACAATCAAAGCGATTTCAAAGTAAAAAGAAAGTGGATGATCTCAAGCTTAGCATATAAGGTTTTAGGAAAACTAATGTAAGTACTTCAAAGTCTAAATATCTCTTGAAATATCTTTTGAAGCTTTTTAAGGGAATTATATGGACTTAGAGACCCATTTAAAAACCTCGGAATAAGTTTTATAATGAATGAATGAAAGAAAGTAAAACTATTTTTATTATTGAAAGTTAACATTCAAAAAAAGATCTGTTCAGAAGCCTCGAACTCTGTTCAGAACCCTGAAGTAACAACTTCAAATGACTGAACTCCAAGTTCAATTAACTGAAGAATTACTTCAGACGTCTGAAGAATAAGCTCAGTCGTATGAAGATTTTTCAGTGAGAAATAGAAATTGGCAGAAGCACTTCAGATGATTGAACCTTGACCTCGGTCGTCTGAACTCGACTCTTTGGTCATCTAAACCCTATCCTCGGTCGTCTGACCCTATATCTAGTTCATTTTTTTTAACAGACTTAGGAACTTCAGATGACTAAAATCGAGTGTTCAGCCATCTGAACACTGTTAACGGGTAGAAATTTTAAAAATTTTATTTTTTAAATATTAGTTGCTTGGGCTCCAATTTTCTAAAAACTTGGGAAATACAATACGGAAACTTGTTTGAATGCCTATAAATACATGGTTTTCCAATTCAAGACACTACCAGGTATTGAAAAATCTGCCATAAGCTCTCTTGCTCTCAAAGTATCAACTTGCTCATCTTTTGCAAACTGAAAGTGCTGGTGTTCTGAGATCATTGGTCATCAATCCTTGAGTTCTACTTGCTGATTTCTCATCTAGAGAAAAGGGAGTTTGGTGAAATCTATTCTTAAGCTTCAAAAGTGTATTTCATTCTTGATATTTACTTTTTGAAGTACATAGATTTGAATTGTACCAACTTGCTTTTTGTGTGAGCACTCTCTGTACACAATCCTCTTATTGTTTCTCTTGTAGTTTTTGGACGATTCCAGGTTGTTGGATCATTGACCAAGCGAGAGTACAAAATTTGGAGAAGGCAGGCTCTAGCCTTAGCAAAGGAGTGTTGTAATCGATGTTATTTCGCCCGGTAAAGGAACTGCGATAGTGGAACCCTTCGGTAATTTGCCAAGGGCGAGGACGTAGGCTGTGTTGAAGCCGAACCTCATAAAATCTTTATGTCCCTCTCTCTTCCTTATTTATTGTTTTTTTGCACAATATATTGTTGTGTATACTAAAGTGCAGATTGCAAGGCTTGAAATTAAAATCAAAGGAAGACTCTTGATATTTAGAAAGTACGCTTTGATTAACCATTTGCGGAAACCCAAAAGGGAGAATTTTGGTTAATTTGCGGAAATCTTAATAAAGAGAAGCACAAATAAAGATTTCATCCAAAGCAGGTTGCAAACATCTACAGGGCAACTGACAAAAGGCTTAACAAAACTTGCATGTTTGTTTGAATACTTTGGTTAAATTGGTTTGTGTGTTTAAATTTCAGTATCTTGCGGTGTGGTTTTGGTTGTGGTTTTTAGTTGATTGATTTATTTTTCTCATTGTTGTATTAAAATAAGTAAGTTGTAAAAAGAGGTCAAAAATATTAAAATAAACCAATTCACCCCCCCACTTGGGAAAGCTATCCTAACTTCACTACCCTTCCCTAGCACAATCGATCATCTCGTCTCCACACTTTATCAAAGATGTGTGGGTGCACTAGCCCTACCATACATTTCCGTAACAATATTGTGCCCTTTTCCTGGTCCATCGGAGTTCTCAAATCATATATTGTAATTTAACATTATCAAACACTTGCAAAATAATTCATATCACCTTTTAATTCTCAATACATTTCCAGCATTTCCTACATCATATATATATATATAGTTTAACACAAAAACTTCATTTTACTCATGTTACACAATTTAACAACATATTTCATACGTTCAATGAAAATAAGCCAACCTATAGTCATCATTCATATACTGAAAATTTACATTTAATCTCTTACACAATTAACCAAAAAATATGTACCATTTAACTTTCCATTTTCACAAACAATATATAATACCGCAGCCCTAGGCTAAAAAATTTACAATTCAAACGGTTGGCATTTCAGAACCCACATGAAAATCATATACATATATACATAATATTTCCATTTTTCACCAATTATTTCCTCAAAAATACTGATTTAATATGTTCCCTTTACTTGATTTCTTGAACTACACCAGCAAGGACCCCAAAATGATCCCTGCGGTGCTCACTCGAACCTTGAATAAAAAACCCTAGTTTAATCAAATAAACCCCAAATAACCTACTGTTTCAACATTTTCTCAACCTTTAAACCTCAAATAAACATTTAAAACCCCAAAAACTAAGAATCCAAACCCTTACCTCAACTTTGGAGCGATTCCTGAAAAGCCCAGTTTAGAAATCTTCTCCGCTAGATGTGTAGAGAATCTCCCCTAGAACACTGTAGCGATTTTCGTTTGTTGATTCGGCCTGAATCTAAGCTGAAAACTTAGAGAGAAACGCTTTAGAGAGAGAAAAACGAAGAAAAAAAATGATTTCTTTGAGGAGAAGCTTCCTCAACTCTTTTTATACACGATATTGCCACGTGGCTTCGTCGACGAGAAGACAGGATTCGTCGACGAACCACAGAAGGGAATTCGTCGACGAGAGGATGCATTCGTCGACAAAACATAAAATCTGAAATTCACTCACTTAGGATCTCTTCATTGATGAGGGACTGAACTTCGTCGACGATCCCTAGAAGAACACTCATCGACGAAGATAGGAGATTTGTCAACGAGGTCTGCTGTTCTTTCTTTCAAAATTTTCCATTTTCCCCTTATTATGTATTTATCTATTCTATTTATTATCTTTCCTAATTATTTTAATAGTTTTACTTTTTTGGGTCTCTACAGGTTTCATAACATATCGTTTGTCCAAGAGGTATATTGGTGAATTGAAATGAGGAATGATAGCCAAACTCAAGAGTTTGTAATTAATTTCATTGACTAATTTGTATGGGCTTCATTTTGGAAGAAATTTGTAATTGTGTGCTAGTATATCTAATACTAAACATTTCTTTTAATGACTATCAGCAGTTAGTTCTATGGTAAAGTCCGTAAAGCACTTAAAGTGGATTGGTTCATTAGTTAGAGAAGTTTATACCATCTCTAAAATTGATTCCATATAGTCTATAATACTAGCATCGACAAATTAGTAAAATATTATTTAGTCCCGTTTTTTCCAAATGTTTGATCCCTATTTGGACATATCTTATATGGAGATCATTATACCCAAGTTTAACATAGTTTTTTAAAGACTTGTTTGAGAGTAAGTTCTTGGTGTATGTTTTGTCTATGAATCTAACATCTATTTCCTTCATTTTTTTTTTTTCATATTATGGATTTAAAATCTAAAATTTTTCCCTTCTTATATATACTATGTTTGTCAAAAATGGCAATTCCTAATTTGCAAGCTCTTTGTCTTCCCAATATGATTCAAGGCTTAATATTGTTTGTTTTGTTTGATCTTGTGGATCAAGACTCTACCAAATACACTTGGCATCAAAATATTAGAAGAAATAACCCAAAGAGATTTGGATTAGTCAAGGTCTTATGGAGTTACAAAGGCCTTCCCATGGCTATACACTGCTAACACGACGAAGTCCTACTAACCCTAGAGGAAGATCTTCTTATATTTCTAATAATAAAGTAGCTCTAATACCAATTGCAACTCAAGACATGCAATACAAAGACTAAATAATAATAAACAATAAAAAGCTTAACGAAAGTATATAAAATATGAAAGACAATATATAATAAATATGATAGTAAATGGAATTTGTCTTAAATTATTCTAAATTTATTCTAAACTTTCAATTCAATGTCTCAGATAAAAATGTTGATTACTGGTATGCTTATAGACTTAAATAGGATTACAACAATGGCCAAGATGGGAGTGAAGGGAATACAAAGGAGAATTTATGGAATTGAAAGAAAATGTTCTTTCTTGAAGTTGATCTGCCCTTGTTGGTCTGTTCCTTCTTTATTTATAGCTAGGATGCCCTCTTTCGGATCAATCATAGTTTTTCCTTTTACTTTTTCTCTTTTTGATCTCAGTCATTCTTTTAGTCTTTTACTTTTTTCTCTTTATCAAGCATCTTTATCCTTTGTTGGAGTGTCTTTATTATTGGAGCATCTTTACTTTATTTAATAACCTAGAAAATTATAATGATTAAATAATTAGGAAAAATAATAAATGGGATAGATAAATAAAGAATAAGGGAAGAAGGAAGATTTAAAAGAGGAAGAATAGTAGACCTAGTCGATAAATATCCTGTCTTCGTCGACGAGTGTTCTTCTAGAGATTGTCGACGAAATTCAGTCCCTCGTCAACGAAGAGATCCCAAGTGAGCAAATTTCAGATTTTAAGTTTCGTCAATGAATGCACCCTCTCATCATCGAAGTACTTTCTATGACTCGTCGATGAATCCTGTCTTCTCGTCGACGAAGTCACGTGGCAACATCGAGTATAAAAGATCTAAGGAAGATTCTTGGTGAAGAAAACTAATTTTTCCTCTGTTTTTCTCTCTCTAAAACGTTCTCCCTGTCTTCTCTCTTCAAATTCAGTCCAGATTCAACCAGAATCGACAAACGGAGACCGCTACGATTTTCTAGGGAAGATTCTTTATACATATAGTGGAACAGATTTCTAAACTGAGCTTTTCAAGAAACACTCCAATGTTGAGGTAAGTGTTAAGATTCTTAGTTTTGGGGTTTTAAATGCTTATTTGAGGTTTATAGGTTGAGAAAATGCAGAAATAGTAGGTTATTTGGGGTTTATCTGATTAAACTAGGGTTTTTGATTTAGGGTTTGGGTGAGCACCACATGCATCATTTGGGGTTCTTGTTGGCGTAGTTCAAGAAAGCAAGTAAGGGGGACTATATATTAAACCAGGTTTTTATGAATGAAATGGATAAATGGATTATGTTATGTATATATGTGTAAGTTTTATATTTTATGTTTTATGTTTTAAGTCTTCTGAGTTGTGTATACTGGGAGTTGTAGATTATATTTTTGAAGATATGTATATATGTGGATACAGGTGGATGAATGGTTTATTTTGGAATGTAGATAGATGTAGAAAACTTTGGTATTATATTGATTGAGGATTGTAGTTATGTTTTTCGCTGCGTAATTGTTAATGGAATAACAGGTATAGGAAAATGGATTACGTGGCACTCGGGTCCCACCAGGAGGGTTCAGAGCACCACGAAGCATGGTTTATTCAAGTATAACGCATCGAATCGGGTTTTTGGGTTTAGTGCGTTACAATTTGGTATCAGAGCAATAGGTTTTGGATCCTGCAAACTTTGGTATGATTTATACCAGAGTATAGAAATCAGTTAGGATGAGGATACTAGATGGATAGATTAGGTGTTGAGAAATATAGGATTTTGTTTTATAGTTTAGATGCGGAAATACGTCGACGATTTCATGTGATTTTTATGAAGCAGTTGACGACCTCAGAAAAGCCACGGTAAACCTTAGATGATTTTATTTCTGAACTATGAGACTGGTTCTTATATAGAGAATTTGGATATATATTGGATTTAAATTTAATGATTGTGTTGTTAGAGTTATGATGTGGGATTCTTAACTCTTTTCTATCCTATTTTCAAGATGGATCCTAGGTATGAGAATGTAGAGGCTGAAGGAATAGATGATGTGAAGACTTCCAGTAAGGAGGACTTGGACATCTCCATGACGTTGAGGGGTATAGCCCGACAGGTTAGGGCAGAAATGAGGAAGGATACTAGAGGGCAAAACTGTCCACCTGCAGGTCAGTGCTGCAATATTAAGGATTTCATGAGAATGAACCCTTCGACCTTCGTAGGAGGAACTGATCCAGTGGTTCTAGAGAATTGGGTACAAGAGATAGAGGAGATCATAACTATATTTGACTGCACGGACGAGCAAAAGGTCTTTTATGTTGCATTTAAAATGATCGAAGATGCTAAACGCTGGTGGCTTTTTGTGAAGCTACTAGAGGTGCAGAGACTGGTAAAGATATCACTGACCTGGGAATTATTCAAAGAGTTGTTCTTTGATAGGTATTTTCCCTTATCTATCTGAGAGGAAAAGATTGAAGAGTTTACTAACCCGACCTGGGCGAATATAACTGTTGGGGAATATGTAGTGAAATTTATGTAACTATCTCACTTCACACTATTCTTGATCCCAAACGAGGCAAGAAAGGCCAAAAAATTTGAAAAAGGCTTGAGACACAGAATTTATGAACTGGTGGTGGGATTCTAGGTCCAGAATTTTTTAGACTTGGTTGATAAGGCTTTGGTGTTGGAAAAGAGCATCCAGAGCTGTACAGAGCCTTCAGAGTAGAAGAAGAGGCTTGCACCATCCAGTTTTCAGGCCAAGGTCATTTAGAGATCGAGGAAGAAAGGGAAATATGCAGTGGGCTCGAGATAGGAGACAGGAGATCGGGGTCATCCTGGTTATCAGGATAATCAGTCTTACTCCATATGCTAGAAATGTAACGAGAGGCATAGGGGTGAATGCCGGTTTGGGACTCCTAATTGTATCAGGTGTAGTAAACCAGGGCATATCAAGAAGAATTGTTAGGAACCATTGCCTATTATACCTGTACCGAACCAAGACCAGGGGAAATAGTAGATACCACTTGGCATAGGTGGTTCAGCACGAGTTTACTCATTAATTCAGTCTAAGCCAAACAATGCCAGGAACGCAGGTATGAGTTTATATTTAAGATAATTATGATTTAATTTAGTTATGGATGATTTGGAAGTTTATATGATGATTTTACTTTATTACAGATGATGTAAAAGTTTATCTGATGATAATACTAAATTGTATGTGATATAGTGGAATGTAGAAATGAATCATTAGTGAAATTTCGAGGATGAAATTTCTTAAAGGAGGGGAGAATGTAATGACCTGAAAAATTATAATGATCGAATAATTAGGAAAAATAATAAATGAGATAGATAAATAAAGAATAAGGGAAGAAGGAAGATTTAAAATAGGAAGAACAACAAACCTCATCGATGAATATCCTGTCTTCATCGACGAGTGTTCTTCTAGAGTTCGTTGACGAAGTTCAGTCCCTCGTCGACGAAGAGATCCTGAGTGAGCAAATTTCAGATTTTAAGTTTCGTTGACGAACACACCCTCTCGTCGATGAAGTCCTTTCAGTGACTCGTTGACAGATCCTATCTTCTCGTCAACGAAGCCATGTGGCAACATCGAGTATAAAAGATCCAAGGAAGCTTCTTAGCGAAGAAAACTCATTTTTCCTCCGTTTTTCTCTCTCTAAAACGTCCTCTCTGCCTTCTTTCTTCAAATTCGGTCCGGATTTAGCCCGAATCGACAAACGGAGACTGCTACGGTGTTTTAGGGAAGATTCTCTACACATCTAGCGGAGCAGATTTCTAAATTGGGCTTTTCGGGAAATGCTCAAAAGTTGAGGTAAGGGTTAAGATTCTTAATTTTGGGGTTTTAAATGCTTATTTGAGGTTTATAGGTTGAGGAAATGCATAAATAGTAGGTTATTTGGGGTTTATCTAATTAAATTAGGGTTTTTGATTCAGGGTTCGAGTGAGTGCCATAGACATCATTTGGGGTACTTGTTGGCATAGTTCAAGAAAGCAGGTAAGGGGAATATATATTAAACGGATAAATGGATTATGTTATGCATATATGTATAAGTTTTATGTTTTATATTTTATATTTTAAGTCTTTTGAGTTGTGAATACTAGGAGTTGTAGATTATGCTTTTGGAGATATGTGTATATGTGGATACAGGTGGATGAATGGTTTATTTTGAAATGTAGATAGATATAGAAAACTTGGGTATTATATTGATTGAGGATTGTAGTTATGTTTTTCACTACGTAATTGTTAATGGAATAACAGGTATAGAAAAATGGATTATGTGGCACCCATGTCCCACCAGGCAGGTTTCAGAGCGCCACGAAGCACGGTTTATTCAGGTATAACACACCGGATCGGGTTTTCAAGTTCAAGGTGTTACACTTTAGGTCTTTGTCAGACATATTTTGCTTTATGTCTTGTTAGAGCATTGCTAACTAGTAATTTATCGTCTCATGCCGCATTAATCTTGTAAAAAATTAGTTCTAAATCAATCATCTTCATTGTCTTGTAGGTAAATTGTTTGAAGGGCATTGTCTTCACTTGAGCAAGTAGGCATGGTCTTGTTTAGTATTTGAATAATTTCCTCCTTGGTTTGGTAGCGGCGAGTCTTGCTTGCATTTGTGCCTTTGCATAAAAAATTATGTCTAGTCATGGAACTTGTTTAATTACGGATTTTGTTAAAACCATTTTAACACGACATGCTTTGTCAAATTACTTAGGTTTATATTCCTCCACCACTTGATTTTTATTTTTCTTCCGAAATATGGAACTTTATGTTGTCCGACGATTTTTTCTTGAATATATACTCCATCATAATAATTTAGGTTAAATAAAAGATTTTGTGAAACATGAACCGTGTTGGAAACTCCAACAAGTGGTTGGGAAGGTTAACATTGTCATTCTAGAACTTGTATCTTTCTTGTAACTGGAGGGGAAAGAACTTTGTAGATGATCAAAATTTATCCCACCATTCATGAAACCAATGGTCCCTTCAATTGTTATATTTTGTCAAAATATATAAACCATGAAAGAGAATATCATATATTTTGTTGTTACAAAGTTATTGTCCAAACATTTTTGTAATCGCTGTAATTGAACTCAGAAGGAGAGAATGATCAAGAGAATTTTTTTGTCACATTGATGTTACCTCCCCATTGTTTTGGGATAGTATAAAATTTGTCAAGAATTTTAAATTTAAAAATAACAGTGTTGAAATATTTTTAAAACATTCGTGATGGTCTTGTACTTGAAAAATTAATCTTAAACATTGTAAGAGTTTCTATTAGGGAAAAATATTTAACTGAGAAATTAAACTATTATAGTCTCTAAACTATAATAACTATTGCAAAAACAAAAAATTTAAAAATAATATTTTTTGAAAACTTATTTAGAAGTTAATTATTTGAATGCAATTTAACAGTTTGAATACAATAGAAAATGCACGAAAAAATGATTATTATGTTTATAATTTTTTTTATTTTTAAAATTTTAAAATTATATCTAACCGGAAAAGTTGTAGATCATGCACGCCGCCCTAGAGGACTCTGGCGGCCATTCACAGACCAAAACAAAACAGGGAAAAAGAAAAAAGAAAAAAGAAAAACAAAATATCCAAACCAACAAAGCAGAAAGAGCGGCAGAAATAACTCCAGCTCAAGGTAGCCAGAGTTGACTACCAACAACAGGTCTTCAGACTTCATCTCTCTCTCCGTATTTGTCGATCATCTGAGCTTCTCATTCTATTTCCATTAATGCTCGCGCTATCTCACTCCATTTCACTTGCTCAAGCTTTCTGCTAGGGTTCTCTGAGGTGCTTTTTTGGGATTTGGAGTGAAATTGTGGGGCTGCGGGTCTGGGGACGGCAGAGGGGTCTGCGGACAGGTTAGGGTTTTGGTTGGGGGTTTGGGGGTTTAAGCTTTGGTCCTGGTGTTACGGATCTGGAAGTCTAGGATTTTGAATTGGGGATAAATGCAGTCTCGGTGCATGGAAAGATCTGGGACTATGACTAGAGGGAAGCGGAGTTTAGAGGCTAACGAAGAGGTGCAGTCCGAGAGGAAGCGGCCAGCTTTATCTAGGTGGTGTATACAAACACAGCTTGCGTTTATTTATATATGCATATGCATGTGACCGTCAACGGTGACTTCATACTTATGCGTGAATGTTTAATTGTAATTTTTTGTACAAACTGTTGTTCATTGAGTGTGGTTTGTGAGTTGTGTTTTTGTGAATTTATGATGCAAAATTGGAAATATGATTGGAAATGCGAGAACCATTTGCAGTTTGGTGGTAAGACACCCTATTTAATATTGATTTTAAATTGAATTTTTTCTCTTGGGATCTTCTGTTGTGTAGAATTTGTTCTTTTTGTTGGTGCTTTCTTGGTCTGATCCACAGTATTTAAGTCTGGTTTTCCATTCCTTGCATTACTTTTATTTTTTGGAATGAAATAAGGGAAGAATGGAATAGCTATTGTGTAGGAGTATAATATTTTACAAAAAAAAAAGAAAGGGTTTTATTCTAATGTAAATGACAATGACAAAGTTCATGCTATTTGAAGTTTTGAAGTAACATGGAATAGACAAGGCATAACTATTCCCAAATTTTACCATGGGAATGTCTATTCCTGTGGAATTGGAACAATACCAACTTTTACGTAGTCATCTGCCTCTAAATAGTACCGTTTTTCAAAATTTTTTTTGTAAACTATTATATTCCTGCACCATAGGTATTCCATTCCCATACTCCATTTTGTGAACCAAATGTAACCTTTAGGAAGTCCTTGAGGATACCTAGTATGCCTGATTGGTACGAAGCTCCACAGTGAGGCCAACTACTGAGTTCCTCAAAAGGTTTGAAAAAAAAAAAAAACCTTCTAAAATAGCAAATTTGATGGTCACTGTCAGGAAGATTAGTTTGCAACACATGGATACCTCAAATGCAAGGTTGTTAGAATCGGGATTCTAAGTGGGATTTTGGAGGTGTCTGCAGGATCGAATCGTAGAATCGGATCGAGAATCGTAAGATTCTACTTTCAATGTCAAATAAAAATTAAAAAAATTTATGTGGAACTTTATGATAAGTCTTAAGACTAAAAATTTGGTTAGTAAGTTAGTAAGCATAAGAAGTTAAAAATACAATAAGAAGTTCAAACAATAAAAAGAAGAAAAGAAGAAGAGCAAGAAAAGGAGAAGAAGAAGGAGAAAAAAGTGCTCACTATTGAGTCTTTTCCAGAAGCAAAAAATCTGTTTCAAAGCATACCTCTGCAGCTCTGCTGGGCCTGCTGGCTTGGCTCTTTTCTTGGCTGCTGCTGATCAAACAAGAATTCTGTGTTGAAGAGGACTGCTGTGTTCTTGTCGAACACCAAAGAAGGAAGAGGACTGAGGACTGAAATTTTGTCTAGCCCCAGGAACTTTGGTTGTTGAACACCAAAGAACTGTTGATCAAACATCAAGACTGCTAGCTGCTGCTGATCAAGCACGGGTCACCAAATGGAGGGCTCTTTGGTTGACATAAGAGAAATTCAGGTGCTGAGTTGCTGAATTTCAATGAGGAGTAGAGGACTAAGGTGTCAAACTCCTGGGAAGTCAGGTGCAGATTCCTCTAAATGTAGTTCAAAGCTGTCCTATTTAGCTTTTCACTGAAATAGGCTATTGGCCCCTTCTGCATCAAAACAGCTCCAATACCTATTTCTGAGCTATCACACTCAATCTCAAAAGTTTTAGAAAAATCAGGTGATGCTAATAAAGGAGCACTACATAACCTTTCTTTAATCTCAATAAATGCACTATCTTGCTCACTACCCCATTTAAAACCCACAAATTTTTTGACAATTTCAGTGAGTGTTGCGGCTATTGTACTGAAATCTTTGACAAATCGCCGATAAAAACTAGTCAAACCATGAAAACTTCTTACCTCCGTGATTGACTTAGGTGTGGGCCATTCCTTGGTAGCCTTCACCTTTTCCTCATCCACCTCAATTCCTTTCGCGCTAACAACACAACCAAGAAACTCAACTTTGTCCAAGAAAAAGGAACATTTCTTTAAATTGGCATGTAGTTTTTATTTTCTCAAAACATCAAACACACAATGCAAATGATCAATATGCTCATCTAAGCTCTTGCTATACACCAAAATATCATCATAATAGACCAAAACAAATTTGCCTATAAACGCACGTAATGCATAATTCATTAACTTCATGAATGTGCATTAGTTAGACCAAAAGGCATAACCAACTACTCATACAATCCATATTGAGTTTCAAAAGCAGTTTTCCATTCATCACCCTCTTTGATCCTAATTTGATGGTACCCACTTTTCAAATCAATTTTTGTGAAAATACATGACCCATGCAATTCATCAAACATGTCACCTAGCCTAGGAATGGGATGTCAATACTTTACTGTAATGTTGTTGATAGCCCTGCAATCAACACACATTCTCTAAATTCCATCCTTGTTAGGCACAAGTAGCACCGGTACTACGCACGGACTCGTGCTCTCTCTCACGTGTCCTTTGGCCATCAACTCCTCAACTTGCCTTTGAAGTTCCTTTGTCTCCATCGAATTATTCCTATAGGCTGGTCGGTTAGGAATTGTCGCACCTGGCACAAAATAAATTTGATGCTCTATTTCTCTAATAGGTGGCAATCCACTAGGCACATCGTTAGGAAACACGTTCTCATATTCCTGCAACAAAGAGACAACAACAATAGGCAAAGATTCGTCAAGTTCGTTAGTATTAAAACATACTTCTTTGTACAAGAGTACAAATATAGATTGGTTTGTATAAAAAACACTCTTGACATCACTCGCCTTAGCATACAAACTCACTTGTTTTTTTGTGTTTTTTTTTTTTTTTGTTTTCTATTTGTGTCATGACACAAAACAAGAACAAGGAATAATGAACATAAACGGAACAAGATAGGATGATAACAAGAAACAAAAGATAAAAGGATAGTAAACCTGATTTTAGAGCCTAAGCTCTGATACCAACTGATGCGAATCTCAACCGACATGCTTTGAGACCCAACAAACAATATTGGAATACTTGTCCAAGAAAGCTAAAATTCAAATTTTTGATAGAAAAACCCAACCCAACTTTTATAAATGAAACACAAACGGAAGGTACAAAGTAACAAACCTCGACCCAATGATTACCTCGACCCAATGATAATTTAGACATGAATGGTTAAATAAAATGTTACTGTAAGTTTACTTTTTCATATAATTTCAAAAGCACTTGTAATAATATTTTGTTTTGATAAAATAAATAAAATAAATTAAGAGAGAAATTTCACTTCACTCCTAAATCTCTCATTTGAATTCCTACGAAATTTCATTGTATAGTTAAAATTTTGACAAGTTTTTCTAAAATTTTGAGATTTCAATAAATTTCTGATAATTCGTTGAGATTTCAATGGAAATTATGCAAGACGGAAATTGACTGTCATTTCGATTTCGAGGGTGACGGAAATCAGAAATTTCGACAATTTTGTGGAAATTTAATACCATGCGCCTGAGGAAGGTCTGAAATAGGCAAGTCAATGAGCCAATTAATTGGTATGGAATTGGAAAGTCAATCAGCCAATTAATTGGTCTGAAATTAGAAAGTAATCAACCACTTTCTCCTTCTAATTCCATGCCCACTTAAGCCATAATCAGCCATTAATCCACGTCATTTCTAAGGAAATTACAGCCATTAATCCACGCCATTGCTAAGAAAATTATGCCCAATTAAGCAACATCAGCCCCATCAATAGCTTGGATTAAGTTTATTATGCCTTCATCTTCCTTTGGGCCAAGCTTGGAATGCCCCGTTTTAGAAAAAGCCCAAATCTATTGAATCAGCCCATTAAGTGCTTCTTTGATCTTCTTGGATCTTGCTGTAGTAATAGGCCCAACTAGAACATGCAATGGATCCTTTAATGGTGCTTGTTGATTCTCATCATGGATCCATAGTCTCCTCATCCTTACCTCTCCTGACACTTGGAGGATTGATAGCAATGACCACCTTTTCAAGAATAGGCTCAGTAGCAAGGTGCAAGAGTCCCTCATCAAACAAAGTTTTACTCTGATCAGACCTGTGCTTAGCAGAACCTTCTAGCCCTTGCCCGATATCAGAGGGTAATAAAGGTCTCTCTTCTTGTGTAGGCTGATGTGTAAGTGATTGTTTCTTATTCAGTAATACCTCTTCCATTCTATCATTAAAGCACAAATCCCCAACAAGTTCTCCCCAATTATATTCTCCTTCCATATCTCACTTCCAAGCTGATCGACTAGTAAGCCAGAATCAGAATCACAAAAGCTGCTGAGATCATCATCTGTTTCTGAACACCTCTCATCATCATCATCATCTATATGAGTACCTTCATATTCAACAGAAAGTGACCCCTTACTACAGCTAGGGTCAGTTTTGAGAAATATACTGCCCTCTATCTGCTGAACTGAATTTTTGTTTATGATTCTCTAAATTATCCCTCTGCAAGAGTACATCGTCAGAAATCTCTACCTCCCCTTCAGCTGAAAAAACTTTCTTCCCCCTAATTCCATCATCGTGTCTGTAGGTGGCTCAGCCTTATCCATAGAAATATTGACCTTTTGAGTATGCTCCCTGGTCCCATATGCCTCTGGGCTTGCTTCTTTAATTACTGTCTCAGTTCTGCCCTCACTGCCTTCCTCACTTTTCTCTTTTATTTTCTCATGGGATTGGGTATAAACATTAATTAACTTGTCCTCTGTTATAGACCCACCACCTCTTTGGATAGTGCTTGGCCTGCTATCCCCTTTTCCTTTTGTTACCCATTTAGTGGCTGTAAGAGGCCCGCTGGTTGCAGGCCCAAATTTCCCTCTCCCAGACCCCTTTTTAAATTTGGAAGTAACATTAAACTTTGGGCTGGATAGGGAAGTTACAAAAACTTTATTGAAAACATGGGATTCCTCATCGTTCTTTCCAAATCAATCTTTCCCCTCATTGACACATCGCCGACAACGTCTGTGAATGTGCACTTCTCCGATTTGCTCATGCTTGAACTCTGCTCCATCGTCAACCTTTCATGTCTCATGACAAGAAAGCTGCATAAGTGCTTCAAAAAGGTTTCTCCATCCTTCATTGTTCTTACTCTTGGGAACACATACAATGCTGCGTTTCCCTCCTGCGCTCCCCTTTTCAATCTATACGAAGAAGTTTCCTTCTGTCATTGATTTGCAATTTAATTGAGGCCCAAGTTCCTTCACTTTGTAAGTATAGGCCTCCTTGATTAAGTTTGTCAACACATTGTTTTCCTTCACATATTAACCCCAATATATTCACAATCCAGATTAACTCCTCTTTCTTAAGAACAATATATGAACACTTTCTCCATGAGAACTCCAAAATATGGAAAGTTGAGGGATCAAGACAATTTGCACAGAAGATTTTGCGTTCAACCCACATTGTTGAATGACCATCCCACCCAAACAGCTTCTTGCCTAACAAGCCACTGGTCCCCCCCCCCCCCACAAAAAAAATATTTAAAAAATTAAAAATTCCAATGAAGCCGAGACGAGATAATAAGATCATACTCGTCCACCACTTCTAAAAATCGGAATAAAAAAAAAATTTGATTTTTGGTTTGCAAATTCTTTCATTCGCGAGGAGGAGGGGGGGCTCGTGTCTGATTAGCTAGTCGGTGAATCGCAAACAAGAGTTCTCTGTAATCCGAAATAAAGTACTTTGATCGCCTCTGACAACCAAAGAATACTTGCCGAAGGCTATATTGTGTACTTTGGGATGTTCTGCTTGTATGTTGGGTCAGTCTTTGTAGATGGTTAATCGATTAGCTGGATAATCATTTGACTAAGATAAGAATTGAACAATCACTCTTTGTCGCTGATGGAGCTGCGCAAACCCTAAAGCCAAGGATGACTTGCTATATGAGAAGACAATAGATCTCACTGATGGATATAGGGTTTGAACACTTTGAAGGTGTTGAGTCTACAATTCAATTCCAAGTCAAGGTTAGTCGAGAAACTAGGATTCGGACCAAAAGATAAGGGAGAAGGATGTTCAGAGTTGTTCGCCATTCTTGCTGTCGCGAAGGGTGGCGGCGTTGTGAAGGATGGTCCATCTTCCCTTACTGTTCTTCTTATTTTTTCTCTTTTCCTTCTTTATACTTTGAACTCATCTTCTTCTGCGATTAACTCCACTTGTATTTTACACTACCTTAGCCTTCTTCTAACTACTTTTAGGCCAAATTCAACGTTGATGTCGTATTCTTTTCATTGCAAGCTTCAACCACCTATTCTCTCACTGCAATAATCCTAGTAGTATATGTGAGCTACCACCTGGAAATTTTAGCAGGCTCACCTTTTTCTAAGATGTCATCTACTGAGTTATGTTCTAACCATCACTCTTGAACTTATTTCCTACCACCTTTCTTTGTAGAATAGCAAATGAGGTTAAAATTGCCCGAGGCTGTGATGCATGACTACAAATGACGTTAAAATTGCCTGAGGCTATAATGCATGGCTATGGCACCCTTCCTAGATTCTTGTTATTTTAGAATTTTATTATTATTATTTTTTCTTTTTGATGCTTTCATCTTGAATCAAATGATGCCTCCATGCTGGTGCATTCATTGGTGTCGATGGGAATGTTGCTCCTTTGTGATTGGTTGGTCACAGGTTCGAGTTCAAGGAAATAGCCTCTCTGCATCATGGTTTTGAAACTCAGATTGGACCCGCAGGCAGACTGGAACCTGTGACTACACTGGTCTGGATAGGCTATTGAACTTGATTTTTCGCAAACCGACATCAACCAGGTCTAACTCGGGTGACTTGGTCTGAACTGGCCAAACTTGGCATGTCAACCGAGTTGCCCCAATTGCTGCTTGTGTACTGTTTTTGCTGAAAAAAAAAAAGAAAAAAGGGCAGGATATTCGTGGTGGCAATTGAACCTGTGACCCAAGGGGAAGAGAGACATGCATTTACCACTAAGCTACTGGTACTTCTTGGGTATGGTTAAACCAGCATATTTATATATGGTATATATTTCAATACATACATCAACGTGTTGTATTCATATGCATCTATATAAAAATATAATATAAATTGCATATCTCAAATGCATAAATGTGTGTATGTTATATTTTTTTTTACATATATACACTATACATATACATACAATTTTTTAAGAAAAATTTCTTTTCCAAAATTAACCAAGTAATCCGTAATGTATGATATTTTGTGTAAAAAATAAAATAGAAAATTTGTATTAACTATATTAAGTTTCAATCATGTTCATAAAAATTCAAATATATAGAGACATAACACAAAAGGTTAAAGCATTTTAATTGGATCAAATAATTTTTTGGCCTTATGCTATATTTAATTACTTCTAATAATAATATTTTATCACCACACCATTAAATATATATATATAAATCTATATATCACCGGTTTGATCACCGGGTTGTCCCAATGGTTTGACCGATCTGACCAACCTAGGGACTATACTGGATCGGTCACTGCTTCAATTTTTAAAACCATGCTCTGCATAAAAGCAGGGTTAAGGCTGCATACACTGTGATGACCTGCCCTCTACCAAAGTAGGGAGCCTTGTGGCCCAGGGACGCCCTTTCCTCTACTTGGGGCACATGTAATGTTTTCTGAGTTTGCCCAGTGCACAAGGCTCCTGCTTATAGCAAGGCTTTTAAGGAAGGTGGATTGTAGGCAGCTCCTTAATGGCTTAACCTCATATCTTGAGAACTGGAGAATATTCTTTGAATGCTACTTTTCTTTTGTAATTATTAATTATTTGATCTATTTCTATCTCTAAATTGTTATATTTTTCTTGTTCTGGCATATTATATTTTCTTGCAACATTTGGTGGTCATTTTTGTATTTAAGTTGGGTCATTGTGCCACTTAATAAATTTTTTTTAATTTTATAAAGATTTATTTATTTATTTTGGATAGAAAAAGAAGATTATTAAGAGAGAGAAGGAAAAACACAAATGGGAGGAGAAGGCATGCCCTAAAATAAACAAGTGGGGTGAGGTTGTAAACGAAAAATTATGTCAAAGCAGCTCTATAATCACGCTGCTAGTCTCTCATGGATATCCAACAATACACCAAGATAAGAATCTCAAAGTGATGCTAAGTGCACAAAGCAATCTGAAATCGAATGAGGAGGGAACTAATCTGAAAAGATCTCTCATTCGTTTAATTCCATAACACCCAATGTTGTAAATAATCGCTGGTTTATGTTTCTTTTATAATTTTTATGCTATAAATACCATTTGTGATTTGGAACTCAGATTTGTGAATGTAACTTCGACGCATGAAGTAAGCAATAACATATCCCTCCTTTTATTTGATGGTAATGAGTTGCAGGTTTTTGTCAAAGGCCAAATTTCTTGGTTCCCACTAATTTTTCTGTATGGCTGCTCTCCATTGGCTTCCTAATCATTTTTCAACTAAAAATTTTCAGCTATAAGTTCATGGCTTTTACTAATTGTGTTTTTTATTGGCAAGAAACGCCATATTGTTAAATGCTGATTTAGATTGTTCTTACTAATCTCCACATGTTGAGTATTTAAAAATAATTTTGTGATGGTGCCGTCTTGATGATATGATTATGGGATGATTTTTTTTTGGTAGTGGTGGAGGGGAAAATGCACCTTGGGCAGTTTATGATGTTTCAGTTTCAAATGTAATCTTTTATCATGTCACGGCTGTCGTTTTGCAACTCAAATCTATGTTCATGTGTTTTTGGCTTTTTGCACTTCTGCTTATCCTTTGACATAAAAATTTTCATTCACAGACATATAAGTATGTATGTATGTGTGCATGCTATTTCCAGTTTATGGAAAAAAAATATTACATCATGCAGTGTAATTGTGGAGGCTCTTAAGCTGGATAATCTTCAGAAGCTTTGTTCATCCTTGGAACCTATACTTCGTAGAGTTGTAAGATCCCTCACATCATGTTCACTAATTTTTTTTCTTCAATTTTGAATGACTATTTTTATTTTTATTTTTTGGCTCTGCTTCATATTTTTTGAATCAATATAGTGGAGAGAATTTTTGAATTTTCTGAGGGTACAGTGCAGATATGATACCTTTATTATTATGATTGATAAACAAAAGTTCATCTCAGGGGCACGAAGGAGGTGCCAATCCTATTACGAAAAAGAAGAAAACTTCCATGTGAATCATGTGTATGTCCAGATTGTAATGCCCATAAAACCAAGCAGATAAAGATGCCCCTTCTCTTCTGAGTATTAGAAGTGCAATGCACTCCTTACTACTCTATTCCTTTCCTTCCATACACCCCTAGAAAATGGTGAGAGGGGATTAAGGACAAGATGTTTTTACAATCTGTACTGGTTTTTATGCCTCTCCAAGCCTGTAGTCCCTCTCAGCAGAGCCAGCTGCTGCCAAAGAGATGCCAAATAGAGAAAAAGCCAACTCCAACTAATTTTTAATCCAAGAGCAATGCAGTAAAATGTGATTCACTGATTCTGCTGCATTTTTATGGAATGTACATGTTTGAACTGGCAGAAGTTGTATTTCTTGCTTGAGATGCTATTTTTTTTTTCTACCTAGGCGCCCAAATCTTTCACTGTACCTGTACGTTTATTACTTTCATTTGTTTCTCTTCTTTGAATGTTTAGATTCATTCTTTGTATTCATGTTAATTATATGTTTGTTGGAAGTTTATGCTGAATATTTTATTTTGAATGCAATTGGATAGCAGAGGAAGATTTTTATTTTTTATTTTCATGAATATATTTTCAGTTGCTAAAATTTACTGGACAAATTTATTGAAATACTAATAAAGTATATTAGGTAAATTGCATGTACTTGCCATGAGAGTTTGCTGAAATTAAATTGCCAAGCCAATGATCCTCCCGCAAACATTCTGCCATTTCTGATTGTAAAATGAACATGGGGAAAAAAAAAAAATGACACTCCTCCATAGCAAACTTTCAAGGGCTTGTAATTAACATTTTGTCCAACTTTTAGATTCCCTTTCCACTGTTCTGTTGAAGTTAATGCGTACTACGAATTACTGTGTGCCAAAGGGAATTGGGCTGTAGTAGAAACAGCCTTAAAAATTTTCCACCAAGGAAATGTTTTTGGACACTAAATTTCCTAGTGTCAAATTTCCCTTTCTTTCGGACTCAAAAAATAGATTTCAATTGACAAGTTGATATCTACTCCTATTCCCCGCCCCAACAGCAAATATCCTGTTACCAACTTTTCTAGCCCTTGCAGGAATCCTAAACAGGGACATATTTCAACAGTAGAACAACGGTAGACAAATAAATCAGTTTGAGGATCGTAAGACTACTAATTTTTGGAGTGACATTTTTTTAAAATATAAATTTTAATAATATAAACAGAAGGCGTCCCCAGGTCATAAGGCTCCCCTCTTCGCGAGGGTAAGAGAAGGGTCGTCACAGTGTACGCAGCCTTACCCCTACTTTTATGTAGAGAGGCTGTTTCCTTGGACTTGAATCCATGACCAATCGGTCACAAACCTCAAAAATTGACTAGCTAGCATCAAGATGTGGAAAATCTTAACTAGCCTTATGGTTTAGCCTTTTCATGACAAATATAACTGTTCTGATTGTTACATTCCTTACTCAATCAAACCAGATAATAATGAAAATAGAATAAATACTTGCCAAGAAAAAACAACAATATATATATATATATATATATATATATTTTTCAACAGAAATTAGTCAATAAACAGCCATACAGCAAGAAAACTAAAATTAAAAAACAGTCTCAGTAACAAAAGCCCAAACTATCATGCTAGCTTCTCAACATTAATGTTAGCATCCAAGCCACCATATTTTTTATTAGTATCAGTGAGATCATCATCCATGACTTCCTCGAGCCCATCATTAAAATCAGCATCATAATCATCATTATTGTTAGAGGTTATTTATGTTTTTAGTATTATTATTGTGTTAGTATGTAATTAGTGAGAGTTAGTAAGGGTATTATTGTCATTAGAATGTATTTAATTTGTATTGTAAATAGAGGGAGAGACCTATCATCAAGTTAGGTCATTCATTTTAATCAAAATCTTAACATGGTATCAGAGTGTGATCCAACCTAAACCCTATTCCTCTCAGTCATCGCCAGAAAAGCCATTCCTGCAGCTGTCCTTCCTAGACCCACCTCGACCCTCATTATTTCACAAAACCAACCATATGCACGGAATAAGAACCCTCCAAAGCCTAACCCCACAAAACCCCATCGCCGGAGGAGCTCCCATGTGCCGCCACGCGCCGGCAAAATTCCTGTAGTGCTGACCCCATGCGCCAGCATGAGTGAGTTTCTGGCCACCTGTCGTTTTTTTTTTTTTTTTCCTTGTGCCATTTTTTGATTCCTTCTCTAGACAATGTTACCAAGCTGTTGGGCCTGTTTTTTGCTAAAAAACTCCAACCTTCTTCTACCATGCACTCACGGTACTCTTTTAATCTCTGTTTAGGGTTTGTGTAGGCTTCTTTGTGAGTTGTTTGGAGTAGAGGCAACGTTCATATGTCCTGTCGTGAGGCTGTGGCAGTGCTATATTCATCGGTGAGTCGTTCACATTGTTCGTGGTTGTGTCAGTGCTTCACATAGTTTGTGATTGCCCCAATTAGTTTTGATTGTTCTTCTTGTTTGAAATTGGCGTGGCTGCTGATTTGTGAGTGATGGGATGGAATCCAGGACTCTGAAAAATTTGTTTCCTACATCATTGCTGCAGATAACAACTAAAAAGTTGGATGGAAAGAACTATGTTCAATGGTCTAAAGCTGTTTGGGTGTATTTAGCTGAATTAGGAAAATTTGACCATTTGTTTCAATCTGATCCTTGTGATGAGAAGAGAAAAGAAGTGTGGGTTCAAGAAGATGCCTTGATTGTTTCCCTCTTAGGGAACTCGATGGAGCCACAAATTGCACGGATGTGTATGCATCTAGATATGTGCAAGCATATTTGGGATTATGTCAAACTTCTATACTCTAGTAACATTGGATGTATGTATGATTTATCCCAGGAGTACTTTCAGTTACAACAAGGAGATCAGAGTATTGCAGATTATTTTGGAGAGATGAAGCGTATTCATGAGGAGCTTAATGTCGTGCAATCTATGACCGCCGATGTTCATGAGATGCAGAAGCAGAGGGAGCAAATGACGGTCCTTTGTGTTCTAGCGGGTTTGAGACTTGAGTTTGAGGCAGTCTGGTGCCAGACTGCCATCATTTGCAGATGTTTATGTTTTTCGTGCTTCCTTTAGAACGCATTCTCCTGCTTTTGCATCTGGCCCTGAGAGGAAAACCTTTGCTACATAGGGTGATTCTTGTTCTCTACCACACAACTGCAAAAGTTATAAAGGTGGTTTGAGTGGCCGTGGTGGTAGAGACGGATGAGGTAGACCTACTCCTTGCAAGTGCACTCAATGTGGACGCAGTAATATTACTATTGAGCAGTGTTGGGATCTCCATGGTATATCTTCACGTGTTGCCAATGCAGCCACCACTGGCTTCACACCTTTGGGGGCAGCCAATGCAACCATCACCGACTCTTTATCTTTGGGGCTGAGTGGAGGGCAATGTACTGTATCCATGTCAGAGGAAGAGTATTCCAAGTTCCAGCAGTATCAAGCCGTCCCAACGAGCTTCTCTTCCCATTGCATCTCTTGCCCAAACAGGCAATCCCACAATATGCCTATCATCTAGTATTTCTCGTCCTAGTCCTTGGTTCATAGACTCCACTGCCACTGATCATACCACAGGCATACCTAGTTTCTTCTCCACTCTTCAATATTCTACAAATTTACCTTGCTTACCATTGTTGGTGGATCAACCACTGCAGTCAAGGGAATTGGGATTGTAAATTCCACTATATTCCCAAATTTCCTTTCAATCTTATGTCCCTTAGGAAAATTACTAAATCCATGAATTGTTTAGTGACATTCTTCTTTGATTTTGTGGTTATTTAGGATTTGAAGACGAGGACGACGATTGGTGGAGGGCATAAAGCTAGTGGACTCTTATCACTTCAAGCCGCTATCTCCTTCTACCGCTTGCACTGCTGCTGCCACACCTTTCCAAATTCATTGTTGCCTTGGTCATCCTTATTGGAAAGGTTAAAATGTCTTGTTTCTAGTTTGAGTTCTATGTCTAGTCTTGATTGTGAGTCTTGTCACTTGTCAGTTGGGAAAGCACCATCGTGTCCCTTTCGCTTTCCGAGTCAATAAACGGGCTGCAAGCCCTTTTATGTTAGTTCATTTTGATGTTTTAAGGTCCTAGTAGGGTTGTGTCCAAGCTGGGTTTTTAGTACTTTGTAACCTTTGTGGATGATTATTCAAGAATGATTTGGTTTTATTTAATGAAAGATCGTTCTGAGTTGTTTCATGTATTTTTTGCCTTTTGTTATGAAATAAAGACTCAATTTGGTTTTCCAATTTGAATACTTTGAAGTGATAATGCTAAAGAGTATTTCAATGCACACATCACTACTTATATGACTCAGTTTGGTATTGTCCATCAATCATCTTGTGTCCAAACTCAACAAAATGGGGCTGCAGAGAGGAAAAATAGACATATTCTTCAAATCACTCACACCTTACTTTATAAAATTCATGTAACTAAGGTGTTTTGGAGTGATGCTGTACTTATTGCTTGTTATCTAATCAACAGGATGTTGTCCTTTGTTCTTAGTGGTAAAACTCCCTACTCCATTCTCTTTCCTAATTCACCTTTATTCTCGTTGCCTCCGCGTAGATTTGGGTATGTCCTTTGTTCATCAACTAACATCTGGGGTGGATAAGTTGGATCCTCGTGCTATAAAATGTGTCTTTCTGGGGTACTCATATACTTGAAAGGGATATAGTTGTTATAGTCAGTACTACATTGCTTTTTTTTTTTTTTTGTTGTTTTCCTGCCAATGTTACTTTCTTTGAGTCTACACCTTACTACACCTAGTCCCTAAGTGCTTATGAGCTCAATGAGTCTCTTCCTTTGCCTAATCTTCCAGATTTTACTTTGCTATCCTTGCCCAGCCAACCATCTGAGTGTCCATGTAGTTTGAGTCCTTCTCAACGTCTTGATCATCCTAATTTGCTGGTGTATTCACGACAGCGGCTCCAAGGAAGAGAGTCCCCTCTAGCTTTTACTACCACACTTTTGCTTTCCTCATCTGATGGTCATACTCCTCGTGATGGTCATCCTCCTATTACTATTAGAAAAGGTAAACGCACACATGCTCAACATCCCATTTCCAACTATGTTTGTTATGACTCCTTATCACCCTCCTATTATTGTTTTGTTACTACTCTATCATCTACTACTCTTCCTAAATCTATTTCGGAAGCCTTAGACCATTATGGGTGGAGGAATGCTATGGTTGAAGAGATGAATACTTTACATGGAAATGGCACTTGAGACTTGGTACCTCTTCCTTGTGACAAGTCTGTGGTTGGTTCTCGCTGAGTTTACACTGTGAAACTCAACCATGGTAGTTCTATGGCTCGTGTATGGGCTGGATTATTCTGATACTTTTTCTTCGATCGCAAAACTTACATCAGTATGTTTGTTCATCTTCTTGGCTACTACTTGTCACTAGCCTCTACAACAGTTAGAAGTTAAGAATGCCTTCTTGCATGGTGACCTTGAGGAGGAGGTTTATATGGAGCAACCACTTGGGTTTGTTGCTAGGGGGAGTCAGGCTTAGTGTGTCGGCTCAAGAAGGCTTATATGGTTTAAAACAGTCTCTCAGAGCATGGTTTGGTTGTTTCAGCGTTGTAGTACTTGAGTTTGGTCTTTGATAGTGTGCAGTGGATCATTCTGTATTTTATCGTCATACTTCATTTGGTAGGATCCTTCTTGTTGTTTATGTGGATGATATTGTTATTACAGGTGATGATGACAAAGGTGTTTAGAGTCTCAAACTTTTTCTACAAACTAAGTTTCAAACCGAAGATTTGGGACCGTTGAAATACTTCTTGGGTATATAAGAATCCAGATCTTGCGTGGGAACTGTTTTGTCTAAGAGGAAATATGTTATTGATTTGTTGGGATCTAAACCGATTGATACATCCATGGATCCTAATATCAAGTTAGTGCCGAATATGAGTGATTTGCTACCTAATCTTGGACAATACTGGAGACTTGTTGGAAAGTGGAATTATCTCACAGTCACTTGGCCAGATTTATCTTTTGTAATCGAGATTTTTTGAGGAGAAGTCATTGGGACGTAGTAATTCGCATCTTGAGATATCTCAAAGGTGCACCTAGGAAAGGTCTTTTATATCGTGATTGGGGTCATACTTATATCCATAGATATATAGATGGAAATTAGGTTGGGTCGCCTTTCGACTGGAGATCCACAACTAGGTACTGTATCTTGGCTGGTGGTAATTCGGTTTCTTGGAAGAGTAAGAAACAAACTATGGTGGTCAGGTCAAGTGCTGAATCATAATATAGAGTTATGAGTTACACTAGTGAACTTGTCTGGTTGAAGAACATGTTGGAAGAATTGGGCATTTCTTATTCTTAGCCTTTGAAGTTGATGTGTGACTATCAAATTGCTCTTCATATTGCCTCCAACCCGATCTTTCATAAGTGGATGAAGCACATTGAAGTTGATTGCCACTTTTTTTGGGAGAAACTTGTGTAGAAGCTCATTACTACCACTTATGTGAAGTCTGATATGCAACTTGCTGATTTGTTTACCAAAGCATTGGAGGGTGCTTGTGTTAAATTTATTTGTAACAAGCTAGGGGCATATGACATTTATGCTCCAACTTGAGAGGGAGTGTTAGAGGTTATTTATTTCTTTTAGTATTATTATTATTATTATTATTATTATTATTAAGTGTGTTAGTATGTAATTAGTGAAAGTTAGTAAGGGTATTATTGTCATTAGAATGTATTTAATTTGTATTATAAATAGAGGGAGAAACCTATCTTCAAGTTAGCTCATTCATTTTAATCAAAATCTTAAAAATTATCATCAAATGCAGTAGTGTATTAAAAGCCTATCTTCATCCTCAACCTGAGCATTAATATTTGGAGTTTGCACCACTTAATAATCATCAAAAATAAATTTTTAGTCTATAATTTCGTTCATATAAAATAAACCAAAGGACGTCCTAAGTTGTCCATTTCTTGTACAAGTTATATAGGGACAAAACACTATGTCCATAGGACTGGTAATTTATCAAAGATTTTAAATATATAAATGTATTGTAGGATCTTACAGTCCTACTGATCCTACCAATCCTACTGAGATCCTCCATCTTTGTGATTCTATATATACATATTGGGAAACACATTCCTAAAACCTTAGAAGCAACACCCCTTTGGTGCCTGTAATGAATTTTTCTTTGATTATCCAAAAATTTGAACCTTTAGAAGCAAATTAGCTTAGCCTTCAAAAGGTAATATGGGCATTGCGATAAGTATGAAATAACACTAAAAATATAGGCTTTTTTTTATAATCAATTTACTATTGTTTCTTAAGCAAGCAACATGTTTTGTAGGTATCCATGGTCTTTCTAATGTTCGATTTTTTGACATATTTATCTCGAAGATTTCCCTAGAAAATTTTTTGTAAGTTTCATATTGGTTGCAGAAGTAGGTAAAATGACCTATGGTCATTGAACTATTGATTAAAACCTATTGAGGTCACTAAACTTTAAATTGTTGTCATTAGGTCGTTGGGCTTATCAAAGTGTAGCAATCTTCCCATTTCTGTCTAGCAAAAATGTTAATATTGCTTACATGGCAACTCTAGGACTCATGCTTGCTACTTTTTTCCCCCTTTTTTTTTTTTGAATTTTTTTTTTTATCTATTTCCATCTCTGCCCCCTTTAGGCCATCCTCTTCGCATCTCTGCTCCCCTTCCCATCTTTGGGAACTACCAGTCTTGGAGCTCCGACGACCCATTCCCCAGATCGGACGTTATTCCGGTTCGTCTCCATTTTCGTGAAACTATTTCTCAAGCAAGGCAGCCGAAAGTCATCGAAGGGTTTGTGTGAATAATGGAATGGTAAGCATTACTCATTTTAAAGTATCCCATGGTGATTTAATATCTTTTAAAGAAGCGAGAACCCGCGGTGAAGAAATAAGGAGATCTTTCTATATCGAAATATCAGTTGAAAAAATCATAGGCAAATTCCTGGATCACCCGGTAAGAATGTGGAGAAGAACCACAACAGAATGGTAATATTTAATGAGTTTTTGTGGCGACCCACTTGATGCATGCTGCTATGAGAGAGAGAGAGAGAGAGAGAGAGAGAGAGAGAGAGAGAGAGAGAGAGAATATTTAATGAGTTTCTGTGGCGACCCACTCGGGGCATGCTGTTATGAGAGAGAGAGAGAGAGAGAGTGGATGGGTGGAAAATGCTGTTGGCGGGTGTTGAGGTACACCACAAGAAGTGAAGGTGGCTGCGAAGGTGGCGACAGTTGGTTCATGTTGTCTCCGGAAACAGCAACAATGAAATACTTTTTTTTTGGTTTTTTTCCTCTTCTCTCGTACTCATCTCCTCCTCTCTTTTGCTTCTGATCCCCTTTATTATGTGTTTTCTCATGTCTTCTTCTATTCCATAACCTCCATTTACATCCTATCCTAGCTTACAACTCTCCTGCAGAAATGCAAAACAGAAAAAGGGGAAAAAATCTTCAAAGAGGCATACATATAATCTTGGGGTTTTCGGGTAACCACTATGGCACTATCTAATGACTTCGAGCGCCACCATGATCTATGTTCTTTTCAGAACCATAGGTTCCAACAGGAGCAGGCGTCTGTAATTGTAGGTTTCCTCAGTGGTTCTTTCCATTCTCATTGTAGAAACAACGTGGACTGGAAAAACAGAAGTCTAAAAGTCAAGGCAGAAGGTAAAAAAACAAGAGTCTAGGAAAAGGAAAATTCTAAGGTAAAATGAACTGCAGACATTCCAGAAAAACATAAAATGCAGTGATTATCAATTTAACCAGGAGCTGGTTGTATACATAATTATCAAATCAAGATTTGAATTGTGAATCAAAATTTCAATATTGGGAATCGAGAATCGAGAATCGAATTGATTCCTAAGATTTGGAATGAATTTCCAGAATCGATTCTAAATGACACACACACACACATATATATATTTATATAATAACAAGTAACAACAAGCAAAATGGTAAAATACATTTTAAAAATTTTGACAATAAAAAAGTCATATTTCATGTGTATGCTTTCATTTAACAAATGAAAAGTAAGGGAATGAGTTAATAAATATATATATAAAAAAAAAGAACTTTATGTTGATTAAGGGAAGGAATCAATAAAAAAATAAAAAAAAACAAAACTTTTGGTGTCTATCAACAATATTAACAAAAAAACATTTCAAGCATATTTTGTCTTGAATTAAGAAGAAAAAAATTAACCTAAAAAGTGATAATAATTGAACAATCTACTAAAAGAACCAACTTTTGAATCTTTAAAACACAACGAAACAGAAGTACCACCTTGGCCGATGAGTGTTTTGCCACTTCTTCTCAATGTAAAAAACTATACTCTAAGAATGAAGAATGGTTTTGTGAAGGCAACATAAGACGTAAAGTTCTGTATTTTCCTCTTTTTTAGCACAAAACTAATGTAGAGGAGGAATGGAAGGTAATTGTGTAATAATAAAAAAATAAATGTTGTTTTTGGGGTTTTAAATAGTTGGGCCTGTCAAGATATGATAGTTACAGAATTGTATCGATAGATTCAGATTGATTCATCAGATTAATGAGGTGAATCAATAGATTCAGCAATGATTTAGTTGTTTTTAGATTTGCTAGTAAGATCTGAGTCAATTTAGTGTGGAATTGATACAAATCATACAAATTGAATCTCTAATCGTAAGATTCTAACTGCTATGGTTGTATTGTACGGGTAACCCTCGAATACTTGAGCAAGTACCCATTCAGGTTCCTAATCCTCTTCTTGGGCACCTTTTTCTTAAAATGCCAAGGCAAAGACACCTTCCCATTTTTTCTCCAAGTCTCCTCTCTGAAAATGTAACAAGGATCTACACCAGTTTTAATTGTTGTCAAATTGTGATACCAGCAAGTAGAGCCTTAAGTTCCTGCTGACTTTCAAGTCAAGTCCACAGTATGCAGAATCCTGCCTGTGTAAATTCTGAGAAATACTCATACATTCATCCTACCAGCTAGTGTGCAGCAGCATATATGGATGTATCTATGGTTCTCATATTGTTTGGTTCAATCACTGCATATCTCCCCTGGTTCACCTTCATCTTGGGGTCTTTGTGGGTTCTTCTGTCTGGCTTATCTCTGCAATTTTGTGCTGGATCAGCTCGAGGGCGCGACTCCATGGAAGCTTCACAGTGGTGGGAAGGAATCTTGGAGTGAAGAAGACTGTCTCCATTGCCTGCTCTGCCTCCTTGAAGTTGTCTCCACAATGGCCTCCCGCATCACATCTTTCCCTTTCTCCATCTTCTTGAAGCCCGTTGCTGCCTCCTTGAAGTTGTCTCCACAATGGCCTCCCATATCACATCCCTCCCTTTCTTCCTTTCTCCATCTTCTTCTCAGATTGGCTACCCCTTTTGCCTCTCTGCCAACATGGATGCTGCACTCTATCCAGAACCTTTGCAGTTGCAGAAGCTTGTCCCCGGCCTATTTGAAACCAGGGGCGTGAGGGGGAAGAGATAGATGAAAAATTCAAAAATGTAGAAAAGTTGTATGAGTGGGAGCTAGAGCTGCCATGTGAGCATTTTTAATGAAAGGTTGTTTACCCTGGATGCCTACACTTTGTGAAGTTCAGCAACCTAATTGCAAGAAGTAAAAGTTTAGTGAACTCAATGAATGTAGTCAATGGTATAGTGACCATTGGTGCATTTTACCTTTACAGAAGCACATCTTTGAAGAATGCATTTCCCACTTGGAATTAAGATTCCCAGTAACTTGTGATACAGAATTGTGTTTAAGAGAGTTTTGGTTGAGGTTGTGGAAAAAAAGGTTGAGCCTTTGCGGTTTGGCAATTGGGAAAGCAAAATGTTGATAATGTAGAGATGTGCCAGGGATAGATTTGGTTGAGATTGTGAGCAGACGCATGTCAGCCTATGTTATTGTCCTGGGTAAATCTGAAAGCCTAAAGAGGATTAGTGTAAAATGGCAGTTTGCATTATTGAAAATTCCCATTTGTTAACTAATTTTCAAATTTTGAAAAATAATCAGAATCAAGCTGAATGCACTTTATGAACCATTTGGACTTGGATTTATGTTTGTGTTTTCTTGTGGTTAAATTTAAGCGAATCCTCTGAGTGATAATTCATTGAGTTGGAATTAATTTTCTTGTTCTGCTAACATTTTGTTATGCTTAGATGGTGAGAAAAGATAAGTCTATGTTTGTTATGTTGCTCCTCTCTTTTATTTGTGATTGGTTCATTATACAATTCATTCTTAACAGGTTAGTGAAGAAGTGGAGCGTGCTTTGGCAAAGTTAGGGCCTCCTAGACTTAATGGAAGGTCTGATAGGTACCCAAATGTTTCTAATATGGTGGTTAGCTTCATTAATATTTATAATTTATTTCTGCATTAATCCGGGAATTTTTGTGATTATGCGTTTTCATGTTCTTTATGCTATTTTTCTGAAAAACATGTTGCACCAGAATGATCAAGATTAGTGGAAATTTGAGTTATGGCATGTTGCAGGCCAGCAATGCATATCAAGCCTCAACATGCGCCCCTAAATGTGCAGCCCAATTGTGCAAGGAGAGATATATAAATTTCATGTTCTTTATGCTATTTTTCTGAAAAACCGTTGCACCAGAATGGCAAGCAGTACTATGATCAAGATTAGTGGAAATTTGAGTTATGGCATGTTGCAGGCCAGCAATGCATATCAAGCCTCAATGCACCTCCCCTAAATGTGCAGTCCAATTGCAGAGATAAATAAACTCTGTATCAAGGTCTTAAATCTTGATTTTGAAAAAAATTTGAAGCTCCAAAAGTATGGAAATTTTGATTTCGATGTCAATTTCTATTACAATTTGAAAGAATGATGGAATTTGGTAGTAAAGCATGAAATTCTTTTATGAAACATTTGAAATGTTTGATAGACATGATAATGTAAGTTTTAGGGCTAATATATTACAAATTAAATGCATCTATGTTGTGTATGAAGTGCAATAGTTGTAATATAATGTGTATTAAACGTATTCGTTGTATGATGTGCATTAAACATATTCGTAATATAATATGTGGACTAAACATGTTAGGTTAATATAAATGAAATTCATAAATCAATTAAATATAATTATTTATATAAATAAATATAATTTAGACATGAATGGTTAAATAAAATGTTGTTGTGAGTTTAATTTTTCACGTAATTTCAAAAACCCCTGTTATAATTTATTGTTTCAATTAAAAAAATGTAAGATAAGTTAAGAGAGAAATTTCACTTTGCATCTAAATATCACATTCTACAGCTAAAATTTCAACAAGTTTTGCTGATTTTTTGAGATTTTGATGGATTTAAGATGATTTGTTGAAATTTTGACAGAAATTATGCAAGATGAGAATCATCTGCCATTTCAATTTCGAGGGTGGCGGAAAGCGGAGATTTTGTGGAAATTTAAGGCCATGCTCTGTATAATCCTCATGATAGGGAATAAGATAATTTTTAACAGCCATGGAATAAATGTGGGTAACATGAATAGCATATGGGGCCTCATGGGAAACATGGCTCTGTTATCACATTAGATTACTACTTAACCTAAAAGCTTGGCATTGGGAGAATATGAAATTTTACATACCTAAAACAAACGAATGTGAATGTTATCTTTATTCATTTGTCATTTGTTATGGTGTTCGCTGTATTTTAGTTGATATGGAGGGAAAGAAGATCTTTTACTACAGAGGGAACTTGTCTTTCTACATACAAGAAAGATGGCTTAAAACTTTGCTTTTTGGTCTAGTGGGCAGCATGTTGTGGATACCCATGTTGTAGATCTTGTTTATACTCTATTCTGTACTTACAGCAACAGTGACAACAACATGCTAGTTTGAGATGTTCTTTGGGGAATCTGCAAAGGTCTATTTCCTATATTTACTTTATTTTCACCCCTCACACTAAATTTGAAGTGGGGGAGGGGTTTCTGGATTTGTTTTTAGAAAGACCCATGGCTTGGGAACATTTCTTTTCCACTTTTTTTCCTCGTCTTTTTAGACTGTGCTTTGAGCCGAACAGAGTTATTTCTTCTTTTTGTGGATAACGTGAGTAGCTTTCCGATCTCTAGGAATCTTCATTTAAAGAGACCTCAAAATGATAGGGTGATGGTGGAGTTGTCTTCTTTGTTGTCCGTATTGAACAATTGCATATTATCCTTGGGCAGGGATGTTCGTTCTTGGTGTTTGGATCATTTGGGGGTGTTTTCTTGTAAATATTTCATTGAATTTTGGACGTATTCAAACTCACCATTACCTCTTTTTGCATTGTGATTTTGCATGGAGGATTTGGAATAAATTGTTTGGTGTAGTGGAAG
This sequence comes from Malania oleifera, assembly GCF_029873635.1. NCBI lineage: Eukaryota > Viridiplantae > Streptophyta > Magnoliopsida > Santalales > Ximeniaceae > Malania > Malania oleifera. The sequence continues at coordinate 56,192,856 of NC_080422.1, read as the reverse complement.
AGAGTTGGGTATGCCCCCATTCAGTGGAGGACTTGTTAGTCACTTCTTTTTGGCTTTGGAAGAAGGAAGGAAAGGGCAACTCTATGGATGTGGAGCAGGTATGCAGTTTTATGAGGTTTATGGTTGGAACATAACGTGTAGATTTTTTTGGTAAGAAGTTGAATTCGTCTTTGGTATGGGAAAAAATTCAGTTTTTGACTTTTTTATAGTGTGTTGGGTTTGGAATTTTCAAGGAAGCTAGCTTTTAGGATTTAAATTGGGATTGGAAAAACTGGCTGGCTTGATTTTTGTTTTGTTGTTTTAGTTTTTTTCTGGTTTGTTCCAGATTTTTTTGGGAGATTTCTTAGTCTCCCTCCTTGTCAATTCTTTCCCTATTAATGAAATTTATTTTTCTGAGAAAAAAAACTACAACAAACCAAGCCTTAAGTCCCACTAGGTGGGTTCGGCTACATTCCTTTTTTGCCAATTCACATGATTGAGGGCATCTACCTTAGACAATTTAAGAGCTATTAAATCTTTTCTCACTATCTTATTCCATGTTATTTTAGGTCTAGCCAACCCTTCTACTGTTGGTAATAGTAATTAGCTCCCTCCTCCTCATAGGTGCACTATTTAGCATGCGCTGCAGATGCCCAAATCATCTAAGTTGCCTCTCCCTTGTTGTATCTTTTATTGGTGCTAAGCCTAACTTATTGCAGATATATATTTGTTCCTTATCTTTTTAACGTTATATCACTTATGCACTTTAGCATTTAAATTTTGACAACTTTTACTTTTTGGATATGCTATTTCTTAGTTGCCCAATATTCTAATCCATATAGGATGATTGGTCTTATAGTCATCCTATAGAACTTTCTTTCTAATTTTAAGGGTATTCTATGGTCACACAATACGCCCTGGGCACACCATTTTTCCCAACTTGCTTCAACTCCATGTATTACATCCTTTTAGTTTCTCCATCTGTTTACATAATAGATCCAAAGCATCGAAATCTACTGGTGCTATTAATTTCTTGACCATCAAGTTTAATCTTTTCTCCAATGTTCCGCCTATCATGGCTAAAATTGCATTTCATATATTTTGTCTTGTTTCTGCTTATTCGAAAACATCTAAATTCTAAAGCTTCTCTCTATTATTCTAACTTAGATTCTACTCCACCCCTACTTTCATCAATCAAAACAATATCATTTGCAAACAACATACACCATGGGATCTCGTTTTGGATACTCTTAGTAAGTTCATCAATCACCAAAACGAGAAGATAAGGGCTCAAAGAAGATCCTTGATATACATCTATTGTGATTAGAAATTCTCTAAACTCTTCACCTATAATTCTAATGCTAGTCGTTACTCTATCATACTGCATGGTCCCTTCTTTTCTAAAATTTATCATAGAACTTCCCTAGGTACAGTATCATAGGCTTTCTTTGAGTCAATAAAAACTATATGTAAGTCTCTCATCTTTTCCCTAAACTTTTCCATTAATCTTCTTAGGCATAAAACTAGATTGATTCTTTGAGACCCTTATTTCTATCCTTATTCTTCGTTCAATTATCCTTTTTCCATAGTTCCATTGCTTGACTCATAAGTTTAATTTTGCAATGATTATTATCACCTTTGTTTCTTGTATATAGGTATTGAAGTGCTTTTCCTCCAATTTGGCATTTTCTTGGTTTTATTATTGTGTTGAATAAAATACTTCCATTACCCCCTAGGCATTTCCAAACTTCTATTGGGATGTTATTTAGACCTATAGATTTCCCACTTTTCATATTTTTAGTGCCATCTTAACTTCATTGACTCTAATTTTGCGAATAAATCTCAGATTTTTAGCCTTTTCCTCTTTTGTCACTTCTAAGTTTAAGCCTTTTATTGGGTTTTCATTTAACAACTTACTAAAGTAGCTTCGCCACCTCTCGTTTGCAGCAGCAACCAGCCAGCCTCGGAACCTACCTGTTCAGCAGCAATCCAGCCGCTGTTTCAGCCATCCGAGCAGCTCCACGGATCTCTCTCTCTCTCTCTCTCTCTCTCTCCCTCTCCTCTTATCTCTTTCTTCTTCCTTCTTTTTATTTTATGTTAAATGTTATTTCTTTTTAAACCATTGAAATTTTATTAAAGACTTGGTTCCCTTATTCTGTTTTATTTATTTATTTATTATTTATTTAGATGCTCATTTAAGTGTAGTTTCTCTTTAGTGTTTAATTTTATTTAACTTATGTATTTAATTAAACGAAGCTTGGGTTAGTTAGGATTGGTTCGATTAAAGTTCGTATTTTTCTCATGTTTCGGTATCTTTAAGTGTTAGGTTTGTTTTATTTTGATGTCTTTCGTTTTATTGATGCAATGAGCCACCATGGAATTAATTTAACCCGAAAAGTGTGTATTGTTAGCATGAGTGGCTAAGTTCGGTAACTCGGGTTGTGGGTCAATGTCGTTTGTTTTCTATGGTTTATTAGTTCTCCTAAGAAATTATTGATAAACTTTTATTTGGTTGAACCCAAAAATTTAAGGTATCGTTGATAAATCGCTAGCTCTTATTTCTTGTTTTGTTGTTGACGATAGGCATATCACCCCCCAACTAACATTTTGCTAGTCTCTAGCAAATGACGTGAATGAATCTCAGGGCGGTGCCTACAACTTCAAACTCCAGTGATCATGAAATCAATGCACATACGACACAAGCATACCGTTTCACATACAAGAATATAACTGAATTTCACACATGCTCGTTCATATTCGATGCACATTCTCCAAAGCACATCACTCATACAAGTTTCATCATTTATATGTCATTTAAGTGCAGTATACTCACATGAAGTTAATCAGTGGCACATTCAGAGTTAATGCAGTCATATTAGTCCGAGTATAAACAGGTAGACTCTCGAGGTGTGTGTGTGTGTGACTCAATACACCTAGGATACTAGTGGACACCTACAGAACGATCGCTTTGACTCGGCCTAACCGGTATACCCTAAAAAACACTCAAAAAGAAAGAAATGGGTTCGCTCATTATATGTGAGGAGTGTTGCGATCAAACATCCCACATAATAAAAGGAACAACGGTAAATGTACGGAGTGGACTAGTCTGGAAAGGATCTAGCCTATCTATGAGGTGTCGGGTCCTTCACCCTATCATCTTTTCACCTACTCGCCACATCCAACTGAGACCACCCTAGATCAACTTATTCACAAACTTGTCGTGAACACATCTGAGGCATTAATTGGTTGAAGAATCTTCGTATGTAGAGAACATGTGTTGTGTCCTTGACTTTTTGTGATATTTCTGTGGAGCAGACATTAGCATTTCATTTCACGCGAATTTTTATTTCTTATTGTTTCTTCTGCTCATTCTTTATTTTTCTGCCTTTTCTTGAACAATTAAGACAATCATTACACTTCGTTTGTTATCTTCATACCATCAACGGGAATTGAGTTCGAATAGTGGTCCATGAACTAAGTCTGTCTCTAGGGGTGGCTTAGCCTTCACATCTTGAGTAGGCTACAAGACCTAGGTTTTTATCTCCCCACTAGAAGTCACCTCTAGGCTAGCAAATCAAAAACAAAGACTAGTGTACAAGGAATCATCCAGAAAAAAGAGAATTGAGTTCCATGAACTCTGATTTGATATTAACACTCAAAAGGACGATACATAGCTCAAGGATATCTCACAAGGTGTCATAGTCGCCACGGGTGTTCTCTCAATGCTCACAGGAAACCCTAAGTGCAATGAATCACGTGAGTGTGTATTCAACCTCGTGAGATGTCATGTAAATACAGAAAATTATATAACCAAATTAACACGAATATACTACCAATCAATTATTCATGGAGTCATAAAATCATATAAAGAGAAACTACGCATAAATGACTCAAGTGTGTAGTTCTTAGGTTATATGCAGGTATGTGAAGGGTACGAGTCAATGTTAAGCATAGCATAATTCAATGTAATTCCTCACTACTCTTCCTTTCTTTCTTTCCTTCTTTTTGATATTTGATGATTTCTTTTTTTTTAATATAAAACCCAGTACGTATACGTGCATAGTGTCACATGCAAATGCTCACCCCACCAACTAAAATGGAACATTGTCCTCGATGTGAAAGCATAGGGGAAATAGAAAAACTGTGCACGGGAAAAGTGGGGCGTACCTGGATGAAGAAATAATGGAAAAGGAAAACTGAACTAAAGGAAATTGTCCCTATCAATAAACTAAAAATAAGACATAATGAAACAAAATGAAAACAAAGGAAAGCAAAACATCATAGTGTGTCTGGAGGAGGCTCAGGAGGAATTTCATCCGGTGGGTGCAGATTTATAAATTGAACTGGCGGGTCTCCCAATTTGAGCCACCACAATGGGTCAGTTTTGTTATCTACACAAGTAATCTCTGAATAAATCAATGCTCTCCACAATATCAGACAACACATTTTCAAATTGTCTTTCTTGTTTTAACAAGAAAGGATCCTTATCCAGTATAGTTTCTAGGAAATATACTTCTTTAAGAACCAGTTTTTGAGGAAAAGTTTTCGGAATAGTTACCTTTGGTTCTTTAGAAGCATCAACATTAAAATTTGTACCTGGTTCCTTGAAGGTTAAACGCTCACCATTCTGCTCAACTTCTTCATCTGATGCACCAGTCACCTTACCACTACTGAGATTTGCCTCGGCATTGCAATCATTGACATTTGCTTCAATAGAGGATAACGGTTCCCTGATTGCAATCTTCACTTGAGTATCTAGCTGGGCTTGAAATTTAGATTCATCTATCTCCAAAGCATTCAATAATGTGTTCAGTCTAGTCAAATTGGTGCTTATCTCGTTGATGGCTTGAGAAGTTTCAGAGTTGATCACATTTTGGCTTGCCATGAACTGTTGCAAGCTAACGGTTAGCTGCTGTATGGAATCTTCTATTTCCCTTCTTTGCATTGGAGGAGGCTGATTTGCAAAGTAAGAGGGTCCCGAGACTTGGCCAGATGCTGCATAAGGAATGTATTGACTTTGTTCCTGGGGAGATGGCTCCACTTGGTCATTTGTCCAACTGAAATTTGAATGACTTCTACAACCTGCATTGTAAGTATCAGAATAAGGTTCATAAGAAATCTTAGAAACCATATACACCGAATTAGACTGATCAAGCAAAACTTCCTTAGGAGCAGGAATAGTTGGACATGCATCAGTCGCATGCCCTGGATCCTCACATATGCTGCATTTTTTAGAAGATGATGGTAAAACATGCATTTCATTTACCTTCTTAAGCTCAATGGAATCTAACCTTTTGGACATCAATGCAAGCCTAGCATTCAAATCATCAACTTCTTCCAATTGATACTTACCACCCCCACTAATACATTTTTGCTTTTCAGGTCTATCATACACATCAGAGACAACCCAAGATTGGGTGTTTTCAGCCAAATAATCAAAATAGTCAAAAGCTTCTTCAGGCTCTTTGTTGAAAAACTCACCATTACACATTGTTTCCACAAATTGCCTCATCTTTGGTTGCAACCCCTCATAGAAAAAACTGATGACCCTCCAATTCTCATACCTATGGTGAGGACATGCATTTAAGAGGTGTTTGAAACGTTCCCAACACTGATAAAATGTTTCCACATCATTTTGGCAAAAATTCATGATTTGTCTGTTCAAAGCATTAGTTCTTTGCATAGGAAAAAATTTCTTTAAAAACTCAGTTTGCATTTCTTGCCAAGTCCCAATGGATCTTGGCCTTAAGGAATAAAACCAGGTTTTTGCCTTATCTTTTAAAGAAAATGGGAACAATTTCAATCTTATTACCTCCTCAGTGCATGTTCTATCCATGAATGTGGAACAAACTTCTTCAAACTCTTTAATATGCAAATATGGGTTTTTAGATTCAATCCCATGAAAATGAGGTAACAATGGAATCATCCCAAGTTTAAAATTAAAAGCATTTGCATTCAAAGGTAGAATAATGCAGGATGGGGTGCTGGTCCTAACAGGTTGCAAATATTCTCTGAGTGTCCTATTAGGGTTCTCCATATCATGAGGTTCATTTTCAGCCATGATGCTACGCGTGTCAGATGGTGATTCAAGTGAAACAGGTTCACTCGATGATGAGATGGATGAGTCTGTCTTGACTAGTCTAAATGTGTTATCTCTAGCCCAACCAGTCATACAACTCGGTATAAACGCAATAAAAGCAAATAGGTCAAAGGAGAGGAAGTAGATATCACCCAGGCTGTGAAGACGTTCACAGCTCTAAAACACCTCTCTGAAATCTGAGAAACACTTTGATGACACCAATTAGTCCCCGGCAACGGCGCCAAAAACTTGACTCGTTCTGAGTTGTGCTTCCAAGTGCAGAAGTGTCAAGTTGTATCAAGGATGAGTTTAGGATCGTATTCCACAGGGACCACTGAGTATCAAAGTATTTATAAAAGTTTAGTGAAATCCTGTTGCTGAAAAATGGGTTTTGAAAATTTTTTTTTTGTCTTTTACGATTTTGAAAACAGTAAACAAAGTGAGAGAAGCTTGAGTAAACTATCAAAATGAAACTGAAATTTTATCAATTTTCCAAAAATGTAAATCTAATAACGCAACCGAAACTAAACAATTTTACCAAACACTCGGGTTACGGGTTCAACGTCTGTTTGCTTCCACCGTTTACTAATTTCCTAGGCCTTACTCCTCTTCTTGTTAATCCAATCAAGGCATTAATAAGATGAAATTTTATCACTAAAGATCGAGTAAATTGGCCACATCCAAACGGAAGAAAATAAAAACTCTCATTAAGCATCAACCGAATTTTATGTAAAAATTAGTTGATTAAAATCCTAAATTAAATCAAGGTTTTGATGTGCCTAACGTCAACAACAAAACAAGAAATAAGAGCTAGCGATTTATCAACGATACCTTAAATTTTCGGGTTCAACCAAATAAAAGTTTATCAATAATTTCTTAGGAGAACTAATAAACCATAGAAAACAAACGACATTGACCCACAACCCGAGTTACCGAACTTAGCCACTCATGCTAACAATACACACTTTTCGGGTTAAATTAATTCCATGGTGGCTCATTGCATCAATAAAACGAAAGACATCAAAATAAAACAAACCTAACACTTAAAGATACCGAAACATGAGAAAAATACGAACTTTAATCGAACCAATCCTAACTAACCCAAGCTTCGTTTAATTAAATACATAAGTTAAATAAAATTAAACACTAATGAGAAACTACACTTAAATGAGCATCTAAATAAATAATAAAGAAATAAATAAAACAGAATAAGGGAACCAAGTCTTTAATAAAATTTCAATGGTTTAAAAAGAAATAACATTTAACATAAACTAAAAAGAAGGAAGAAGAAAGAGATAAGAGGAGAGGGAGAGAGAGAGAGAGAGAGAGAGATCCGTGGAGCTGCTCGGATGGCTGAAACAGCGGCTGGATTGCTGCTGAACAGGTAGGTTCCGGGGCTGGCTGGTTGCTGCTGCAGCGCTCGGGGTGCTGGGGCAAAGGAGGGCTCGGATTGCTGCAATAGGGCTTGCCAAGAAGCTGCTGTGCTGGAGTCACCGGAACAGGAGTTGCAGCAGAGGGGTTGCAGAGGGGAGGCTGTGGAGGTGCTGGGCTTAGGGAAAGAAAAATAAAAATAGAAACAGAGAGAGAGAGGATGAGAATAAAGCAAGGTAAAGAGAAGGAGACGAAGAAGAAGAAGAAGAAGAGATGAAGAAGGGGAAGATGGAGAGCAGCCCGCAGGGCTGTTCAGGCAAGAAGGGAGAGAAGAAGAAGAATTTAAAAGAGATTGGGGGAAGCCCTAGACCCGGTTTAGCCAACCCGACCCGGCCTGCATGGCCGGGTCACATTTTTGCTCTCTATTCACCGCAATATTTGACCCTTCCGAAGCCAGTTTCTCACAAAACTCAAAATATGAAAGTTATAAATAATTCTTTATTCTTTCTCTAGAAATTTGAATCGCCTCGATCGGAGTTTGGACGGAAAAGTTATGCATGAAATACGAACAGGTGTCAGTTTTGGTTCCCGGGACTTTTCCTGCGATAAAAAATTATCAAAAACTCGTAAATTGCACAATAAAACTCAAGAATGATAATTTCGGCACTTTATTAAAATATTGGACAAATTTGGACATTTAATTAAAAATATAAGTCGTAAAGACCGGATCAAAGTGCCCAATTACGCAGTTTTGACGCGTAATCACTTTTATATCTTCTTCTTTAACCAAGACATTATCATCCTCAGTTATTATACATTGTGCATTATCTAAGTTCTTGATTTTTCATTCTTTGACTCAAGCAAGTTTAAAAGTCTCTTTCCCCTTCTTTTGTATCTAATCTAGCATATAAATTATCATAAACATATGTTTAGTTTTTGTTTAGGCCTTTTTTGCGTCTTTTCTTGTCTCTCTATACTTTTCAAAGTTTTCTATGTTTACATTTTTGCCATGTCTTTTGGAAATCTTGATCTCACCACCAACTTTTTTAATTGGCCAAGAATCTTTCTTTGATTCACCTTGAATCCCTTTTGCTTTCTTTTTGATAGAACTGGCCATCCTACTCTACAGCGTGTTTGTGTTTGTTTTATCTCTATTGTCCAATCACCCTTTTGATCATTTTATCTTTAAAGCTTACTATATTTTCTCCATTAAGATTCCACCACCTAGTTCTCTTGCATTGATTTGTGTTACTCTTTCTTATCCAAATTTTAGTACATATATTTAACACTAAAACTCTAAATAGTATACTCAAAGTTTCACTTTCATGATAAATGATTTCCCCTCCTAGTCATGAAAAAATCTGACTTTTATTTTGTTCACCTTTGAAGGATATTAAGTGATATTCTCTCTTCTTAAATCAAATATTTGTTATAACAAGATCATATGACATGGTGATGTCTATGATCATATCATTGGGCTCATTTTTATTTTCTTATCCGCATTCTCTTTGTATCCTTTGATAACCTTTGTTGTCCTTTACAATTTGTCCATTCAAATCAGCTCCAATTTCTTAGACCTTCATAATCGTTGAGTAATATTATCCATATCTTTCCAAAAGTTAGCACAAGAAACTAGGATTAGATTAGCAACTTGGAATACATGGACACTTATAGGCAAAAGCATGGAAATAGTTGAAACAATGATTAGAAGGAAAATTAACTTAATTTGCTGTCCTGATACCAAATGGGTAGGGATAAAGCTAGAGAAATTGAAAAATTAGGATTTAAACTTTGGTGTACTAGAAAGGAGAAAATGAGGTGGTAATCATTGTAGACAAAGACCTGAAAGATAATGTAGTAGATATTAAAAAAATGGAGGATAGGATCATTAAAATCAAGATAGTTCTAGGCCTGGAGATAGTAAAAGTCATTAGTGCGTATGCTCCCCAAGTAGGCTTAGCAAAAAACCTTGCAAAATAATTTTGGGAAGATAGGGATAGTATTTTACAAGGGATACCATTGCCTAAAAAGACATTCATAGGAGCTGATTTGAGTGGACACATTAGAAAGGATAATATAGTAAGAGGATACACAGAGGCCATCGATATGGATATAAAAATGAGGCTTGTGATACAATTTTTGATTTTGCTATATCTTACGATTGGGTTATATTGAATAATTGCTCTATAAAAAGAGAACATTTGAGAACTTTCAAGAGTGGGCAAAATAAAAGCGGCAAAAATAAAAGCCAAATATATTCCTTCTCAACGAGGAAGGGGAATCGTCTATCTTGTAAGGATTGTAAGGTTATCTCAGGTGAAAGTTTGGCTATCCAACAAAGAGTCCTAGTATTTGATATACATACTCAAAAATGGAAGAGAGAGAGAAACATAAATCAACCCAAAAGGACTAGATGGTGGAGCTTGAAGGGAGAAAAAGTTGTAAAATTCAATGACAAAATGATCAAAGAGTGTGCTTGGACAATAGGGGGTAAGATAGATGTAAATATTGTTTGGAATAGGATGACTAACTCTATCATAAGGATAACAAAGGAGATTTAAGGTGGGTCTAAAGAAAGATACTTAGGTAGTAAATAAAGTTGGTGATGGGATCAAGAATTCAAAAAAGCTGTTAAGATGAAAAGAAATTGGTATTTAAAGTGGCAAAAAGTTGTAGAATTATGGAAAACCTTGAAAAAGTATAAAGAGGCTATAAGAAAAATACAAAAAAGGCCATTTGTGAAGCTAAACATAGAGTTTATGATACTTTATGTAATAATAGACTAGATAAAAAAGAAGGAGAAAGAAACATTTATAAACTTGCCAGAGCTAAAGAAAGAAAATGCAAAGATTTAGGTAAAGGACGAGAATGATAATGTCTTAACTAAAGAAGAAGACATAAAAGAGAACTGGCGGAGACACTTTGATAAGTTGTTTAATGAAAACCAAAATGAAAACTTGAAATTAGAAGTGACAAATGAGGAAAGTATTAAAAATAGGATATTTATTCGCAAAATTACGGTCCTTGAAGTTAGATGACTTTAAGTAGAAGCAGATAATATACCAATTGAAGTTTGGAAATGTTTAGGGGATAAAGGAAGTATATGGTTAACTAAAAAAAGTGGCGGAGAAATTGAGGAAACTATAGAGAAGGGTAATTGAACAAGGAATAAGATTAGAAACAAAGGTTTCAGAGAACCAATTTGATTTTATGTCTGAGAGATTAACAACAAAAGCTCTTTATCTTTTTAAAGAATATTAATGAAAAAGTTTGGGGATAAAAGTTTGTGGAAAAGAGGGACTTACATATGGTTTCTATTGACGTAGATAAAGCTTATGATAAAGTACCTGAGGAAGTTCTTCGGTGGGTCTTAGAAAAGAAGGGGTATGCAATAGATATACTGAAGTCATTAGGATATGTGTGATACAACAATGACTAGTTGTAGGACTATAGTAGGGGGAATCTAGAGATTTTTCCAATCACAATAGGTGTACATCAAGGTTCTACTTTGAGTTTATATTTTTTACTTTAGTGATTGATGAACTTGCTAGGAATATCCAAGACGAGATCCCTTGGTGTATGTTGTTTGTAGATTATATTGCCTTAATTGATGATATTTTCTTGATTGATGAGAGGAGTGGAGTGAAATCAAATTAGAACTTTGGAGAATCGCTTTAGAGTTGAAAGGTTTAGGATAAATAAAAATAAGACAAAATATATGAAATGTAATTTCAGTAATGTGAGCAGTATTGGAGAGAAGATTAAACTTGATAATTAAGAAATGAATAGCATTAGTTGTTTTGATATCTTGTAAAATGGAGAAGTGCATCAGCTGTGCTGTGTATCCTTAAAATTAAAAGGAAAGTTCTATAAGAAGACGATTATAAGGCCAGCCATGCTTTATGGATCAAAATGTTGGGCAACTAAGAAACATGTACAAAAAAGCAAAAGTTGTCGATATGTGAATTTGTAATATGGATGAGTGGTATAACATTAGCATATACATAATAAACTAGTCATAGCAGTCGAAGACAAGATAAGGGAGGCTTTGATGGTTTGGGTATTTGAAACGTAGGCATAGTAGCACACTTGTGAGGAGAAGGGAGTTAGTTATTGTTTCTGGAATGAAAAAGGGTAGTGATAGGCCTAAAATAACTTGGGATGAGGTAATGAGGAAGGATTTAATAGCTTTGAATCTAGTAGAGGAAAATGCTCTCAATCGGGTGAATTGGCGGAAAGGGATTCATGTAGCTGACCGCCGACCCCACCTTGTGGGACTGAAGGCTTTTTGTTGTTATTGTTGTATATCTTTCCAAAAGTGTCTTTTAAGGTTGTTGGGGAGCATAAGCACTAATGACATTTATTATCTCTTGGCATAAAACTCTCTTGATTCTTATGATTCTAACCCCTACTCTTTTAACATCTACCAAACTATCTTTTAGGTCTTTGACTGCAATGATTCTTATCCCATTTTTATCTTCTTCTTTTCTAGTGTACCAAGGTTAAATCCTAATTTTTAAAATTCCTCTAGCTTTCTTCCCCATCCATTTAGTTTCTTGAAGGCAAATTACCTTGATTTTTCTTCTAATTGATATGTCAACTATCTCCATGATTTTACTTGTAAGTGTCCTTATATTCAAAGTTGCTAATCTAACCCTAGTCTCTTGTACAAACTTCTTTACCCCCTCCTATCTAGAATGACCCAAATTAGCCCACCTTTGCCCATTTTTCGCTACACTTGCTCGTAGGGGATGAATATTTGGAAAGGATTGATATCATAAAGATCTGACTAGTTTTACATTGGTTGTCAGCTACCTAATGTAACCCTACTCCACTCGGGCTTGGGACCAGCTGTCTGTAAATAGCTCAGAATCTGCTTTGCATTTATTTTTGCCTCATTTTCTTGTGGGATTTGGAATAAATTATATGCTCTTTTTGGGGAGAATTGGGTTGGTCCAGATTTGGGTGAGAAATTATTGCATCATTCTTTTACAGGTTCTGGGAAGAGTGGCGGTGGCTTAGTTTTGTGGACTTGTGGCATCTTCAGTTTTATGGGGAATTAAGGTGGGAAGGAATGCTCGTATCTTTTAAGAAAGAGGAATTCTGGTACTTCACTTGTTTGCTTTGGATTAGGATTCAGTACTTGGCTTCTCACTGGTCTTTTGCAGCTGGCAGTTATAAAGGGGGTGCCTTTCTTGGATCTTCAAGATATTGGAAGGCGGTTTATTTTGATTGTTTTGTAGTCTATTTTGGTTATTCCTTTTTATAGTAGGATTGTTTTCTCCTCTTCATACACTCTTTCCTTTTTCAATAAATATATCTTCTTTTTCTATAAAAAAAAAAAGAAAGGAAAATCTCTCATGAACTTCTCAATTCTCTCAGCTATCTTGACAGTAACTCTAAACGGAGACAGCTAATAAAAGGGAATACTGGACGTAGATACTTGAATGAAGCTGATGTGATCTCCTAAGAAAAAGCATCCTTCCAACCGTTGAACTACCAAACAATGTTTGTAACTACACGATCCCAGAATAAAAAAGTGGAGATTGCAAGCTGAAGCCAAGAGAAATTAGTGGTTGCTCCAAAATCCTACAACCAGAAAAGAAGGCAAAACTATTCTCAATTCTTAGAATCTAAAAGAATAATTCCAGTACCAATCTAACCCGTATTAATTTTCCGGCTCAGAAGTGGTAAAAAGGTGACAATACAGTGGGAAAACTGGGTGTCATCAGACAATGAAGATGTGGTATCATGAACTGCAAACTGGAGACATACTAACATCCTCAATTCCCTCACAATACCCTTTCAAGACCTCTTCCAAAGCCCTACTTACCATCCTACACAAAACAGGAGTGACAAGAGTTAAAATAAAAGTGATAAAGGATTACTTAGTGCTCCCAAATCGTATAAAACGTGTATCTAATTAACAATTGACAGTAACGAGAACATAGCAGAAAACCGAGAACATAGCTGAGAATAAACACCTGCTAATCAATTTCCTCCATTAAATGCCATTGTCCTTCTTTTCTGTCTGTGGAATTCTAGTGACAAGGCTGGTGAGGTCTATCTATATGTGTGTATATGCTTGTGCATGGGGGAGCATGAATGCTTCTGCAATTTTGTGTTCTACTATATGCAAAAGTGTGGAGATCAGGATTTCCAACTAAATTAACTGTTCGTCCGTTATGCAGGTTAAAAATCTCTCTTGGCCATTCAATTCCAGCCTTTTAATGTCCTAGCTTTTTGTTTCTCATTTCAACGCTTAACAACAGAGTTGTAACTTCTGCGTCCGTTAGTTTTTTGCTCATGCATGGTGGAATTGTCTTCTCTAACACTGTAGATTTCAGGTCTTCACCTATGCGGATTGGAGGGCCAGATGGAAGAAACTTGCAGCTGCATTTTAGGTCGAGGTTGTCTCTTCCTCTCTTCACAGGAGCAAAAGTTGAAGGAGAGCAGGGTGCTGCAATCCATATTGTCTTGGTTGATGCTAACAGTGGCCATGTAGTAACATCTGGCCCTGAATCATCGGTGAAACTGGATGTTGTTGTGCTTGAAGGTGATTTTAACAATGAAGAAGATGAAGGCTGGGCTCAAGAAGAATTTGATAGCCATGTGGTCAAAGAACGTGATGGAAAGAGACCACTTTTGACTGGGGATTTGCAAGTCACACTCAAAGAAGGTGTAGGAACATTGGGCGAGCTGACATTTACTGATAATTCAAGCTGGATAAGGAGCAGGAAGTTTAGACTTGGGCTGAAGGTTGCCTTGGGATTTTGTGAGGGCATACACATACGTGAGGCAAAGACAGAGGCTTTCATTGTTAAGGATCACAGAGGGGAATGTAGGCTGTTGCTCAATGCCTTTCTTATTATTCCTTTTCTTCTTGTGTAATTTTGTTATTCATTCTGCATTTTTTTTTAACAACTTGGCAGTATACAAGAAACACTATCCTCCTGCATTAAATGATGAAGTGTGGAGATTGGAGAAGATTGGCAAGGATGGGTCATTTCATAAGAGGCTAAATGGTGCGGGAATACTCACAGTTGAAGATTTTCTTCGCCTTGTAGTCAGAGAGACTCAAAAACTACGGAATGTAAGTTTGGGATATGGTTGTCAAATAAGAATATTATGCTTCTGTAATTTTTTTTATAATTAATTTGTCTGATGATTGTAGATTCTGGGAAGTGGCATGTCAAATAAGATGTGGGATGCTCTCATAGAGCATGCAAAGACTTGCGTCCTGAGTGGGAAGCATTATGTATATTATTCTGATAATTCAAGAAATATTGGTGTTGTTTTTAACAACATCTATGAGCTGAGTGGCCTTATTTCTGGGGAACAGTATTGTTGTGCTGATTCTCTTTCCGAGAGCCAGAAGGTTGGTATGATTGCTGCTGTCCACCTCTCTCTTGTGGATCATATTTTGTTGCTTTCATGTTATGTTTAACAAGTTTCTGAGTGTATTATTAGCATAAAGTTATTAAGCTCTGTACTGAAACTGATAGCAGTTCTTTAATGTCATACCTCCTTACTGTCTTTTTATTTTTAATTTTTTATTAAATTTTAAATTAGCTCAGTATGTGCACATTTGATCTGAGTTGGACCACTTTTGTGAACATATGGGCTATATATTTTAAGTTCTGTGGTAACACAATGACCACTGAATTCAGCGTGGTTTGTTCTATATAGTTCTTTACCCAGAGTCTATGCATTTTAAATTGAATTGGACCTGTGAATATGTTTTGGGGCATATATCTAAGTGAACATTATTGGACTAAGTTCCGTGGCAGCATTATCACCATTGAATCCGGTATGATCTGTACAATATAAATCTTTAACATCATTCTCTACTTCCAGCTGAACTTTATCAACCTAAGTGGAAACTTGAGTTATTGCTTTTATGTTTTTCTTAAGAACTTACCAAATTTGTAGGGCAGCTTGTGAACTTAAACCTCACTTTTTTTTCCTTGGTTTTTTGCAGGTCTATGTGGATACCCTGGTGAAGAAAGCTTATGAGAATTGGAATCAAGTTGTAGAGTATGATGGCAAGTCACTTTTGAGCTTTAGGAAAAACAAGAGATCAAGTCCTTATAGAAATGATATTGGGATGGGTTCTGTTGATTACTCTAATGCATTAGATCGTCAACTGCACTCAACACGCGAGCTTCCTTCAGTGCCTCCTGATCAATTATCGATGGATTTGGTCCTACCAATTGGAGGTAAATATTGGTGGCTGCAAATATCATGTTTCTAGTTTTAGGATGGATGGGCAGTAGCTTGCTTAAGTCCCACTAAAACTATCTAATTGCATTGTGGAACATATAAGTTTTAGAAAGTCCTAGAAAAATTGGGAATCATTTTCTAGTACGTTTTGATGCATTTATCAACCTATATGGAAATTAGTCTTATGTTCCTCTTTGAGATTGAAATTTTTTTTTCTTTTTCTTTTTTAACGACTTTTGTCTATTCTTGGCTTTTATTTGAGCACTGTTTTATGAAACCAAGGTTTGAGATGTGTCTTATGTTTCATGTTGGCCATGGTTAAAATGTAACTCGTCCAAAATATCTCTTATGATTGTATCGATCTGTATGATAATTTGTTAACTGAAATTTTTGTGAAAATTAAGATGTGCATTTCTATAATACATGTTGGTTGTCTTTTTTTACCCATTAAGACGAAGGACAAGTTGAATACATGAAAAAGTTGAGGCAAAAATGCAAAAAAAGAAGAAAATTAGCTAAGGAGGTCGACCGATCGGCTCACTTCCTGCCAAATTTAACTTGTTGTGCCAGTAGCTGGTCAAGTGACTCCCTTGGCCATGGCAAAATTTGAAATTTTGAGTTGTTTTTTTGTGCTTGACTGGTAAATTTGGGCATTCCATGTGTCCTATTGATGCCACATGTGAAGCAGTGATATTGACAGTTGATGGTTGGTAGTTAATAGTAGTTATTTTTGAATTTAAATTTTTAAATTTCAAATTCAAAAGGGGTTTCCCTTTCTTCCAATGGAGGTCTATAAAAGGACATTCCTAGGGAGAGAAATGCACGTGTCCAAGCTGGGGCAAGGAGAGCTTTTTGGAGTGTGATATGGGGTTTTTGCATTGGGTGTTCACTTGAAAGAAAAAAGGGAAATTCATTTCATACCACTTTTGCTTAAGGCATTTGGGGTGTGATTTGAGAGAGAGGGGTTCTGCACTTAATCTACAGAGTGAATTTCATCCTTGAGGTTAATGCCTAGACATTCTTCTTCTCAATTTTCATTCATTTTCATAAATATTTGAATGCATGATTTATGAATGTTTTTTTATGTTAATAATTGGATTTGTTAAGTTTTTGACATCTTTTTGTGTTGTTAATTATATGTTAGTGGTGTTAGGATGTTTCTTTTCCAATTCCATAAGAAAAACCATGTTAAAAGGTAAAAAATAAGCATGTATATATGTTTTTGTCCTTCAAACTGTTGACCGGCCCATTCAGGTGGTCAATTGCCCCCTTTTGAAAAGTAGCTGTTGGGCTACTGGGCGGTCGACTGCCCCTTTGCAACTAATCAACCATCAAATCCCAAGAGTGCATTTTTTACTCTTTTCTTATGTTTTCTTCTGGGATTCTATATGTTTTTAAGTCTCTACACTCATTAGGGTGTAGTTGGTTGAGTTTGCTTGCTGTTTGGATGAAGGTTTTTGTGGTTTCTCCATGAAAAACCATCTTTTTCACTTCAAAAGCAAATCCACTCAAATATTTATCGTAGTCTTCAATTTTTACCAAAGTTTTTCAAACTTCCTTGGAGTAATACATCAATGATGCGACTTTTGAATGGTCCCCAAGTTTTCCAACATGGTTTCAAGGCGGGTTGATGGTTTTCCCACCAAAAATGCTTAAAGTTTTTCAAGATTTTACAATTGAAAAAATCATTTTTTTCAAAGTAATTGTCCATGAATTGGCTTGAGGGTGGAAAAAGGATTTCTTAATGTTTAAACTTGATTTCAATCTCTGTTTTATTGAATGTTCATTGAAAATCGGATTTCTAATCAAGAAATAAGTGATTTTTTAGTAAGGTTTCAAATGTTTTCAAATATTTTCCAAATGATTTAAAGGGATTTCTGAAAAAGTATACACCAAAATGTTTTCTAAAACTTGTTTTTGAAAATTTTTTGGAACTACAAGTGGCTTGATTTCTCTAGTGGAGGATATGTAGGCAATCTACCTTGTTAGATTCAGCCACAACCAAAGAACAGTCGATGTTTTCTCTTTTTTTTTTGTTTGATTTTGTATGAGGATTTTTTAAGGCACCTGAGTAGTGGAATTCCCATGGGGCTTATGCCTTTGTATGAATTCCATGAAAGCCTTTTCAAATGGGGAAAGGGGTGAGAATCTCAAAATCTGCAGCAAATGAAAAAAATAAACCAGTAGTGGCCGTTCGACTGCTCTCTGCAAGTGGTTGACTGCCTAATGCTGCAAGCCCAATTTAGGCTATTTTTCGAAATTTTCCTCAAAATTTTTAATTTTTAAGTGGATCACACACATACTCACATAGGGTAAGTGCTGCAAGCATTCTTGGAATGGGTGCTTTAGAATGCTATGTCTTTTGAATCTCAAATTGAAGATATTTAAAACCTACATTCTCTATTTACAATGGTACTCCTGAATCAATATTGTTTTTAAAACGACTTTTTTTTTAATTTTACCTTTTAGAAAACAAAATAAGGTGGTGATTCTGTTTTAAATAAAATCAGTAGTTAAGATAACCTAAGGGTGGTTATGTTACTTTGGTTTATATAGGTTACCACATGTTGGCAACCCAAAACATGTCTCTAAACTCAATTTCGACAATACAAACAGGGGGTTCTTCCTTATTTTTGTATGTCATTTGTTTTGTTCCTGTGTTGTATTTCAACATGAACTTGCCGCTCCTCACTGTTGCACTTATTCGGTCTTTGTTTTGAATGCACATACATCTTGATGGACGATTCCTTTCTTGTTCTTGGTAACCCCTTGGAAAAGCAATCATGATTAATTCTTGTCATGCCACTTATGCTTCTCAGAATGCTCAATTTGATAATGTCTACCTTAATCTTTCTTCTTCTACTGTGTGTGGGTTGTTCTTAAGGTGATTACTTTCAATGTGTTTTCCTATAGCTCCAAGAGATGCTTCCCTCATCTTTGTTTGAGCTCACATGGAATTTTTTATTCCATGGATGACCTTTGAACTGCTATTTTATCATTTTAATGTATAGCTAATATAAATTCTTGCATATGGAAAGCTTGTTTATATAGTTTGGATGTGGCAGTTGCATAGAACCTGGAAAAAAAAAACCCTATTTTTGCACTGGTTACCTTTTTCTTTTCTTAATGACAATGATTTTTGTGGCAAATACTCCGATATTACCTCTTTTTTTATGAATGGTTGAGCATTGATATTGAAAATGTTTGCTATAAGAAAATCTGAGGTCTAGGTTAAATTTTAGTTGTAATAACTTTATTTCTTTTAGCATTGTTGGGGTTCACATAAAGTTCTGTTTCATTTCAACTTATTCAGGATTCTAATATGCCATAACCTACCCTCAAATGGTAAATATTTTAGAGCCCTTCACTACTACTATTTTTTTTTTGTTGTTACTTGGCATGAATAAGATGATAAAGATGCAGTAGTGGAATTGCTATAAATGTTAGACCCCATGTGGAAATTGTAAACCTATGCAGGAGTATACCAGGTGGAGCTTAATCAGAGCACTTATTATTCTAGTAGTTGTAGTAGTAGTAGCAGAAGGTGGTGGTGGTGATGGTGATGATGAGGAAGAAGATCAAACCTGTTTATTAAAGGAAACATATTTCAGTATTGTATGCAATTTATTCTATTGTTTGTAAGATTTTCTGAAACCAAAATATGTTTTGGTTGTATATTTTAGTTGTCTCCCTAATCCTTTTTCTTTGTTAGCGAAACAAAAAAAAACAAAAACAAACGGGAAAAAGGGATTGGAAGTATCACTATCCTCCTAGGATTTTGTATGTTGAATGCTAATGATTTTATTTGGTGAATTAATTTATCAATGAAGAAGCCAAGGAGCAAAAACGTGCAAGGTACAAGAAATAAATTTGAAAATATTTGAAGTATGCATTCAGAGTTCCAGCAGTCAGAATCTCCACCTTCATTTTTGGATTTGGTTGACATCATTAAACATGCCGTATTCTCACCCTCCAAATGCACTAAAGGGTGGTGTGAGGGACACATTTACCTGTTGTTTGCTGTCATTTTTGAAGTCATTTTTTGCTGGAAGTGGAACTTAGTTGCATTGAGATCCATAATTTTACCCTATCATTCAATTCAGAGAGGGATCTTGTGTCGCAAATTTAAATTTGGTTTTAGCTTTGGTTTGCAATTGGGGCTTTTTGAATTGTAACTCACTAGTTCTTGACAAACTAAGCAACAGATGAGATTCCACTATGTTTATATTTGAAAAGCTGCATGCGTTGAGGTTCTTTGAGGATATGGATGACGTAGTTTTAAAAAATCAGTGTAACAGCTGTTATGCTGCAAGGGCAGCATCAAGGATCTGCAGCTGTGGGGAGAAACTAGAAGAAATTGAAAAGAAGGGGAAGAGAGGAGATACAAGGGGCAAAACTCAAGTTCATTTCAAATTCAAATTAATTAACCTACTTCTACATGGCCTTCAAACACTATTTATAGGCAAACCTCTTCACATGAAATTACAAATATACCCCTAAAACTCCTTGAAATTACAAACATATCCACAAAATACAAAAGTATTACAAACAGGACCCTAAATGCACATAATACTATACTAATTAAAATAAACACATATTAAACTACTCACTAAGACCGACAATCCCTATACCCAATTCTTCTAAATTATTCTTCAACAAGGATCTTTCCAAGGTCTCGATTCGTGTCAAAATTCGGCCTTGAATTTTGAAATGCTGTAGGACCAGAAGTAAGAAGCTAACTTGGTCTCTTCGAAAGCCAGGACTCGAGTGTTGCAAGAAACCATGATTCTTTGGCAGCATTATAGACTTGAGTTGAGAATTAGCATCAATGAACATATCGGGGATGAGAAACTCAACAACAGGAATGTCTAAAACACTTTGGATGTCTTCAAACACATTCATTGCCCTGCACGTAGCATCTTCAAGTTTAGTACTTTGGCATGATCAACAATCTTAGTTTCTTTGTCCTAGTTAGTTGGTAGAGCAAACTTCAAAATGATTTTCTTACCATTATAGTGGAAGATATATGTCTTCTTGTGTCCTTGCGTCACACCAAAATCATCTAACCAAGGAGAACCAAGGAGTACATGGTCAATATTCATAGGTATGATATCACACCAAACATTAGCAAGATATTCACTCATTTTGGATTGGAACCAAACATCTTTCACTAACATGTAAAGTGGCATTACCAATCCAAGTTGTATTATAAGGCTTTGGGCAAGGTTCTAGATGAGGTTGCATGCGAGTGGCTTCATATGTAGAAACTATATTCATAGGGCATCTTCCATCAAATGATGATTTTGCAAACATTTCCACCACACTTGAGAAAGGTGTGAAAAAGATTGAAATTGTGCCTAGAGTATGATAAATGGCATTTCTTTCTCCAATATTTTGTCGCCATATTGTTGGATAAACATATATCCACTGGAGTTGCCGGACTTGATGACGAACCCTAGTTCAGGCAACTCATCCTCTCAGCTTCCAGTCGCCGGATACCTCAGCCTAGTTCGATGACAATCTTAGCTTCTTCGTAGACTCTAAGCCCCTTCTCTAGCGGAGGGCTGAGCACTAGAAATTGAAGCCTTTTCTCCTACGAAGGGTTGAGCACTAGAACTTGAAGCCTCCTCTTCTCGCTTGCAACAACTTTTAGAACAAACTTTGTTCCACTATTGCGATTCTCGCGAACTGCTGCCTCTTGCGATGACGAATCCTCCAATGTTGTGACTCTTCTACATTTCTGCAAATTATTTGCAGCTTTGTAGGCTCGACGAAGTCTATTGCCTCATAACCCATTGTCGTTCTTTGGCCGGCAATTTGAAGAAGGTTTCTTTGCACCATGGGCAGATTGGAAGCTTTCCTTTTCGAAGCAGCCCTCTTTTGTTGGAAGCGGGACTTGCGAATTTAGAAGCCATAGCTCTTGATAATCTGACCAAGTGCTTTCTCATAACTTAAATTTGTGACACTTCACCTTTCCATTTATGAGCTCCTTTGAGGCTATGGGTTGAGGAAGAAGGTACAAAGTGAGCACGGGAGTTCCTATAATGCCAAAATCCATCTTAATGGATAGAAAACTATTCTCTTTTGACTGGGTTCTGGCGTCGGGGGCCCTTCGAATTTTGAAGAAGTCAGGAAGGAAGATATCTCGTGTTTTGCTAAATAACAAGGTTCACTGGTTCCAGGAATATATGTCAGAGTTTTGGTGGCAAAATACTAAATTCCCATGGAAAAAGCAGATGGAATTTCCTGGAGGTTTGTTGATTGTCAGATTTACGTCTAACATATTTGGAAGAATGATCGTAGTTAAGAAATTGCTGTAATTAGGGGGAAGATTTTCTCTTAGAATTCTAGAGGGCAAGGAGGCCTGAGGTTGGTGGAGTTTCTGTAGATTGTTGAAAGGGGACATTGATAGCTTGAATGGGAACCACCGAAAATTCCTAGGCGTGGCATGTAGATAATGCGGTTCTACAGATATAGAGCAGAAAAATGGAATGGATACAATATTTAAGGGATCACCTAACAAGCTCAGTTATGCAAAGGTTGTAAAGCATGGAGCTGGGTATGATTGGAGAAGGGATGTCTTTAGCGAATTTTCCGGATAATTGAGAAAGGTAAAACTTTGTTTTTGGAAAAAGAAAAATTAGGGGAGAGTGTATACCAAGCATTATTGAAGCCTAGCTCCTTTTCAAATTTTGAAAGCTCTCCACCTAAAACTATTGGTTCAATTAGTGTGCCGAAAATTTTGAAAGTGGACAAACAATTTTTTGTCATTTGCTTTGGGCTAGGAGGTCTTGTATTGAAGTTTGTTTTGCCGGCAGGCCCAAAAAATTCTAAACAGATTGGATCAGTGGACCTAGTGTGGGTGGAGAAAGAACAATCTAGTTCGACTAAGATTTTAGGAGGTAAATACGATTTTCACTTGCCGAAAGGCACTAGTGACTGACAAGATGGAACATTGTAGTTCTTCGTCCAACAAGGGAGATTCTTAGATAGTAGTGCAAGAAAAAGTAAAACTTGTTGACCTCTCACTTTAGGAGAGAGGGAAGTCGCAAATAATGTAGAATCTTCAAATATGGAAAAGTGGTTATAGATGACGAGATTCTTCAAAACATTGTGGAAAATACAACATTACTTTGTGAGGCCAAATAGAGGTGTATTTTGCAAGATTTCGATATTGAATTGGAAGATTGGTTAGCGGATAATAATGGTTTGATTTTGGAACATATTTGGGAATTTAAGGATGTGTGTATGAGCTCTTCTCAATTGAAAGCTTTGGATAAATAATAGATTCCTAAATGTTTGGAAAGGGGTGGTAGTGAAATTAGAGGCAGGAGACTACCTCTTAGGAAACGGAGAATAGTTTTATCTATTTAGGTCAATTGGAAAGTTACAACAAAGAGAATAAGGGGGAGGAGTTTGCTAAGGGTTCCAAGTTAGTGATATCATAGCAGAGTCAAATAGAGATTGCTTTTAACCGCCTCATAGAAATGCTCAAGCAAGTGTTAATATCATTATTACAATTCTGATCATTTGAAAGTCTTAAATGTTGAGATGCTTGTCTATTAATCCTTCTTGTGATGTTTTTAAAGAAAGGGGGTGGGGGGGGGGGGGGGAGTATTCTACCTACTCCTACCTGACCCATTCTTCGGAAAATTTATGCCTTAAGGAGGAAGGGTTGTGGGTTAAGTGGTGAGAGAGGAAATCTAGACCCACTTAAACTCCTTGAGGATCTACGATTCGAGCTTGTAGATCATGCTAGAAACCAAGTGAAGGTGGGCCTAAGTCCAAGGTCTTATAAAAGAAGGAAAAATAAAGTCTAAAAAGAGCTTAAAAATCTGGTTTCTTCTATTAATTACGAGTGCGGAGAAGAGGTTGGCAAGGGGGGGAGGTAAGCGAGTTAAATTGTGAAGTGTGTTTGTTAGAATGTAAGAGGACTAGAGGTGTTTAGGAGAAGAGGTGTTTGATAAAAGAAGTCTTGGACAAATACTCTCTAGATATTGACCTTATCTAGGAGATTAGAAGAGGTTGATTTTTTTTTTGAGGCGGGGGGGGGGGGGGGGGGGGGGGGGTTGTTAGGAGTGTATGGGGGGCCACAGTTGGGAGTGGGAATTCTTACCCTCGTGCAGTGCTTCTGGTGGCATCCTAGTTATGTGGAATTCTCAAAATATTTCCAAGTTGGACACTTGGTTTGATGTTTTCACCCTTTTTGTGTTATTTGAAGTGAAAGGGAGGGGTCAATGGTGGCCTACTAGACCAACTCCTAGGAGTTCTTTTTGGGAGTTGTATTATGTTTTTGGTTTTTGTTCCCCTAGGTGGATTGTGGGAGTTGATTTTAATGCAGTGAGATTTCCCAGCAAGAAGAAAGGGGGTGGTAAAGTAACAGCTAACATGCAAAATTTTGATTTGCTTATCAAGGACGGTGGTTTAAGAGACATTCCCTTGGGGAATGCTCCATTTACTTGGTTTGTAGGGGGGCTAGAGAGGTGGCTAGCAGACTTGATGGGTTTTTTATTTTGCAGCGAGTGGGAGGATGAATTTCCAAACCTTTCTCATTGTGCTCTACCTAGGACTACGTCTGACCATTTTCCAATCCTATTGGAATCTAGAAAGGTGTCTTGGGGTCCTATGCCTTTTAGATTTGAGAATATGTGGCTAGATCATGCAGCCTTCAAGCCTTTGGTTAGCGACTCTTGGGGAGATGAATTGGAAAGGCGTTGGGGTGGGTTCCATTTCATGAGAAAGTTGAAACACTTGAAGGAGAAGTTGAAAGTTTGGAATAAGGAGGTGTTTGGTGACATTAGAATTAGAAAATCTAATATCTTGAGCGAGTTAACTTCACTAGATAGGAAGGAGCAAGATTTTAATCTTACTGATAGTGAGAAGATTTGGAGAGTTTCCCTGAAAAACAAGCTAGAAGAGGTGATATTTTAGGAAATGAGGAGTTGGAGACAAAATGCCAAATTCAAATGGGTTAAGGATGGTGATTGCAACTCTACTTTCCTTTAATAGACTAGCTAATGGGAAAAGAAGTAAGAATTTGATTTGGGAGTTAGATGTGGGGAATGGGATAGTGTCTAATAATCAATGTCATATTGTTTCTGTTATCACTAATTTATTCTTTAGAACTTATATTCGTAGGAGGATCATTGTAGGCCAAGATAGAGGGATTAGATTGGAACCCTATATCTGCTAATTAGATGTGTTGGCTAAAGAGACCTTTTGATGAGGAGGAAGTTAGAGGGGTGGTTAGGGATAAGGCTCCAGGTTTGGATGGTTTTAAAATTTTAATATTGCTATTTTTCAAGAGTGTTAGGACACAATAAAGGAGGATCTATTGAAATTTTTTTGTTAGTTCTTTGAAAACGGAGTCCTTAATAAGAGTATTAATTCCTCCTTTATAGCCTTGTGAAGAAATCTATTTCTATTAAAGTGGAGGACTTTAGACCTATTTGTCTTATCTCTATTTGTATAAGATTATTACCAGTCTTAGCTAACAGGTTGAGTTCAATGCTTGATGATACCATCCCTAGCGCTCAAAGCGCATTTGTTTTTGGGGGGGGGGGGGGGTTGCAGATAGTGGATGCTATTTTCGTTGCCATATTGGTAGGAATAAGAAGAGGGGGTGAGAAAGCCTATGATAGAGTGAGTTGGAGTTTCTTGGATAGAGTTTTTGCAAGAAAGGATTTTGGTGTGTGTTAGCATTGTTGGATCAAGGGTTGTTTGTCTAATATGTGGTTTTCGGTAACTGTGAATGGTGAACTTAAATCTTGGTTTGGTGCTTTGAGGGGTATTAGACAAGGAGACCCTTTATCCCTTTGTAGCAAATGATTTGAGTAGGTTGGTGGATAGATCAGTTTTTTTGGGGGGGGTGGGGGGAGGGGGTGGAGGAGTTGGTTAGAGATCTAGAAGTGGGGAGAGAGGGTGTGGTGGTCTCACACCTCCAATTCGCTGATCATACCATCTTCTTTGTAGACGATCACAATATTCTTTTAGGAGTATTTTGGGTATTCTTCGTATTTTCGAGAGGGTATCTAGGCTCAAAATCAATATGGGGAAGAGTGGTTTAGCGGCTATGAATGTACCAGTCGAGCATGTTAGGTAGTGGGCCAACAAAATGGGGTGTGGTATTTTTGATTGGCCTTTGACATACTTAGGTGTCCCTTTGGGGGGTAACCCAAGAGCTGCAGATTTTTGGAACCTAGTAGTGGAAAGGGTGACAGAGAGGTTAGATTGTTGGAAGGGAGTTCTCTTCTCTCTTGGGGGTAGAATTACTTTGATTCAGGCTTTTCTTGCTAGCATCTTGTTATATTTCCTGCCTGTCTTTAAGATTTCAGTGGGGATTGCTAGCAAGTTTGAGAGGATCATGAGAGAGTTTTTGTGGTCCAGTGATGGGAGTAATAAGGACCATTTAGTGAGTTGGAATGAGGTTTGTAGATCTAAAAAGGAGGGGGGTTTTGGGGCTTCGAAAATTGGTGTCTAAAAACATTGCTCTTCTAGCTAAATGGCTATGGCGCTTCCCTATAGAAGAATCGTCTCTCTGGCATAAAGTAATAAGAAGTAAATTTGGAATGAATGAGAACGGATGGGATACCAATGCTAATTTAAGATGTTCTTTGGGAGTCCATGGAGATCCATTTCTCAGATCCATCTTTCTTTCATCCCTCACACTAAAACTTGAGGTGGGGAGGGGTTCTCATGTTCATTTTTGGAAAGACTGGGCTGGGAAATGCACAATTTTCTACTTCTTTCCCTCGTTTCTTTAATCTAAGTTCTAAAAAAAATAAAGCCATTTCTTTTTTTGTTGGTGAATTGAGTAATCTTTTTGTTTCCTGGAATCTTCATTTTAGGAGACCTTTGAATGAGTTGGTGGAATGTCGTCTTTGTTACGTTTATCAAGTGGGAGTAACCTTTCTTCAGGGAGGGACGTTTGTTCTTGGTCTTTGGGTCTGTTAGGTGTGTTTTCTAGCAAATCTTTTTTTTTTTTAAATTTTTGTTTCATTCCAACTCTTCTTTCTCGCTATACTCTACTATTTGGAAAGCTAAGGTTCCCCCTAAAATAAAGGCTTTGACTTGGTTGCTTGTGCTTAATAAGATAAATACTAATAACTTTTGCAAATTAGGAGACCTATGAAGGCTCTGTCCTGATGTATGTGTGCTCTGTTTCAAGAACTCTGAGACAACTTCTCACCTTCTTTTGCAATGTGAATATTCTTGGAGTATTTGGAATATGCTTTTTGGCATTATGGTAGAAAACTGGGTTTGTCCTCCCTTGGTGGAAGATTTCTGGGCAACTTTGTGGAAGTTTGGCTTTTTCTTAGTATTATGGGGTTTATGGATGGAACATAATACTTAGATGTTTTCTGCGAAAAAAATTAAACCAGATGCTAGTTTGGGAAAAAATTAAGTATTTGGCCTCTTTGTGGTGTGTTGGTGTGTTGGGTATGGATTTTTAAAGAGGCAAGCTTTCAGGAGTTTCAAAGAGATTCGAGGAACGTGTCGACTAGATGATTTTTTTCTTGGGCATTTTTTATGGTTTTTTGTTTAGTCTTGGAGTGGCCTAGTTTGTGTCGGGAGATTTCTCATTCTCCCTCTTGTAAATTTTATTTTTATTAATGATATATTCTTTTGTTATCCCCAAAAAAAAAAAAAAAAACATATACCCACTGCAACTATATATCATCAAAAGTCCTAATACACTTTGAACACAATTAATCTATTCATATAAAACCACAAGTATGATGATTTTGCACACATTTCCTCTACCCTTGATAAAGGTGTGAAAAAGATTGAAATTGTGCCTGAAGTATGATAAATGGTGTCCCTTTGTCCAATATTTTGTCACCATATTGCTGGATTTATACATACACTGCGACTATATATCATCAAAAAGCCCTTAAAACTACAAGTTTTGACTCTCAATTTTCAAGAACTATCTTCTAGTCACCTTTAATCTTGAGTATCGTGTAGAAATGAAATAATCTCACTTAGAAAACTCACAAATGCAGCAATAGAACCTGCTTTCCAATGCTGGCAGTGACAATTGCTTGCTTTTCGTATCAAATTATGCTTGCAAAATGTTATATCTACACTCAAAATATCATATGCTGCATATCAAAATATCGTGGAAGAAACTCAAAATATCATGGTTGGATCAATTTCTTGTGAGTCTGGCAGTTGCAGGTTAGTTTTGGATTTTTTTTTTCCTGATGTGCGTTGCTGGCATGTGGGGCATGTGAGCCTGCGGTGAGGGTCCTCTGTCTATGAAATTTCAGGCAATTGTAGATCAGGGGCTGGGAATACAATGGTGAGGGTAGTGTGATGAGAAAATTACAAGATGTTAGGGATTTCGAAGGGCAGTAAGCTAGAGAATGTTTGGCCTGTGCTTGGGGCTTCATCGGTGGCCAGAAGGTGATGAAATTTTAGGAGCTAGGGTTTTGGAGGGTTCTGTTTTTGATGGCATGGGAGGTGTCGTGGAAAGCTTCAAGGAAGGGGGTGTTTGAAAAAAAAGCGACATGACTGGAAATTTTGGAAAAGTTCTGAACTGCTTTTTGTTTTTGGTTTTTTTTATTCATTTGTTTTACTAAAATTTGATATCAGAGAGGATGATTGAAGGTGCTTTCATGGATGGTGTTGAGATGAGAGATTCAGAGAGGTAGAATGATAAATGGAGAGAATGAAAGATGAAAGAAGGAAGAGAATTTCAGATTGCTGAAGAAGAAGAACATGGATTTCTTTCGGAATTTTGGCCTTCTTTTTCGTTGCCCTTGATCAAGATTCATCCATATGGATTATCCTTGAAGGAAAAGGCTCGGGAATTTGAGACTTAAGCTGGTTGCAAGGAGAAATTTTCACCTCTACAGAAAGAACTTGGGATTCAGAGAATAGTAACAAAGGTGAATCATCCAGTGGCCACATAATTTTTGAAAAAGCTTATTTGAGCTTTACAAATATGAAAATTCAGAGGTGAAATTCTTCGAATCAGTTTGTTTGCAAGATGGGTTTTGGTTATTCTCTGAGCAAGAGTCTTCAAGTAGGATCTGATAAGTGGAAAGAAACCTTGATTGGCCAATTTATTGGCAAAGCTCCTTCCTATTCATATGTGAGGAATATAATTGAAAATATCTAGAAAAGAGCAGGTGCAATAGATATTTCTCTCTACCATAGGGCTCTTTTATCTTTCAGTTTAACAAGAATGAGGACAGGAATTGGATAATGGAGAATGGACCGTGGTTCATTGGCAATGCCCCTATCTTTCTCTTTCCTTCTAAACTAAAAGAGAGAATCTACTGTTAGACAGAATGCGAGTTTGGGCAAAATTTTATGGAATTAATCCACTGGATGAATCTTGGTTTAAGTCATATTTCTAGTTTGGTTCGGAGGCCTTTATACATGGATTCATTCACTAGGAAGATGAACTTATCTTGTGGTAGGATATGTGTTGAAATTGTTATCAATTTAGAAATGCTTGGTCAAACAGAAGTGCTAACCTCTGACGGAGATTACTCCATTGTGGACTTTGAATAAGCCCGGAATGGCTTTGAGATGTTCTTTGTGTTCAAACTTTGTTCATGATGAGAAGAATTTGAAAATTTTAAAAAGTTGTGTAAGGTAAAGGAAAAATCTGAATCAAAGGAGCCTGCTGCCATATTTCTAATACCTTCTCTCTGCTCATAGAAATGCATGATAATCTTGAGTTCATCTTAAACAAAGGTGAAGAGGTTTTCCCTTGAAGGAGCCTGCTGCTAGTTTTGAATCTGCCATGTCAGAGGAACTTGAAGGCTGATATTGATATTAATAGATCTATCATTCTAGGGTTGTGGATGAAACAGTCAATACTGGATGAAACAGTCAATACTGTTACTAGCTTCAGAAAGTGGGGAAACAATGCTACTATGAAAGGCAAAGAAATTACTAGCATTGTTCCTTATTCCATTCTCTCAGATGGTGGGACTCTAAGCTTTACAAATGAAGAAGGCAAGGAGACTGGCAACAAGGGAGGAAATGACAACCTTAAAACAGCTTCAGGCTGCTGCAAACAAAGCTGTTGCAAGGTAAAATTCAAGGCAGGTGGAAAAGATTCTAGGATCATTACCTTATCTAAATTGAAAGTTAAAATGAGAAACTGGTGTTCTTTTGCATCTCTTTTTGAAAAGTTTGGCCTATTCTTTAGAATGACCTCGTCCCTTCCTTTAAATTCTGAAATATCAAGCATCATCATTCATCAAGGACTTTTTGGCACAGGCCTAGGGGCTTGGAGACAATCTGCATCTGTTCTTGCAATCAAATACTCCTTGGTGGTGGGATAAAGATGTACAAAAAATCATAAAGAAAAAAAGAATTTGGTATAAAACGTGGCAAAAATGTAGAAACAGAGATAACTTTCAAAGATATAAGGAGGCAAGAAAAGATGCAAAAAAGGGCGTTAGTGAAGCTAAATATAGACCATTTAATAGTTTGTATGATAGATTAGGTACAAAAGAAGGGGAAAGAGATATATTTAAACTTGCTAAAGCTAGAGAAAGGACGAGTAAGGACTTAGGAAATGTAAAGTGTATAAATAGTGAGGGTGATATTGTCTTAGTTAAGGACGAAGACATTAAAGAAAGATGACGAAGTTACTTTAGTAAGTTGTTTAATGAAAACCAAATAGAAGACTTAAACTTAGAATTGTCAAATGAGGAAAATACTAAAAATATGAGATTTATTTGCAAAATTAGAGTTAATGAAGTTGAGTTTGCACAAAAAAAGATGAAAAACGGGCAAGCTATGGGACCAGATAACCATCCCAATTGAAGTTTGGAAATGCTTAGGTGATAACGGAATTATAAGGTTAACTAATTTATTTAATACAATTTTAAAAACTAAGAAAATGCCAGATGAATGGAGGAAAAACACTTTAAGACCTATATTCAAAATTGTAATAACTATAGTGGAATTAAACTTATGAGTCATGCGATGAAACTATGGGAAAGGATAGTTGAACAAAGATTAAGGTTAGAAACGAAGGTCTCAGAAAATCAATTTGGTTTTATGCCTGGGAGATCTACCACAGAAGTTATTTATCTTTTAAGAAGATTAATGGAAAAGTTTAGGGAAAGATATTTATTGACCTTAAGAAAGCATATGATAGGATACCTAGGGAAGTTCTATGGTGGGTTTTAGAAAAAAAAGGTGTATGTAGTAGGCATACCGATGTCATTAAGGATATGTACAAGGAGTAATGACTAGTGTAAGGACTATAGATGGAAAAACTAGAGAATTTCTAATCACCATAGGTGTACATCAAGGATCTACTTTGAGTCCTTATCTTTTTGCTTTAGTGATGGACCAATTGACTAAGAGTATTCAAAACGAGGTTCCATGGTGTATGTTGTTTGCAGATGATATTGTATTAATTGACGAAACTAGGGACAGAGTAGAGACTGAGTTAGAATTATGGAGAGAAGTTTTGGAATCTAGAGACTCTAGGATTAGTAGAAATAAGACAGAATATATGAAATATAATTTTAGTAATGATAGGAGGAATATTGGAGACAAAGTTAAACTTGATGATAAAGAAATAAATAATACTTGTAGATTTTGATACCTTGGATCTATTATGCAAGCTGAAGGAGAAATTGAAGATGATGTAATGCATAGAGTTAAAGTAGGTTGGGTAAAATGGAGAAGTGCTTCAAGTGTGCTCTGTGATCGTAGAATACCCTTAAAATTGAAAGGGAAGTTTTATAGGATAACTATAAGACCAGCTATGCTATATGGATTGGAATGTTGGGCGATGAAGAAACATAATATCCAAAAAGTAAAGGTTGCCGAAATGAGAATGCTTAGATGGATGAGTGGTATAACATTGAAAGATTAATTAAGGAATGAATATATTCGTGGTAAGTTAGGTGTAGCTCCTGTAGAAGATAAGATAAGGGCGGTGCAGATGTTATGGACACTTGCAACGTAGGCCATAGTGCACCTGTGAGAAAAAAGTGACTTAGTTATTATGGGAGGACAGTAGAAGGGGTAGAGGTATACCTAAAATAACTTGGGAAGGATTTAATATTCTTGAATCTATCAAAAGAAATGGTCCATGATCGCATAAATTGACAGAAAAGGATTCATATAGCTGACCCCACCTAGTGGGACTAAGGCTTGGTTTTGTTGTTGTTCTAAAGAGGATTGCATTTCCTTCTTAGGTTCCTTGGATATATTTTTTATTGATTCTTTGTCATGGATATTATTAGGAGATGAAAGCCTTTTAAGGATTGTATTCCAAGGCATGCCTTTTTTTGTTTGGATGGTTGCTATGAATAGGCTCAAGACCCTTGATAGAATATCAAAATGGGTGGAGGTAATTGTTCTGTGTGCAATTTCTCCCATCCTCAAGTTGAAGCAAGGGATCATATTCTTTGAATGCAGTTTCTCAAATTGAGTGTACCAGAATTGCTTGACTCCATTCTTTGCATATTCCATCTCTGAGTATTCATGAGGTTAGGGGATATGCAGTTTTACCAGTATGAGAAATGGTCCTTCTGCTCTGCTAAGTCGAATCTCCTAGGCTGCCTGCATATATAATATTTGGAGGGCCAGGAATTTACTCATTTTTTAGAACTCCTCTTTGAGGTCTGACAGTCTGGTTAACAAGGTTTTAGGAGATGCTAAGGGGTTCATTGCTGTCAAAAAACAGTATACCAGATCATGTTGGGCTGTTTCTGGTCTAGTTTTTTCTGCCTTTCTATGTTCTTTGGTTGATTGTTGTGTTATTTCATCCCCTTGTGCTTCTTTTATCTTCTTGCCTTCTCCCAAAAGTAATAAGCATTTACATAAACCTAACTTTTTCTCTCATTAAAATTACGTATTTGCAAGCTGCATGTTATTTAAATTTTATTTTCCATGTCTTTCTTGCTCCTAATTTGGAGACAAAATACATTCTATTGTTATGCATTTTTGTTCTTATTTTACATGAACATTATATTTATTATTTCTTTATATTTACAATTTCTTAGTTTAAACTTATAATCAATAAAGTAGGGAATGTAGCAAGTACATGTTTCTTTTCGCCAATAGCTACTAAAAGCAACCTAGATAACATCCATTACTTGTAGTATATGCCATATTTAAATTGATTTTAAAAAAGATTTGCTAAAAATCATTTAAAGCACTTTTATGTAGGATTTTGGGGATCAAAACAGATGAATCTATATGTTTTTGACAAGTTGCTAAAGCAAATGAATTCACAGAGCAGTTTTCATTAGCTATTACATAACATCTGCGAAAGCCCGCGACCATCATACTGCGACTGTTACCATTATGCTGACTGCTGGTGTTTTTTTCTGAAAACATGATGGATGCAGTCAGAGGAGAGAGATTAGAAGCCCATGCTATAATTAATAACATGATTTTTTAACCAAGTGCACCAACTTGGCTGGGCATGCAAATGCACTAAGAAATAGAAGTCCTTTTTGATGTTACTATTGCTTCAAAAACATGAAAAACACAATTACAGAGAAAGAAAACAAGTTCTATAATGATCATATAGAACTAGTTCTGGACATAACGTGAAATTTCCTTGTAGAAATTTTTTACTACCTTTGATGTGAATATCTTGATCATGATGTGATAATATGCGGGCCTTTTTATTATGGCCAATTTTTATCTTGCAACTGTATGTGCTTCTTTTTCTCTCCCTCTGTTGTGTGCATAACGCTGAACACAAACACATAAATGTTGCTCTTTAGTGCAAATACTTGGACGAGAAATATTGTGAGTTAATGTCGTTTCTTAAACTTTAATGCAGCTGCAGTGTATGGTGATGGTTTGGCTACTGGATACTTAGCGGAGTCCCAGATTGTAAATTCCAGGTTGCAGAGTGAGTTTGATGGTATTTCATTTGCTCCTCAAGATCAGCTGATTGGAAATTCTCAGGAAACACAAGGCAGTAGGATTGATAACAGTGTTGGGCTAGCCCTTGGCCCTCCACAGCCATCGACTTCAGACTTCCAAGGTGTGAACTCTTCTGTACAGCCATCTAATCTCAACTCTTTTGACGACTGGGCTCACAACCAGGACAAGGAGTCTGAGGTCTTACTCTCTGAAGAAGAGATTCACAGTAAAAGTCATGAGATGCTTGAAAATGAAGAAATACAACACTTGCTTCGAATTTGGAGCATAGGAGGCCATGCCTCCATTAATGGGCCCGAAGAGGGTTATCCGTTCTCATCATTTATGCCGTCCCCTCCAGCCTATGCATTTGGTGAGGATCGGTCTCGTTCTGGAAAAGCTGTTGTAGGGTGGCTGAAGATCAAGGCAGCAATGAGGTGGGGCATTTTTATCAGGAAGAAAGCGGCTGAGAGGCGGCGGGCACAGCTTGTTGAGTTGGAGGAATAGAATTTGCTAGTGGAGTGCAGGAGAGTTATCAGGAACAAAATTATCATTCATATCCCCCAACTCAAATTATTGAGGGACTCAAATGTGGAGAGTTATGGATGAGAAGCATCTTAGTAGATGGTACAATGCCTTGGGCCTCTCCTTCATTTCTAATACCTGAGCACTATGTTACGATTCCAACAATTTCCCATACTCCCAACACTGCAATCATCCTTGCACAGTGCACCGAGTATCAGACACTGAAGCAGAGCACGAAGGTATTGAACTCTCAATTAAGATTCTTGTGAATGATATAATGTGTGTTTGGGGATTCGAATGATTATTTATGTTGTATAATTGATTACCCTTGATGTTAGACACTGATATTAGGGGAATGTCTCTTTAAGATCTTGAATTTCCCAGTTTCAATGTATTTGCTTTGAAAAATATTGTACGAGAATGGTTTTCTTCCTTTGATTTTGTTTGTTAGCTTTTGTAATATATGACTCTTGTAAAATTGGCTGTTTAGAGATTGCTCCCTGTACCAAAGGCAGTCAAAACAGAAAGGTTATCAGTCACCAAGACTGAATTGATCCATATGCTTCTTGCGCAATGAGTGCCAGAAATCACTCTGCGATTTAAGACTTGAGTTCTAAGCATGTTTACAAGCTTGTGGGCAAACACTTCAAGTGAGCACACTCTTTAAATGCATTATCATTTATATTTATATTTATATTTGTTTATTTATTTATTTTTCTAGTTCGGGTTGGAAAGAAGGAGAAATCTACCCTAACAGTCAGCGCCTTCATACGAGAAATCTTGTAGTGCGCAAAAGAAATTTCCAGTTCAGGCTCGGGCTTTCTTAAAAAATGTAGCCTCTTTTTCCCGGAAAGTTAAAATTGAGTGAAAATGCTGGTAAGTTATTTTTGAGATTTTTATTGAACCTTTTTAGGGATGTTTTCAAAATTGCATATTTGAAAGTTTCAA
Organism: Malania oleifera; assembly: GCF_029873635.1. Taxonomy (NCBI): domain Eukaryota; kingdom Viridiplantae; phylum Streptophyta; class Magnoliopsida; order Santalales; family Ximeniaceae; genus Malania; species Malania oleifera. The sequence continues at coordinate 56,157,863 of NC_080422.1, read as the reverse complement.
AGTTAAAAATTGACTTTGTTTTTATAAGAATGTTTTTTTGATTATTTAAAAATTAGTTGTAAATGCATTGTGTGCACTATATACCCCAAATTTAAGGAAGCTATGTGAGAGCTTTGAGAAAGGCAAGAACATGAAGTTCTTAAATTATGTTAAAGAAAATTACATTAACTTTCATGTGGTTTAATGAGAAGCAATATATATATATATATATATATAATTTTATAACAAACACTAAATTCCCCTGTGTTTTTCAAAGCTATAAAATGCTATAACGTTATTAGTTTTATTGATGAAAATTAATATAAGATGAGCTATTTTATGGACACACCACACAAATGTCCTCAAATGATAAATCCCCCCGGCCCCCGGCCCCAAAAAAAATCTCCAAAGAACAATGCATCACAATTTTGTATAAATTATAACAAATTTTCAAAGAGTGCAATTGCATGTATTTACATATGTACATCCAATCTGTATACTTATGTATGTACTGGGTGATTATTTTATGGTCCCATTGAAGTATTGCCCTATGTAAGTAAATTCTTGACTTCCAACCTAAATTATTATTAATCCGTGCAATTCAATTATGGTGTCTTGAGATTGCTTAGGATTTTTTTTTTAAAAAAAATTTTAAAGATGAATTTCTCACTTAAATACATAGGTATGCATTTAAATGTATATCAATTAATAATATACATATTAATTAATTAACATATTTATCGACGTTGGGTTTTAAAGACTCGTTTTGGGTTGCGAACAATTGGCAACTTATATAAAATCAAAGTAACATAACTTTCTTTAGTTATCCTTACCTATTTTATTAAATGCCGAATTGTCACTTTATTTTTTAGAAAGATAAAAATATAAGAAATTATTTTTCTTTCCAAAGTCAGATTCATGAGTATCCTTGTCAATAGGGAAGGTATTATTGAAAGTTCTAACACCCAGAGCACTCATTCCAAGAGGTATTAGTGAAAGTTCTAACACCTAGAGCATTCATTCCAAGAATGATTATACCGCTTACCCCATATGTGTGTGTATTCCCTTGAAATATGAGGATTTTGAAGAAATTTTTTTTTTTTATTATTTATTGAAAATAACCCAAAACAAGCCATATATCACTAGGCGGTAGATTGCCTACAAAAAGCGGTTGACCGGGTTGTGCTAATTTTATTTCTTCCATTTTTACAAACTTCAAAATCTCTCGTCCTTTTTCCCTATTTGAAAAGGCTTTCATAGAATTCATGTAGAGGTAGAAGTCTGGTAGGAATTCCACTACTTCTAGCCTTAACAAATCCTCAAACAAGATATATAAGACAAGCAAACAAAAGAGAAAATGACATGGATAAATAAAAACAAAGAGTTCTTTTGGTTGTGGCTAAATTTATCAAGGTAGATTGCCTACACATCCTCTAGTGAAGGAATTAAGCTGCTTGTATCAAAATGTTTTCAAAATAAGTTTTAGAAAACATTTTTGGTGAATGTTTTGAAAAATTCCTTTTGAAATACTTGAAAAATATTGAATAACTTGAAACCTAATTTGAAAAATCTTTTATTATTTGATTAGAAAACTAATTTTCAATGGATACTTTGTGACACATATTGAAATCAAGCTTAACACTTAGAAAACAGTCCACTAGTCTAAAAGCCAAAAAGACCCCAGCAGGCAAAAAACGATTAGTTTTTATCCAAACTCTATATATATACCCTCCTAAGCCTTGAAACGTTAGAGAACATACACACACTGAATATCCAAGTGCTCTAGCCTCAATTCTCTCTTACTCTCTCTTTTTAAGCATTATTTTGATTATTTTTTGAGGGTTAATTTTGTAAGCTCAAATTGTATATCTTTTGTGATGATTTTTTGTTTGTAAGTTTTCTTGATTCCTTGGTCTTCGAAAAACAAGGATTGTATTGGTTTCCTTGTCTCCGTAAAATAAGGGGTGCAATTGGTGTCCTTGCCACCATTTAAAATAAGGAGATTTAGTGGAACCTCAAGATGGTTGGTCTTGAGAGAGTGAACATAGACGTGGATGGTCAAATCACTGTAAAAGATTTTACGTATTTATCTTCCCTACTCTCTTTTATTGCTTTGATATTATGTGTTTTGATTAACTTGTTCAATTACTTTAAATTTTGTACCAAGGACATTTAATTTTCATTAAACCCAATTCACTCCCTCCCTCCTAATAGGTTGAAACGCTTTAAATGAAAAAACACCAATGCGTGTAATTTTTTGACTTTTGTGCATGCTTTCACTCGTGGGTTTGAAATATGAATATCCTAGCACTTCTAAAACATAATAACCATAGAAATAACATTGCAAACAAAACGAATCATGAAAAAACATGAAAACACTTTTATGTATCATGCATGCAAGCATGAAAAGGGGAAGGGCTACATTGACCTTGTAGAAGATAACTACATAGTATAGATCAAGTAAGGACCCCTCTCACTTTAATTACACCCTAAATATTTTCAGCAAGAATGAAGGGAAGTAGATTTTCTTCCCTTTTTCTAAGTCACAAAACCATTACACTTTCCCTTTTCTCACTCATTAAAACTCTCATTGCCCCCACTTGGACATGCCCAAGATGTGAGTTGTAATCCCAAGAAAGGGGGGGGGGTTAAATTGGATTTTTAAAAACTTTTGCTAACAATTTTAACCAATTCACAAATAATATCCCAAACAAAATTAAAGGCGTGTATGTAAAGCAATCACAACAATATATAAATAAACATACACGTGCGGAAATGTAAAGAATATAGGGAAAGAGAGAACGACACCGAGATTTTTATGAGGTTCGGCTATCCTTGCTTATGTCCTCGCCTTGAACAAACCACCCGAGAATTTCCACTATAACACTCCTTCAAACTGGGCGGAGCCACTCGTTACACACTCCTTATAGGCTAAGCCACCTCTTCGAGCAATATCCCTTCACTCGGTCCACTCCTTATAGGCAGAGCTACCTCTTCAAGTGATATCCCCTCACTTGGTCTACTCCTTATAGGCGGAGCTCCCTCTCCAAGTGATATCCCTTCACTTGGTACGGTTCACAACCCGAACTGCAAAGGCAATGATTTGAAAATAATTTTGCATACATGGAATGCTTCTTCAAAAGCTGATTTGTAGAATGAAAAATATTCTATATGCACTCTCAAATGATTTTAAATGTGAAGCTCAGTAGAGTAGGGTAGAAATGATTTTTCTCAAATGATCTTTGAAATATTAAATGTAAGAAGGTTTTCAAACAAAATATATGAGTGTAAATATATGCTCTAACCTATCTCAAGAAGCTTTTCAAGCAAGTATATATAAGTGAATATATGCTCAAAACTTTCTTGTAAAACTCACAAGTTTTTCTCCAACAAGAATTTTCAAAACAAGAGTAAGAGAAAAATGAATTTGATGCTCAAGAAGACTTTTGAAATATCAAATATAAGATAGCTTTGAACTAGAAAATATGAGTATAAAAATGTGCTCAAAGCTTTTCAAGAAACCTTGAAAATGTTTTCTCCAAAAATGTTTTTCAAGAAAAAAGTAGGAGAAAAATGGATTTGATCCTCAAAAAAAGTTTCAAATATAAATGAGAATCAAAGAGTATGCAAGTATGCTCCCAAAATATTTTCCCTAACATTTACCAAGTATTTAAGCTTGTATATATAGGCAAAAACCCAATATAGCCGTTATATGACTCTTGGAGCTTTAAAATAATAGTTTATGTGAAAACTAGCCATTTTTTGGCTGTTGGGGCATTTCTAGGTAGACACCCTTCAGTTTTTTGGATATAACTTTTTCTATACAACTCCAAATTAGACCTTAAAGGTATCAAAAGAAACCTAAGAGAAAATACCACAACTTTCATGTCGAAAACGTGATTGATTGAGTAAATTGCTCATCAATGAGACGGAAGAAACATGAAGGGAATTTTCTGCTGTGGATACCTTTTAGTATTTTGGGCATTACTTTTTTTACAAAACTCCAAATTAAATGTTCCTGGTATAAAAAGAAATCTAAGATAAAATCCCACAATTTTAAACTAAATTTATGATGAGAACTGATTGATCGAAAAAATTGCTCATCAATGCAACAGTAGAAACATGAAAGGGATTTGAAAAACTAGTTTTGGAGTTTTTCACTTGAAATAATTTTTGCACATTTGTAAAATGATTTCCATGAAGGATAGAGTGCCTAAGGTCAGTCTAAGGTCATATGAGAGCTTCACATAAAATCTGAAATTGGAATACCTTTTCCGAAGAGGGGGGTGAATTGGGTTTTTAAAAATCTTATTTCCCTTTTTTTAATACTTTTGTGTTATAACAATAAGCACTCCTCAAACACAATAAAAAAATTAATTCAAATCAATCACAAAAAAAAACCAAATAATCAACTACTTGATTCTTGTAACAATAGCCCTGTAGCAATATGTAATGCTTTGCTAAATATGCATAAGCCCTGTGTTAAAATTCACAAACACACTTCTTCCCAATGTTCATCTTTTAAATAAACTTTCAGTTTAATAAGTTAAGGATGATCAACGAACGTAGTCCCTTTCGGTTTCCGCAATCAATGCTAATCAAACCAAAACAAATTATCTTCCAGTCTATTTAACAACCAAACACTTAGAATTCAGAGATTTTATATAGCATCCACGCAGTTTGTAAATTTTTCTGAAAAGTAAAGAGTAGGGAAGAGAGAGAAAAACACAAGGTTTTATGAGGTTTAGTTTCAACACAGCCTACATCCTCGCCCATGGCAAACCATCAACAGATTCACTGTAATAGTCCCTTTACCGGGCGAAACAACACCGATTACAATACTCCTTTTTTAAGGCTAGAGCCTGCCTTCTTCAAACAATATTCCCTTGTTTGGTCCAACGATTCAACACTCGAACCGTCAATCAATCTGCTAAAAAGATTTGAAATAAGACGAACAAGAATTGCTCCTCAAAGAGCTAATTAGTACAAATGAACAACTATATACTTTAATAAAATTCATAATATGAAATTCAAATTGAAGTTCTTGAAAATTTTCATCATATGATTTTTTCAATGGATGAAAGAATTGATAGTTGAAGCACAATATCAATGAGAAAATCAGCAAGACTTCAGTAAACTTCGTGCAAGTTGTGAGCAAGAGAGAGCTTTTAGAATTTCAGAATGCTTGAGAGAGATTTTGAATGTTGAATTTGAATTCTTGGTATTGAATCAAGTTAGCTTGGGTGTATTTATAGATGTAGAAGAGTATCTAACTTGTTCCCCAAGTTTACTTGGAGTAGGGTCCAAGTTTTAAATAAGTTTGAGCCCCAAGCAACTTTAAATTTCAAAATATGACCATTGTGATTTTAAAATTTACCGCATGACAGATGACTGTTAGTACTCTGGCAATTGGTTGAAAGTGTTTTTCATTTTTAAAATACACAACTAGAAAGATGGTAGTTGCCTGTCAATAGGCAATCAGTTGCCTGTCACTGAACAATTGAATTTTTTAAGCCAGAAGGGTGACAGATGATTGGCAAAACACACTCAGTCGTCTCAATTCACACTAACAATCGCCTGTCTACACTAGGCAGTTGACCATTATGCTTCTGTCTTCTTTCTTAGGTCCTTTAACATGGCAATTAATTGTCCATTGACAGCCAATCACTTGTCAACCAGTTGTTTCTTATTTTAAAACATTTTTGATCTCTCTCTTCTTTGCTTATTTAATCTTGGAATATTAGTTTGTTTTACTTTGAAAATTATGTTCCAAGACTTAAAACTAATGTCTCTAAGTCTCTTTGCCTAATGAGCTTTAAAATGAAAAATCATACTTGAATCATAATTGCAGTACTTACAAAGTTTGTTCTAAAAACTGATTTGACTCCTCTTTGCTTTGAGTTCTTTTTGTCACTAATCTTTGATCTTTCAAACTTCTTGAAGCTTTCATTATGGATCATTTATTTGATATAGGGCTTTCCATGTTCCTTGATCCTTGTGAGCTTTCAAGATATGTCATTTGAGGTCTAAACTTTATTTGATCTGAATGTTGACATGAGTTTTCAGAATTTGTCCTTTTTATCATCTGAAATCCTTTCTGCCTTCATTAATTGAAATAGCACCACTTTGAAGCAGATTAGATAGCCTTACTTTGTTATCATCAAAATCAAGAGTCGTAAGGCTAGCTAGGTCAGAAATCTCCCCCTTTTTGATGATGACAAATAAGGAGCAAAGATACAAAAATACTCCCCCTTTCAATAAGCATAAATCTTCAAAGTTAATGTAAAATTAGTATAGCTTTAATGCACAAGTTCAGAAGGCACAATTTCAGATACTTCATATTTAACATAGAAACATTGAAACATAGTGTATTAACATAGAACATTGTTTCACAAAATATAAACATACTACTTTGTGCACACACATTCTCCCCCTTTTGACATCAACAAAAAGGCATAATACAACAATAAGAGGAGTATGTGTAGCATACAAACATCATAAAAGAAAACATCTGTGGTGCTGAACTGGTGATACGGTGCTCTATTTTTTCAAGACGTTTATCCAGTGAAGAGTACTTATCATCAATATTTGTGAAGAGGAGTAAAGCCAGCCCTCATGTCAGAATTGAAACTGGAATAGTGTTGATAAAAGGGAAGAAACCATACAGGCATATAAGCTTCTTCAGGAGCTGGATTAGGTTCTTTTGGCTCCGGTCGTACATGCCTATTTCCTCTATACATCCATCCCTTAGTATATTTCTTGCAACCCATCCTTTTTAGAGTAGTGGAGGAAAATACATTATAATGGGTTCGTTTCACTATCTTGGAAGATGGAGTGAGAGCTTGGAAGTGAGCAAAGACTAAAGAAAGTATGCCACCATATGGAAGTCCAATTCTAGGAGATTCTAGTTTCATGACCATCCACTTAAGTATAAGGCTCGCCAAATCCAATTTCTTGCCTTTGAGTATGCACCACATAACAAAACAATCGGAGAAGGAAATATGATCATAGGATCCTGCTCTAGGAAGAATATTATAAGCAACAATTTTGTGAAGGATTTGAGCTTGTAAATTTGGCTGCTTATATTGTGGAGGATTTCCAAAATAAACAGGTTGATCATTCATCACAAGAGGCAGAAATTCTTGTGGAGTAAAACCCCGCTCAATAGGATTGCACTCAAAATCACCATGTTTTATACGAAGGATTTTTCTTAGCAATGGTGGAGTAAGGGTAATCTTTTGGCCTCACACTTTAGTAGGAAAACCAATATCTTTCTTTACCAAGTTGGAGTAAAAGAGTTTGATCAGATCGGGATAACATCCTTTGACTTGGTGTAGGATAAACTTGCCCATCCTATGTTTTTAAATAGTTCAAGAATCTCAGGGAAATTAGATTCAAAGAAAGCAACATCTAGTACCTTACCAAAAATTGGATCGATAGTGGAGATGTGATTTCGGTACAAAGTTTTTGCTTGAGTTGAGACCAACCATTTTTCTATTTCGTCGTTGCTGATTGGTCATGAAGAAGATGCTTTGTCTTTGTTCCCTACAGTTTTAGTTCTTGGCATGTTGATGAAACTGAAATTCGAAGAACCCTAGGTGAGGAGGATTTAGGGTTTGATGGAATGAGTTTGGAAGAGGTTTGGAGAAGTAAAGCTTAGTGGAGAGATGGAGAGAAACTATTTTAGTGAAGGTTAGACAAGTGGACAGGCATCTGAGACTTAAAAAGAAAGTGTTTTTCTTGTCAAGTGTGCTTGAACCACCGCGAGACAGTCGTCTGTCTTCAAGGTGATAGTCGGTTGTCGATTTACTTTCCAAATAGATGGTAGCTCGTCAGGCGCCTGCCTGGTATCTTGGCAGTTGTCTGCCCTATAGGGAGGTTCTTCTCTTAGTTGACTTCTCATATATGTAACATTCCCAATTTTTGTCTGATAAATACAAATCGATCTTCTGTGAGTGGTTTTGTAAATATATCAGCTAGTTGATCGTGGGTGTTAACGAATTCAAGACTTATTTCTTTCTTATCTACATTATCTCTTAAGAAGTGATGTCGTATATCAATATGTTTTGTTATTGAGTGTGATATTGGATTTTTTGAAATATTTATAGCACTTGTGTTGTCACACTTTATTGGAATTGTTTGATATTGAATTTTGAAATCCCTTAATTGTTGTTTCATATATAACGTTTGAGTACAACAACTCAAAGCTGCTATGTATTCTGCTTCAATTGTAGATAATGCCACGAAATTTTGTTTCTTTGAAAACCAAGAGACTAGTGAGTATCTTAGAAAGTGACAAGTCCCACTAGTACTCTTTCTATCTATTTTACACCCTACATAATCCACATTTGAATAACTTATCATTTCAAAATCAGTTCCCTTTGGATATCATAAGCCTAGATCGAGTGTGCCTAGAAAGTATCTAAGTATTCGTTTAACTGCGATTTGATGTGATTCCTTAGGAGCTGATTGAAACCTAACACACATACATACACTAAACATGATATCCGGTCTACTTGCTGTTAGATATAATAGGTTTCCTATCATTATTCGGTAATGTTTAGTGTTTACTTGTTTTCCTTTTTTATCTTTGTCAAGATTTGTTGAAGTGCTCATGGGAGTTCCTATGGGTTTTCTTTTTTCTGTATCAAACTTTTTCAACATATCCTTAATATATTTAGTTTGATTTATGAATGTTCCATTTTTAGCTTGTTTAATTTGTAGCCTTAGGAAGTAATTCAACTCTCCCATCATACTCATTTCAAATTCTCTTTGCATAGATGCAGTAAATTTGATACATAGATCTTCATGAGTTGCTCCAAATATGATTTCATCAACATAGATATGTACTATTAGCATATCATTATTTTTAGTTTCTATAAATTGAGCGCTATCTATTTTTCCTCTTGAAAATTTTTTTTTGAGTAAAAACTTACTTAGTCTTTCATACCAAGCTCTAGGAGCTTGTTTCAATCCATATAAGACTTTTGTTAACTTGAATACATGATTTGGATTTTTAGTGTCTTCGAATCTTGGAGGTTGTTTAACATAAACTTCTTCATTTATATATCCGTTTAAGAACACACTTTTTACATCCATTTGGTATAATTTAAAATCCTTATGTGTTGCATAGGCGAGAAGCATCCTTATTGCTTCCATTCTTGCTACGGGAGCAAAGGTTTCTTCATAATCAATACCTTCTTCTTGATTATAACCTTGTGCTACTAACCTAGCTTTATTTCTAATAACTACCCCATTTTCATCCTTCTTATTTATAAACACCCATTTGGTTCCTATGATTGATTGTTCTCTGGGTTTAGGTACAAGTTGCCGTACTTGGCTTCTTTCAAACTGATTTAGTTCTTCTTGCATAACTATGATCCAAGAATCGTCTTTTAAGGCTTCTTCAATATTCTTAGGTTCATCTTGAGATAAAAAGGCAGAGTGGTTGCATATATTTTTTATTGATGCTCTAGTGGTTACTCCTTTTGAAGTTTCTCTAAGAATTTGATCTTTTGGATGACTTTTAACATATTTCCACTCTTTTGGTAGTTCTTGGTTTTCTATGGAGTTTTCATTTGAGGCTTCATTATTGTTTTCTTCTTTTATTTCAAGATTTTCCTCTTTTTGTGAGATATCTTCTTTTTCATCATTCTTAACTTCTTTGACATAATTATTTGATTCGTCAAAAGTTGTGTGTATGGATTTAACAATAGTAAGAGTCCTTTTATTATACACCCTATAGGCTTTATTATTTATAGAATATCCTAAGAAGATACCTTCATTGGATTTTGCATTGAATTTACGTAAATCATCTTTTGTATTGAGAATAAAACATTTGCACTCGAATACATGAAAGTAGGAAATGTTGGGTCTTCTACCTTTCCATAGTTCATACGGCATTTTATCTAAACTTGATCTAATAGATACCCTATTTATAATATAACAAGCTGTGTTTACAGCTTCTACCCAAAAGTATTTAGGTAAATTATTTTCATTTATCATGGTTCTTGCCATTTCTTGGAGGGTTCTATTTTTTCTTTCAACGACTCCATTTTGTTGTGGAGTCCTAGGTGCTAAAAAATTATGGTTTTTTCCATGTTCATCGCAAAATTTATCAACATCTTTGTTTTTAAACTCTCTTCCTTGATCACTCCTAAAATTTGTTACATTATAGCTTTTTTCATTTTGTAATTTCTTGTATAAAGTGATTAGCATGTTACAAGTTTCATCTTTATTTGTTAAGAATAACACCCAAGTAAATCTTGAATAATCATCTACAATTACAAAGGCATATTGTTTGCCTCCTAAGTTTAGAGTTCTAGTAGGACCAAATAAGTCTAGGTGTAAAAGTTCTAAGGGTCTACTAGTTGATATGTACTTTTTCTTTTTGAAACTTATTTTAACTTGCTTTCCTTTTTGACATGCATTACAAATTTTGTCTTTTATAAATTTTGTGTTTGGTAATCCTTTTACAAGATTTTTCTTGGATAGTTTGGATAATAGGTCCACGCTAGCATGTCCTAGTTTCCTATGCCAAAGCCAACTCATTTCATTCATTGCAACCAAACAAGTTACATTTTGATTTACTAAGTTCTCAAGGTTTATACAATATACATTATTTACCCTATAGGCTTTGAATAAGATTTCTTTATTATTAGGATTTTGAATAACACATTTGTCTTTCTTAAAAATTATTTCAAAGCCTTTGTCACTTAGTTGACTAATGCTTAAAAGATTATGTTCTAATCCTTCTACCAACAATACATCATCAATAGTAAGAAAAGATTCTTTACCTATTTTACCAATGCCAACAATTTTACCTTTGGCATTGTCACCGAAGGTCATGTATCCCTCATCTTTTTGTTTAAGTGTGGTGAACTTGGTCCTATCACCGGTCATGTGTCTTGAACACCCGCTATCCAAGTACCACTTTTCCCTCGATGGTGTTGTCCTAAAGCACACCTACAATGGAGGATTCATAGTGTTAGTTTTTGGAATCCAAATTTTCTTAACTTTCTTTGAATTGTTTTTAGTTCCATTATTTACTTTCCACTCACCTTGAATTTTAACATATTTTCTTTTGAGTGGGCAATTGAACATCACATGACCTTTATTCTTGCACATGTAGCAAGTAGTGTGTTCATGTTTATTGTTTGAAGAAGTACTAGCATAGTGCTTTGCTTCTTTAACAAAATATCCCATGTATAACTTCTTACTCCTTTTATTTGCTTTACCATTATATCCTATCCCTTTTCTATTTCCATGTGATCTTTGTAGTCCAATCATTTTTTCAAAATTTTCTTTTCCTCTGGTAAAGTTATAAATTGTTTTCTCTTTATCCTCTATTGATTTCTTAAGTTCAATTATCTCTAAATCTTTTTTATTTAAATCATCTACTTGAATTTTGCCTATCTCTTGAGTCATTTCTTTTATTTCGTCTTCTAACTTTTTAATACAAGAATCTTTCCCTTTTTCAATGGTTTTAGAAGACTCAAGTTGTTTTATTAATTCTTTATTTTGTTCTTTCAAAGTTATGTTTCTTTTAGATATTTTTATGAATATTTTATGTAAAGAAAATAACTCAGCCTGTAGTTCTTTATAGGAGGGTATGCTATCACAAGACTCATTGTTAGATTCCATTGAGGAGTAGTAAGAATTTACCTCTTCATCGTTTGTCATGAAACACATATTTGCTATCTTTTGTCCACTTGACTCGTTCTCTGTTTTGCTAGAGCTTGAATCATCCCAAGTAGCCTTCATGGCCTCCTCTTTATTCTTTTTGTCCTTCTTGAGTAACGGGCAACCCGACTTGATGTGCCCTAGTTTCTTACAATGACAATATATAGCAGAGTCATTTTTACTCTTGTTTTCTTTTCTACTTGTTTCTCCTTTTTCAGATTTCTTTTTATTAAACTTTCTAGGAAACCTTTTATTTCTCCTATAGAACTTGCCTAGTCTTTTAGTGATGAATGCCAATTCATCTTGGTCTAAGTCGCCTGATTCACTTTCATCTTCACTTGAGCTGTTACTAGAAGCTTTTAATGCAATGAATTTTTTATGCTTGAGTTCATGATTTCTTTCCTTTAAAGCAATTTCATAGGTAAGTAGTGAACCTATAAGTTTATCTAGTGAGGTTGTTTTAAGATTTCTACCTTCTGTGATAGCAGTAGCCTTTGGTTCCCATATAGAGGGAAGGCCTCTTAGAATTTTCCTAATCATTTCATAGGTAATGTAGGTTTTTCCTAAGGCACTTAAGGAATTGATTATGTGAGTAAATCTAGTATACATACTAGAGAATGTTTCATCTGAATTCATTTTGAATGCTTCATACTCACTTGTTAACATATCTATCCTATTGTCTCTAACATCTACTGTTCCTTCATACGTTACTTCTAATTTGTCCCATATCTCTTTAGCCGTTTTGCAGGCCATGACCCTATTGAATTCATTAGCATCTAAAGCACAATATAAGACATTTATAGCACTTGAATTTATTTGGAGCATCTTATAATCTATATCGGTCGTATCTTTTTTCTCTTTAGGAATTTGTTTTCCATCTACTATCTTAGTGGGAATTAGGTCTCCATCCATAACTACTTCCCAAGATTTCCAATCCATGTGTTGGAGATAGATTTGCATTCTCTTTTTTCAGAAGGTATAGTTATGTCCACAAAAGATCGGTGGACAGGTTGAGGATTGGCCCTCTCCGAAGGGAGCTACTCCTGTATGTGCCATTAGATCTTTTTATAGTTTCTTGTAAAGAATTGCTATAACTAGGCTCTGATACCAATTGAAATTGGAATAGCTTTCCCAAGAGGGGGGTGAATTGGATTTTTAAAAATCTTAATTCCCTTTTTTTAATACTTCTATGTTATAACAATAAGCATGCCACAAACACAATCACAAAATTAATTCAAATCAATCACAACCAAAAAAAAATAATAAACCACTTGATTCTTATAACAATAGCCTTGTAGCAATATGTAATGCTTTGCTGAATATGTATAAGCCCTATGTTAAAATTCACAAACACACTTCTTCCCAATGTTCAACTTTTAAATAAACTTTTTGTTTAATACGTTAAGGATGATCAACCAATGTAGTCCCTTTCAGTTTCCGCAATCAATGCTGATCAAACAGAAACTAATTATCTTCCAGTCTATTTAACAACCAAACACTCAGAATTCAGAGATTTTATAAAGCATCCACGTAGTTTGTAAATTTTCCTGAAAAGTAAAGAGTAGGAAAGAGATAGAAAAACACAAGGTTTTACGAGGTTCGGCTTCAACACAGCCTACGTCCTCGCCCATGGCAAACCATCAAAGGATTCATTATAATAGTCCCTTTACAGGGCGAAACAACATCGATTACAACACTCCTTTGTTAAGGCTAGAGCCCGCCTTCTCCAAACAATATTCCCTTGTTTGGTCCAACGATTCAACACTCAAACTGTTAATTAATCTGCTAAAAAGATTTGAAATAAGACGTACAAGAATTGCTCCTTAAAGAGCTGATTAGTACAGATCAAAAACTATATACTTCAATAAAATTCACAATATGAAATTCACATTGAAGCTCTAGAAATTTTTCACCGTATGATTCTTTCAATGGATGAAAGAATTGATAGTTGAAGCACAATATCAGCGAGAAAATCAGCAAGACTTCAGTAAACTTCATGCAAGTTTTGAGCAAGAGAGAGCTTTTAGAATTTCAGAATGCTTGAGAGAGATTTTGAATGTTGAATTTGAATTCTTAGCATTGAATCAAGTTAGCTTGGGTGTATTTATAGATGTAGAAGAGTATCTAACTTGTTCCCCAAGTTTACTTGGAGTAGGGTCCAAGTTTTAAATAAGTTTGAGCCCCAAGCAACTTTTAATTTCAAAATATGACCATTGTGATTTTAAAATTTACCGCATGACAGATGACTGTTAGTACTCTGGCAATTGGTTGAAAGTGTTTTTCATTTTTAAAATACACAACTAGAAAGATGGTAGTTGCCTGTCAATAGGAAGTTAGGCGCCTGTCACTAAACAACAGAATTTTTTAAAACAGCCAGAAGGGTGACAGATGACTGGAAAAACACACTTTGTCATCTTAATTTACACTGACAATCGGCTGTTAACACTAGGCAGCTGACTGTTATGCTTCTGTCTTCTTTCTTAGGTCCTTTAACATGGCAGTTGACTGTCCATTGACAGTCAGTCGCCTGTCAACCAGTTGTTTCTTATTTTAAAACATTTTTGATCTCTCTTCTTTACTTATTAAATCTTGGAATACTAATTTGTTTTGCTTTGAAAAATATGTTCCAAGACTTTAAACTAGTGTCTCTAAGTCTCTTTGCCTAATAAGCTTTAAAATGAAAAATCATACTTGAATAATAATTTAAGTACTTACAAAGCTTGTTCTTGTTGGCCTTACAAGGCTTAAAATCTTGTTATCTTGTTTTGATGCTAACAAACAAGTGAAATTTAATGTATTTGTGTGAGTAAAGATATTTCAGGGTTCATATATGTGAAAGTAAGGTCAAAGTGCCCACAAGGATCAAATATGATGGAAGCAAGGTCAAAGTGCTCACAAGGATCAAATGAAGCTTAAATGAGCCAAGACATGAATTACTTGTTGAAGAACATGAGGATATGAATAAGTTGTTGAAAGGCAAGGCATATTAAAGTCAAAAGATCCAAAGAAAGGCAAAGTAAGAAAGCTTAAAGAATATGGAAGCTTGAAGAAAAGATGGATTCAATCTAAGGACAAAGCATGAAGACTCAAGAACTTAGAATGTTAATATTTTAGAAGTCTCATGTAAGTGCTTTAATATTTAAAATATCGTTTGAAATATTTTGAAGCTCTTAGGTTAAATTCTTAGACCTAGATACTTTTTAAAATACCTGAATAATATTTTTATAAGGTCAAAAATTATTTTAAAAAGGTTAGAATCAATTTTGGAATAAAGAGCACCAAAAAGAGTTTTTCCCAAATGTTGTCAGTTTTTATACAGCCGCATTGAGGTGAATTTTTCTCAATCAAACACTCATTATTTTAAAGAGTGGTAAACATGAAAGTTGTAGGATTTTTTCTTAGATTTCTTTTGACACCAAGAAAACCTAATTTGGACTTATACAGAAAAAGTTCTGGCCAAAATACTGAAATGGGGTCACTATTGTCAGACATTTAAACACTATTCAACGGGCAAATTTTTAAAATTCTAATGTTTTAAATTATAGCCGTTTGAACCTTAAATATTCTAATAAATAGGGAAATTCTTTAAGGAAACTTTTGCAAGTTTTAAAGCCTATAAATACATGGTTTTGCAAAACAAAATAAAATCCAAGAATTGAAAAATCTGTTTTGAGAAGCTGAGAGTACTTTTGTTCTTCCTAAGTTCTCTTGCTTACTCATTGAAAAATTCTTTTGTTGAGAACTCTGAAGTGCTGATCCTTCTTCCTTTGAATTCCTACTGCTAATCCTCTTCTAAGAAGGATATTGGTGAATTCTACACTTGAGCTTCATTTTATTTCCTATTGATATTTTACATTAAAGTATATAGTGCTGAAATTGTACTAACTTGCTCTTTGAGAGAGTATACTTGTACGAAGATTTTATCTTATGTTTCTTGTAGTTCATTGATGTTCCAAGGTGTTTGGATCGTTGGCTAAGCAAGGGGATATTGCTTAGAGAGGCGGGCTCTAGCCTATGTAAGGAGTGACCGAACGAGGGAATATCGTTTGGAGAAGGCGGGCTCTAGCCTTAACCAAGGAATGTTGTAATCGGTTTTATTCCACTCGTCAACGGAACAGGTTTAGTGAATCCTTTGGTGGTTTGCCAAAGGCGAGGACGTAGGCTGGGTATAAGCCGAACCTTGTAAAAATCTCCGTCTCACTCTCTCTTTCCCTATTCTTTTTTTTTTAGTTCATATACAACTGCGTGGATGATTTAAATATCTAAATTATACATACTACGCAAATTTGGAAATCAAGTAAACTTAAAGTCCAATTTTGATTTGGGTTGCAGAAATCGAAAGGGAGTACGTTGGTTATACCATATCTTGCGGAAACCATACGGGAGTACGTTTCTTGGTTAAACACTGAAAGATAAATTAACTGAAAGTTTATTGGAGTTTTGAATATTTGGAAAGAGTGATTAAATGTTGTATTGAACATCATATTAAGCAAATCCATATATACAGGGCTTGATTAAAATTTATATCTAGGGCTTACTACAAAAGCTTTATTGTGTTTGTGAAAGGATTGTTGAATATTAAATTACATTCTTCACAAGGTTTTCAAATTCATAATCACGGGGCTTATATAAACAAACAAACAATCTCAAGATTTTATATTACCAAAGTGCTAAAAACTTTATATCTTGGTTTGGTTGTTTGATGTTTAACTTGTATTTGGCAATTAAATTGATTGTTTGGTTTGAAGATTGTGTTTAATTGATTGGTTGTTTAATTGTGTTATTGATTGGACAAAAGAACTAAGTTCTTGTGTGCTTGGTGAAATTAAACAAACAAGTTAAAGAATTGGTTAAGTGTTTAAAGAAGTTAAGGATTCTTAAAAGAAGTTAAAAGAAATTTTTAAAAGCCAATTCAGCCCCCCCTCTTAGGAAGTTATTCCTAATTTCAGTTCTAAAAACTGATTTGACTCCTCTTTGCTTTGAGTTCTCTTTGTCACTAATTTTTGATCTTTCAAACTTCTTGAAGCATTCATTATGGATCAATTATTTAATATTGGGCTTTCCATGTTCCTGGATCCTTATGAGCTTTCAAGATATGTCATTTGAGGTCTAAGCTTCATTTGATCTGAACATTAACATGAACTTTTGGAATTTTTCCTTTTTATTGTCTGAAATCCTTTATGCCTTCATTAACTGAAATAACACCACTTTGAAGCAGATTAGATAGCCTTACTTTGTTATCATCAATATCAAGAGTTGTAAGCCTAACTAGGCCAACAAAATCAAATGATATGCATGCACAATTTAAACCTATAAACAATACAACTAAAAATATAAAGTCTTTAATATTTGTTGTTCAAAAATCCCTGGAGTATTCCAAATGATGTGAGCGTGTAAGTGCTTCATGGCTTCCATTTTGCATCGGTCATCTATGATTATAGAAACGTAAACCTGTTCATTTACTTAACGCATAAATGAGATGTTGTGCTTTATTATAATCAAAACGGGATAGGACTCAAAAAGTCAACAACCAAGTCTCTCTCCATAAAGAGGTCTTTTTATAGGCCTCTAATGGAAGGGAGGGAAAACCTCTTTTGAGTATGAAATTCAAAAAAATTCAAATTCAATAGCAACCAACAAAAACTTTGAACTACCAACTGCTAATGTTGGAGGTTGACATATGACATCAAAGGGACAGGTGGCATGCTCAAATCCCTAGCCAATCAGAAGTAAACAACTCAAAATTTTGAAAATTGGCAGGACTGATCAACTACTTGCAGAAGACGGTTGACCACCGATTAGGGTGCCAAACCATTTAGTGGGAAAAAGGGTCCATCGACTACCCAAAGTGGTCAGTTGGCCACCTCAGTTGATTTTCCTTTCTATTTGTTTTTTTCCTTAACTTTTTGTACATTCAAACTAGCCTTTGTTTTGTAGTGTAAAAAATGACTATCAACAAAGTACATACATGTTGACCCTTATGTACATATATACTTTGTATATATGCAGTTCTCCCTACATACATAAGTACATTATTAATTAACATATATCTATATAGTAATGCATATATCACACACACACACACACACACACACACACACACACACTAGCAGAGATCGCATGATATGCACGAGATATGGTTTTAAAAATATCTCTTAAATCAAATATTTTAATTATAATATTATAACAAAATAAAAAGTTCTAATTTCATGTGTTAAATCACAACATTTTACCATGTAATTAGATATTGGCCACATAATTTTGACTAAACTATTTTACATATATTTCAAATATTTTTCTTATGTGTAACTTTGGTGCAAAAATTAAGTGCTGTTGTAATGACAAAATTCATGCCTTGAAAATTAAGATAAAAAAATTGAAACAAATATTAATTTTATAATGAACAAAATAATGGGTACAATCTTTGTATATTTTTCAATGAACTAAAATATCCTTTGATTTAATCTCCTTGAAAGTGGAACCATTAATTCAAGGGCTTGAGGATATTTCTAAATGAGGTGATGGTGGACCTTTTGGGCAATTAATTTGATGATCAATGGAGGGTGAGTTTATTTGATTTTTGATCTTTAACAGATCTATCGATTAAGGACATGGTGGTGGATCTTCTGAAGGATCAATTTGATGATTAATAGAAGGTAAATTTGTTTAATTTTTGAATTTTTTTTGATGAGATCTACAAATTTGAGGACCTAAAAGAGTGTATTCTCGATTAAGGCAAAGATGGATCTCCCTAATGAAAAAGTTGATGATTCATTGAAAGATGAATTTGGAACTAGTTTTTGTGAGTGTTAACTTGATCATGAGCAATGGATGCTTGGAAGAAGAATTGATTAGCTGATATTGATCGGAATTTTAATATTCTTCAATTACCGAGGTTGCCGAAGAATGAAAGTTTGATCCCTGATTTTGTGTTTACCTCTTCCTTTCTTTAAGCCAAAGAGTCTTCTCCTTTTTGGATCCCATAAAAAAAATTTATAGGCCATGATTAGGGCTTGTTGGTCCAACATGACTTACTAAACTTGTTTTGATGATAACAAATAAAAGGTCACTTAACATGTTTTGTTGCAAGTGATGAAATTTTAGGAATCATGTCATTAAGCTCAAGTTCAAAAGCTGATTGCAAGACTCCATGGAAAAGGAATATGAAATCTTAAAGAATATAAGAGCATGAATATCAAAGAGGACTTGCTAAAATCTTAGAGAATTTGAAGCTCAAAGTTCAAATGACTCAACAAAAGACAAGCATGAAGACTCCAAGCTTAGAAAATGTTTTAATGTCTTAAGAAGAGTCTCTATGTAAGTACTTCATTCAAATGATAATTTGATTGGATTTAAAGTTCATTAGGAATCTCAATGACCTAGAGACCACGTTTTGGAAAACCCCAAAAAATACTTTTCAAAAGTCTTGAATTATTTTAGGGAAAGCAAAAGAGTAAAAAGAATTTGGAAATAAATTTTAAAAAATCAAATTTTGGTGTTTCCAGACAACTCACAAGGTTTTCCCAGTCGACTGATAAATATTTAAATTGATTTTGAAACAATCCGAGAGGATCTAGTTGACTGACACGATTTTTCCAGGCGACTGACAAAAATTTGAACTGATTTTTAAACAACCCGAGAGGACCCGGTCGACTGACTCGCATCTTCCCAGTCGACTAGCCCTCTCAGACTTTGAAAATCTCAGTATTTTAAATGGTTCCAGGAAACAGAATCATATTTTCCAGTCGACTAACTTTTCGAGATTTTAATTTTAAACTTAACGCGTACTTTCCAAATTTTTTTTTTAAAAATTCTAGCCATTATGAAAACTTGGGAAACACGAAATACTCTTCATTAATTATCTATAAATACCTCCCCAAGGCTAAGGATTTAAACACATCAAAAAATTATAGCAATCAACCTTTCCTGCTCTCAAAACTCTCAATACTCTCAAAAGCTTTCTTGTGCAATTACTTTCTAAATTCTCTATTGAGGTTTGCTGGGAATCTTTTACACAATTCTGAGCCTATATTGAATTCTTTCAATCAAGAAAGAAAGCTCATGGTGATATACTTCTAAAGGCTTCAAACTGTTTCAATTATTATTTTGAATTGAAGTATATTTTAGTGCTGAATTGTTGTATTGATTTGCTCTTGTTGAGAGTGTCTTTGTACACCAAAACTTATTCTTGTTTTGTAGACGGTTTAGGTTATTGAATCGTTGTTGGACCAAGCATGGGGTATCGTTTGGAGAGGTGTACTCTAGCATATGGAAGGAGAGATTGTAAGGTTGCTCTTGCCCGTAAAGGAGTGGTTATAGTGGAACCCTTGGGTGGTTTAGCTTAAGGCGAGGACGTAGGTGGGTATAGCCAAATCTCGTAAAAATTCTCGTCTCACTCTCTTCCCTACTCTCGTTTAATTTCCTGTTTATATTAACTGCATGGTTGGATTTTAATTTTTGATCATATACACTACATGAATTGGAAATTAAATAAACCAAGGCTTAATTTGATTTTGGGATTGTGGAAACTGAAAGGGAGTATGTTGGTTGATCAATATAAATTACGGAAACCTTAAAGGGAGTACGTTGATTGGTTAACACCCAAGACTAATTAACTGAAATTTTATTTAAAGTCTGAGTTTTTGGAAGATTGTTGGAAGTTTGAATTGTGGTTTATATTGAGAAAATGGGTGCACAAATACAGGGCTTCTTATCAGCAAACAAATATTCTCAAACTCTACTCTGAGTTTCAAAAGTGCTAAAACTTGATAGCATTGCTGAAATCTTTCTCTAGTGTGGATTGTGTTGTGATTGTGTTGATTGGATTGTGTTGAGGTACTGAATAGGATATACAACTTGGTATACACATTCATAAAAAGTTTTACAAAGTTAATTCTCCTTTGAACTTGTAATTGAAGTCAACTTTACTTGAGTAGTTGCTGAACTTAAAAATAAGAGTAAGAATCAATCAAAGAAATTTTAAAATCCCAATTTACTCCCCTCTTGGGAATACACCTTCCTTTTCAATTGGTATCAAAGCGGGGTTATAGAAAATCTTAAATATATAGAAGCTATGTAAAGATCTAAATGGCATACTTAGGTGTATCCCCTTTTGCTGAGGGAGAATCCTCCACTAGACCCCCTATTTTCTGCAGTGCAAACTACACCTTTTGGAAACAAAGAATGAGAAACTATATTCAAACTATGGATTGGAAAGCATGGAAAGTTGTCACACATGGCGACTACATTCCTACTAAATTAGTAGATGGAAAAGAAGTGCCTAAAGAAGAATAAGATTTAACTGATAATGACTATAAAATGATGCAAGTAAACTCAAGTGCCATGAAAGCACTATATTGTGCTTTAGACGTTAAAGAATTCAATAGGGTCATGACATATAAGTCAGCTAAGGAAATATGGGATAAGCTAGATGTAACCTATGATGGAACGATAGATATTAGCGATAGTAGAATCGACATGTTCGCTAATGAGTATGAAGCCTTTAAGATGAATCCTGATGAAACTATCACTAGCATGTATACTAGGTTTGCTCACATAATAAATTCCTTAAATGCTTTAGGGAAAAATTATTCA
Organism: Malania oleifera; assembly: GCF_029873635.1. Taxonomy (NCBI): domain Eukaryota; kingdom Viridiplantae; phylum Streptophyta; class Magnoliopsida; order Santalales; family Ximeniaceae; genus Malania; species Malania oleifera. The sequence continues at coordinate 56,136,608 of NC_080422.1, read as the reverse complement.
AAATATGAAATGATTCAAAAAATCCTTAGAGGACTTCTTCCGATATGGAAACCTAAGGCCACAACAACCATGGAAGGAAGAAACCTGAAAAATACCTTTCTTGATGAGTTTATCGGATCCCTTCTCACATATGAGATGGCGATAAATGAAAGAAATTTAGAGAACAATAATAAAAATAAGAAATCAATAGCCCTTAAAGGCTATCAAATAAAGTTCTATTGATGAAAATGAAGATAATGAATTAGATGATGAAGAACTAGCCTTCGTTACTAAAAGACTTGGAAAATTTTTTAGAAAGAATAGAAAATTCCCTCGGAAGTTTAAAGGATCAAAAATTAACAAAGAAGAAACAAACACAAAGGAAACTAAGAATGAACCACCTATATGTTGTAACTGCAAGAAGGTCGGACACATTAAACCTGATTGTCCACAGCTAAAGAAAGACAAGAAGAAGAAAAGGAAGGCAATGAAAGCTACATGGGATGATACAAGCTCAAACAAATCGGAAAAGAATCAAGTGAACAAGAAGTTGCCAACGTGTGCTTTATGGCACACAATGCTGAGGTAAACTCTTATAGTTCACCAAAAGAATCTAGTGGAGAGTCTTGTAATGATTCATGTGATAGTATGCCTTCATACAAGGAAATCCAAGCTGAATTATTCGCTTTACACTATAGGTTCATTAAAGAATCATAAGAATCAGCTAGAATCCTCTAAATCAGCTGAAAAAGAAAAGGAATCTCATATTGATGACCTAATAAAGAAAATTTACAGCATGTCTCAAGAGTTAGTAAAACTACAAGTAAATGATGAAAGCAAGAAAGACTTAGAAATAAGTAATCTTAAAAGTAAAATTAAAGATAAAGAAAAAATCATTTATAATTTTACTAGAGGAAAAGAGAATTTTGAAAAGATGGTTGGATAACAAAGGATGATTAGTGACAAAGAAGGAATTGGTTACAATGGAGTTGAAAATAAAAATAAGAAGAACTTATTTATGGGATATTTTGTAAAAGAAGCAAAATACTATGCTAGTACATCTTCTACAAACATTCATGAACACACTACTCGCTTCTTGTGTAGGAATATGGGACATAAAGTTTAATTGTCCACTTAAAAAGAAGTATGTCAAAATAAAAAATGAATGGAAAGTGAACACTAAAAATAGATATGACTTAAAAATAATTAAGAAGGTTTGGGTTCCAAAAGTAACACTGTAAATCCTTCCTTGTAGGAATGCTTTAGGACCACTCCATCAAAGGAAAAATGGTACTTGGACAGCGGGTGTTCAAGACATATGACTGGAGATAAAACAAAGTTCATCACCGTAGTTCAAAAAGATGGAGGGTGTGTGACCTTCGGTGACAATGCTAAAGGTAAAATCGTCGGGATTGGTAAAATAGGCAAAGAACCCTCCCTTACAATGGATGATATTTTGTTAGTGAATAGATTAGAGCATAACCTTTAAGCATAAGTCAACTTAGTAATAAAGGGTTTGATATAGTCTTTAAGCAAGATAAGTTCATAGTTCAAAACCCAAGAAAACATAAAGTGTTATTTACAGCATATAGAGTCAATAATGTATATTGTATAAACCTTGAAAACTTAATCTCTCAAGATGTAACATGCTTAGCTGCCTTAAATGAAGCCAGTTGGCTTTGGCATAGAAGACTAGGACATGCAAGCATGGATCTATTATCAAACTTATCTAGAAAGAAGCTAGTCAAAGGTTTACCAAATACAAATTTCATAAAAGATAAAATTTGTGATGCTTGCCAACTTGAAAAGTAAATTAAAACAAGTTTTAAAAAGAAGAAACATATCTCTACTAGTAGACCCTTAGAACTTATTCATTTAGATTTGTATGGTCCTACTAGAACTCAAAGCATAGGAGGTAAGCAATATGCTTTTGTCATAGTTGATGACTTCTCTAGGTTTACCTAGGTACTATTCTTAGCCCCGAAAGATGAAGCTTGTAACATGTTTATACAATTGTGCAAGGAACTTCAAAATAAAAAAAAGGATATAATATTTCAAATATAAGGAGTGATCAAAGAAGAGAATTTAACAACAAAGAAGTTGAAAAATTTCGTAATGAATATGGAATTAGTCATAATTTTTCAGCACCTAGAACTCCACAACAAAATAGAGTTGTTGAAAGAAAAAATAGAACTCTTCAAGAAATGGTAAGAACAATGCTAAATGAACATAAGCTACCAAAATATTTTTGAGCTGAAGCAGTAAATACCACATACTATGTGATAAACAGAGTATCAATAAGATCAAATTTAAATAAAACTCTGTATGGACTTTGGAAAGGTAGAAGACCTAACATTTCTTACTTTCATGTTTTTGGATGCAAATGTTTTGTTTTAAATGATAAAGATGATTTAGGTAAATTTGATACAAAAGCCGATGAAGGTGTATTCTTAGGGTATGCATTAAAGAGTAAAGCTTTTTAGAATCTACAACAAAAGAACTCTTACAATTGTGGAATCAATTCATGTAACATTTGATGAAGAAAATCCATTTAATAAAACAATAAATGTTGAAGAAGTTCAAAATACTCAAAACCAGAAGACTTAGAAATTGTAGAAGCAAAAGAAAAAGAAAAAGAATTAAATTCAAATGATGATGTTATAGAAAATTATGAATTACCCAAAGAATGGAAATATGTAAGAAATCATCCAAAAAATCAAATCATAGGAGAACCATCACGAGGTGTAACTATAAGATCAACTTTGAAAAATCTATGTAATCATTATGCTTTCTTATCTCAAGATGAACTTAAGAATGTTGAAGAAGTTCTAAGTGATGACTCATGGATAATAGCCATGCAAGAAGAATTAAATCAATTTGAAAGAAATAAAGTATGAAAATTAGTTCCCAAACCAGATAATCATTCAATCATTGGAACTAAGTGGGTATTTAGAAATAAAAATGATGAAAATGGAATTGTGGTAAGAAATAAAATTAGACTTGTAGCTCAAGGATACAACCAAGAAGAAGGATAGATTATGATGAGACATTTGCTCTCATAGCTAGAATGGAAGCAATAAGAATGCTTTTAACTTATGCATCTCATAAAGAATTCAAATTATATCAAATGGATGTAAATAGTGCCTTTTTAAATGGTTTTATAAATGAAGAGATATATGTAGCACAACCACCAGGCTTTGAGGACATTCAAAATCCTGATTATGTGTATAAGTTAACAAAGGCTTTGTATGGATTAAAACAAGCCCCTAGGGCTTGGTATGAAAGATTAAGTGGATTCTTACTAGAAAAAGGGTTTTCTATAGGAAAGGTTGATAGTACCTTATTTATCAAAAATAAGAAGGATGACATGCTTATAATCCAAATTTATGTAGATGATATCATATTTGGTGCAACTAATAATGATCTATGTAAGGAATTGACTCACTCAAAAAATGAGCAGCTCGAAAGCTATCCCAAGTATAGGAGTTACGTCGTGTAATATTAAGCCCAAGGGCTAGATTGTCTCCTCAGGGAATGCGTTTAATCTCAGATTTTACGTTCTCCCAATCACAATTAAAAATGCACTGAACTTAGTTCAGATTCGGGTTTTTAAGATTGTTTGATTTCATTCTCAACAAATTAAATGACACGCAATTTAAAGTCCTAAAACTAACATGCTTTGAATTAAAGAGTAAGGATGGAAACTCTAATCTACTTAAAGAAACATCAAAACACGCGCTAATTAAAGATGGTAATTTTGAACATGGAATTAAAAACACACTATGGAAACTCAATCAGATTCAAGCACACACTAAAATCGGAACTTTAACAATTCAAGAACTCAAACCAAAATGCAACACATAAAAAAAAAAACAATGAAAGAAAATAAAAATACGAACTTTGATAAAACCGGTCCTAACTAAACAAAACTTCGAAAACAATTAAATCTCGGGAAGAAGAAAAAAAAACTAATTTAAATATGAAACCAAGCATAATTAAATATAAACTTCCAACTAACTCTACCCATAAAATAAAATACCAAAGACAAAAATAATTAAACAATCAACTATTGCAAAGATAAAATATTCAAAATTTAAATACCTTCAGTAAAAAAAACAATACTATCCTATATCAAAATTAAAAGAGAAAAGATAAAAGAGAGAGAGAGAGAGAGAAAGAGAGAGAGAGAGAGAGAGAGAGAGAGAGAGAGTAAAACAGAGGGGAGTTGCAGCAGGGGCCATGGATTATCTGGTGCAGAAGAGCTCGAAGGAGGCTGCTGGTTGTGCTGCTGTGTTGGTCTCGGCTTGGCAGCAGATTGCTGCTGCTGCTACTGGTGTGGATTCGGGGTTGGTTGTGCTGGAGATTGGCCGAGAGGCCTGCTGCTGCTGGTAGCTACTGCTGTTGCTGCTGCTAGTATCTGAGATGGCCGGGGCTGCTGTGCTGGTGTTGGCCGAGAGCCTGCTGCAGCTGTTGTGTTGAGCAGCAGGTTGCTACTGTGTTGAGCAGCAGATGGCTGCTGTGGGTGGCTAAACAGAGAAGGAGAGGAAGAGGAGAACAGGGAAAGGAGAGAAACCAAGAGAGAAGAGGAACAGAGAGCAAGATTGAATGAGAAAACAAAGGAACAACGGGAGAGATAAGAGAGGGCAAAACAAGCTAAAGAAGAAGAAGAAGAAGAAGAAGAAGAAGAAGTAGAAGGAAGAAGAGTGGTGCGCAGGGCACCCACAGAACAGGGGAAAAAGAAGGGGATTTAAAGGGGGAGCTGGGTGCCCTAGGATCCGACATGGACAACCTGACCCGGCCATGCATGGCCGGGTCACATCAATGACCCAATTATTATATTTTTTTTTTCATTTTCTTTTGTTCTCTGTTCGTCACAAATCTGACTCTTCTGGAGCCCGTATCTCACAAAACTCAAAACACCAAAGTTGTAGATAATCCTTTTCTATTTCTCCAAAAATTTGAATTGTCTCGATCGGATCTTGGAAGGAAAAGTTATGCATGAAATACGAACAGGTATTGATTTTGGTTCCTGGGAATTTTCCTGCGACAAAAAATTACCAAAACTTCATAAATAGTGCAATAAAATTCAAGAATGATAATTTTGGCACTTTGTTAAAATATTGAACAAATTTGGACATTTAATTAAAAATATAAATCGTAAAACCCGGGTTAAGCGTCCAATTACGCAGTTTCGGCGTGTAATCAGGAATTTGCTAAATGTATGCAAGAAGAATTTGAAATGAGCATGATGGGAGAATTAAACTACTTCCTAGGTTTACAAATTAAACAAGCCAAGAATGGAACTTTTATAAATCAATCTAAATATATAAAAGACATGCTTAAGAAATTTGACATGGAAAGTAGTAAGCCCATAGGAACTCCCATGAGTACTTCCATTAGTCTTGACAAAGTTGAAAAAGGAAAACCAGTAGATATGAAATACTATAGAGGTATGATAGGAAGTCTATTATATTTGATAGCTAGTAGACCGGACATAATGTTTAGCGTATGCATGTGTGCACGATTTCAATCCGCTCCCAAAGAATCTCACCAAATAGTTGTGAAAAGAAACCTAAGACATTTAGGAACAATTGATTTAGGACTTTGGTACCCTAAGGAGGACTAGTTATAGGATGAGTGATGACTATAGGCTTAGGAAGTGGTTTGGGCTCAAAACGTCAAATCTTATCATATGTATTTACTACACTTATATTATACTAAGAATCATACAAGAAAGTTAAGCTAATATGATTTCTTTTAAGTAATATCCAATTCAAAATTAATACATACATATATATATATATATATATATATATATCAAGATGTTTGGATAAAACATAAAAATATTGGTTAAAGGTTGCTAATGTTGATTCGTTCAAAGTAAGAGGTTGTAAGCTTAACTAGCTATAATATCAGGAACCTTATACTTACAAAATGAGTAACATAAATAATAATTCTATATCTATCAAGTGTTTATTAAAAGACATCCCGTTATGATCAAATTAGGGGCATCTACTAAGGAATTCAAGCCAATCATCAAGCCATAATAAAATAATTCCTATGTGGTTAATTTTTAAAGTTCTTTAGCTTTGATCCATCATCTTCACCATATAAAATCTTTACCAAACCACAATCACATTAGGTAAAGATTTATCTATTTTTTGGCTAGTGTCCTTGTTCTAATTTAGAGGATACCCTCCAACTGTGATAGATAAAAAATCACCAAAGAGCTATGCTTAAAGAAAGATTTATACTTTCTTTAATGCTCTTTGTCAAAACAGTTTCGACATATTCACTTCCACAAAAATGCTACAAATGATGTCCACTCATAATGAATATTCTTCTGAACTTAATAATAATTTAGTTGTTAAGAGTATCTGTACAAGCTCTCAAACTTCAAATCAAGTCTATCAGGAGCTTTTAAATATGTCAAATGGCTAAGTTATTTGCAATAGGTTTCAATTTACATGAAAATGCAAATGTCCAGGAAACCTATGAGTCGTGATCCATAAGAAAAGAGCAAATATAGGCTTATAATCCTGAAGAAGAATTGTCTATGACTTTTTGGTCCTCTAAGCTAAAGCATTCAATGCCAAGCTCAAATCATTGAAAATCTTAAAACACTTAGCTACGATCTTGAAAAATGAATAAATAATTACAAATACAACACAAATATCTTCATTCTTCCACTTGATCACCGTACGCCATCATGATATGTCTTTCAGTTCGAATACACACGTAAGGTGAACCTACATGCAAGCCTCAGTACAAATATTAGTAACAAGAGTATTTGTCATTATCAAAACTGGGTGTGTCCTATCAGGTCAACAATCTCCCCCTTTTTGATGATGACAAATACTTTATGCAAAAGTTGGTACAACCAAGAAAGGCTCCCCCTGACTATATGCATAAAGAGAATTAAAGCTCAATGTACGTAATTTAAACTTAAAATGTTCACTGTTGTACCCAATTTTGCCTCTTCTAGCATGAAGACAAAAAAATAAAAAAATAAAAAAATAAAAAAATAAAAAAATAAAAAAAATCATCAAGATACAAAAGATATATTTGGAAGATTTTTAAAAAAATTCGACAGCATGCCATTTGAAAATAGAGCATTTCCAAAATAACTTTGTACCTAAGTGACCTGTTATGAGTTTCAACAAGCAATATATAGCAAATTTCATTCAATCAACTCAAATAGTACATAAGTAAAAGAGCAAATATAATCATGCAAAACAAAAGACTTGGGACATCAACTGATACCAATTATGACTTTTTACAACTCTGCCTACTTTCCCCAAGTGATGATTAAGTAAGGATGAAGATTAATTTTCATTTGGCTTTCACTCATTCTTTCAATTTTTTTTTTTTTAATATTTAATCTATCATAATCATCTTTGGTTCTCTCTTGTTAGAAAAAAATATGCATTCCCATAAGATATAAAGCAAAAGAAGATATGTGGGACTAATACCACTTATATATAACTACTTGTTAAAAATATGATACCACATGTTAAAAAAATGATACCAATTGTTAAGGTTTTCAAATGTACGCATTGATACCAGTTGTTAGTTTATTCCAACAAGCTATAAAATTATAATACTGAATACATTTCATTTTCTCAGAGTTGTATGTTTTTTCAAAGTAAATGGCTCCCCCTAAGAATGTGCATTTTCTTTAAATTTATACCTTGAACACAATGCAAGGATTATTTTAGAAGCACAACTCAGGTTTCAAAGAGATATAGGATATGTGCAGTGATTTTGAAAAATTTCGGCAGCATTTTGTCTAAAAAAGTGATTTATACCATAAAAACAACCAATTTCAAAACATTTAAATATGTATGCACAAGCATTTTCAGATGATTCAAATTAAAATGAGCTAAGTGTAGACATTTTAAAATCCAAAAACAGATTTTTCATGCATGTCCATTTTCATTTTAGAAAACATTTCAATATTTTTTGGAAAATGTCTACCAAAAATCTGGCAGCTTGCAGTCTGTAAATAGGACATTTCCCAAATTAACCTGCACAAGAAGATTCTCAAACAGATAGTATTTCACAAGTTTAGAGCATGCGACAACTTAATTCTACTAGTAGACAATTCAAAACCACTGCATCCGCCATGTAGGAGGCTTTCATCACAAACATGCATTTCAGTAGTATAATCATATAAGTATAAAAAAGCATGCAAGCCTAAATACCATCAAATATATATAAACATAAGCAAAATCACAATCACCCCAAGATAGTATCTGTATGTATCTATGTATGTGTGTTGTGAGTGTGCATGGTCGAAAAAGCAAAGTAAAAGGCCGTTTTATTTATTACAGACCAAATGTAAGTGTACGTAAATAAAGCATAAGATAGATAAAATGTAAAATAGTTGAACTCCAAGGACTCCTCTAAGTCTCACCATAATCGTGATCATTGTCCTCATCACCACTCATCTCCATTTGATCCTCCCCAATATCCTCATCATTCATCTCTCTCAAGAGCTCACCGATGATATGAAAGTTTGCCCACACATCAGACTGGAACTCAGTAAACTCGCCATAGAAAGCATCAAGCCTGGCCAAGGGGGAGGACTCCTGCTCTGCCATGGAGATCTTAAACTCCTAAAATGATGCTGCGAGACTGGTGATAGCTGCCATGATCTCGGCGTTTGACGGCACATGGAGCTGCTCCTATGGAACCTCCTGAGCCACTAGACCTCTCTCAAGAATAGTCGATAGCCACATGTTACTTGCGAGCTCGTACCCCATCAATTTCAGAGTGGTGGGGGAGAAGACATCAGTGCTCTTTATCTTCTTTAATATTGCATATGGAGTCCTCGTGACTCTCTCTCTGACAAAAAGCTTGGATAGGATGCCTCCATATGGCAGTATGATCCTTTTTCCTACAGTCTTTACGAACATCCACCTGATGATCAATCTAGGGAGATCCAACTTCTTCCTTATGAATAGACACCACATCACGAAGCAATCCAAATACGACACGTGATCCCTAGATCTTGACTTCAACAATATATTATACGAAATTAGGTGGTGTACCACCTTTGCCTCCAAAGTTAGTGGCCTATAGCTAGGTGTGTGTGCGAGGTCTACAACAGGATGTGACATCGCAAGGTTCACGAAATTTCTCACTGTAAAGTCTTGCTTATTAATCTAGGATGAGGTGAAATCAGGAGAAACGAAGTCGACTCAGTGGATGTCAAACGTCTCTGCTAGGGTATGCACCATCGAAACGGATGTTAGTCTCAAATACCCTGAAGTAGAAGCCTTGGTTGTCCAGCCCAATGTTGGCATAGAATAGCTTGATGAGTATGGGGTAGATCTCCCTGAGCTGGAAACTTATAAATTCATACCATCCTTGGTATCTAAACATGTCTAACACATTATTAAAATATGTATGCATAAATTCAATGTTCAGTACCTTACCGAGGATAGGATCCTTGAGGCAGAAAACTTTATCATACTTGATCCATCTCTTAGGTGTACGAAACCATTAATCAAGCGCAATGCTTGATGCAATGCGTCTTTGGTATCTAGACATGGTGGGAAGAAGTTTTTCTAAAAGGCACTAGGTTGGAAACGAAAATGGATTAGCTGGAAGTGAGGAAAACCTGAGGAGCTCTCAAGGATGGAGTGAAAATGAAGCTTTTTCCATGGGTGAATATTTTTATACAGTACGATTCAAGCGCCTAAACAGAGCTTTGGTCGCCCGAACTGCAATAATTACGCAGCGTTCTGAGTCTGTTCGGTTGACCGAACATAGGTTTGGTTGGCTAAATATCAAACATCATTTCAGTTTTCCAATGCTCGGTAGCTTGAACTCATTTGTTCATCAAAGTTCGGTTGGCTGAAATACTGATTTAGTTACTCGAATATATGTTCGGTTACCTTCATGTTTGGTTGCCCGAATGATTTTGAATTGAAAAGTTCAGCCGCCCGAGTGAGTTCAACATATTTTATTTTGACCTTTTCTTATATGGAAAGACCCCTTATGATTTAAATATGAGACCTAGGGTTTATGGAGTCTCCCTAACCTACCTTATGGACACTAGGGAATATCTGCGGGTTAAGAAGAGTCGGGTTCGGATTTTTCTTTCACTCTTCACACTTGTTTCATTTTGACCCCTTTCCTTTTAAATGCACAATCAAACTTGGTATGTCCCTTCTTTACACAACGTATAGTAGGTATGGGTATAAGGACAGGAAGACGTACTAGCATAATTATCGGCTTCTCTCACAAAGTACCCCATATACAAATTTTTCTTCTTCCTATTTCTAACTTTGTTGTATCCTATACCTTCACTATCTAAGGTCATCTTCTGTGATCCTAGAAACTTATCAAAGTTGTCCTTCCCTCTAGTGAACGCGTCGATGATCTTAGTTTGGTCTTCTATTTTCTTTTCTAGCTCTTGCATTTTCAAGTTTTTAAAGCCTTTGCAAACATCTTGTAATTTGATAAACTCTGTAGTCATGTTGTTTGCTTTTTGTTCAACTTCTCCAATCATAAGATCTTTATTATTATCATTAGAAATTTTAGATTTCAAGATAGTTATTTCTTTTTCTAATGATTCATTCTTGCTCACCAATTTTTTTTTTTTAGGTCATTTTCTCTTTCAGTAAGAACTTTAGATTCACATTCTTTCATGCATGCTTCATACTTGTTTTCCAAAATAGTATATTTCTTATTAGATTTAACAAGTAACTTATGAATTCTAACATATTCAATTTGTAATTCTTCATAAGTTGGCATGCTTTCACAATCAGAACAATCATACAATTTAGAATCAGATATATCATTCAAATCAACACATGAATCATTTCCATATTTATCTACTAAGACAGAAGGAGCAGAGATTACCTCTTTATCAGTTAAAGCAACAAAGCGTTGGTTACCTCCTTTATGATCTGCAGGGCTTGAGTCACAAGGAGTGATCCCTTTATTTTGCATGGATGCTCCATATCTCCTCTCAAGTTCATCCCAGATCTCCTTAGCACTACTACATGCTATAACTTCACATAAAACATTAGAATCTAAAGCATGTAGTAAAGTATTCAAAGCATCAAAATTTACTTGCACTAAGTTCCTATCAGTATCATTCAATTCACATTCAGATTTAGGAACATTAGCACAATCAATGGATTTAACAGACACACTATCACCCTGATTAATGACTTTCCAAAATCTCCAATTTAAAGCTTTCACATATACAATCATTCTAAATTTCCATACAACATATTTGTCACCACAAAATACTGGTGGGTGTGTGACCAACCTTCCTTCACATGAAGGGGATGCACTAACATGAGCTATTATGATCTTTTACTAAATGATGTTTAAGTCTAAGTTACGAGGCTTTGATACCAAATGTTAGCTTTGATGCAATCCCAAAGGGGGGGGGGGTGAATTGGAGATTAAAAAAATTACCTCCTAGGTTTATCTAATCCAACAATCAGTATTACGCAACCTAGGGGTAGTCTAAGCGATTTCAATCCCAAATAGATATTTAATCAAAGCAGAAACATACTGGTGCAGAAAATAAAGTATGGAAAGTAAACTGACACAAGATATGTTATTAGGGTTCGACCAAATTGCCTACATCCTCGCCTTGGCTACACCAGCACAAAGATTCCACTACGGCTCACTTAACGGGTGGAGTGGCACCGTTTACAACCAGGTCAATTAGCAGGGTTGACCTCAACCTATATCTTACTAGGATGGTGTACCCGGCTTTCCTAATCGAGTTTAAGCCAATCCGAGACTATTCCACAGGGCTAGTCTCCCTCTTCAGGCCCACGCCTGGAATACAACAAATGGTATAAAATTTTACATACAAGGAAATATGCTTCTTCAAAAGTAGATATGTACACCGGTATAGCTCAAAACACAAGCACGAATTATATGTAAATATGCTCAGTGCTTTAATGTGTGCTAAACACTCAATCAAGTATGGATAAACAATCAAGATCTAGAGTATATATCTAAGCAAGATTTGAAACACAGTATTGAATATCACAATATCAGTTTACGATTTCAAAAATGCTAGCAAGATGATTCAAACAATCTTAACAAAATGTTTTCAATATACTATGCACAAGGGATGTTTGAATGCAAGCTTGCAAATAAATTTTGCACAAAAATATGGGCTAAGGTAACTTGCAATGATAATTCAAGAACCACAAGGCCCTAAGTCTTCCCACACAATATTTTTCAAATAAAATCAATGGGATAACTTAATGCTTTACTCTCAATAAAATCAAGCAATAAATCACAACAACTGAGAGTATGAGCAAATGAGAATTAATTCCAAGCACTTTAAGAACACTCACAACATTTGGATAATCAAATAAATTTGAGTTTTGGAGTGTATGAGAGCAGTATAGGCTAAAATAGAATTTTGGAATTTTGAGAGACTTTGGCCTTAATAATTTTTGCTAATCCTTGCTAATCTAAACAAATGAACTTGTATATATAGGCAAGAGGCAGATTATGACCATTGCAGACTAAAAAGGTATTATTAGAAAAGATTTAAAACAATTTTAAAGTTTTCACCCATTTTAACCCTTAATTACCTTGATAAAAATAAACAACCCAAAAGCTTTCGGGTGCCTGATCCAAGGTTTGGGTGCCCAAACAGACACAACACAAAAAGGTTTTTTTGAGGTTTGGTCGCCTAAAAAGTACTTTAATTTGCTGAACCAAGTGATTCCTCAAAAAGACCATAGTTTGAGTGCCCGATCTAAAGTTCGGTCGCCCGAGCATGATTTGAATGTTGAGGTTCGGGTGCCCGGGTTGGTGAAAAGTAACCTAACACAAGTTTGGTCGACCGTGGAAGATGTGTACATTTTGGTTCGGTCTGCCAAACCTAATTCAACTTGTTGACCCGTCCACGGTTCGGTCGACCAAGGCAATTTGAATTGCTTGGTTCGGTCGCCCAAGCACTTACAAAATTTTTCATTGAAGTCCAATTTTTCTTTAGTTAACTCCCTTGATATATTAAGTGATGTTGAGGACTTAGTGCACTAGGTGCAGGTACCTAAAGTCCAACTAGAGTCGTTTTGAGCATACCTACCTATCATGCATGATGCAAGTTATTACAAGCCGTTGGTGTACAGTCCATAATTAAATTTACATCCCAGAATGAAGAAAAATGAATAAATAATTACAAATACAACACAAATATCTTCATTCTTCTGCTTGATCGCCGTACGCCATCATGATATGTCTTTCAGTTCGAATACACGCATAAGGTGAACTTGCATGAAAGTCTTAGTACAAATATCAGTACCAAGAGTATTTGTCATTATCAAAACTGGATGTGACCTATCAGGTCAACACAACGTACTCCTTTTAAGGTTTCCACAAAAGATCAATCATCGTACTTCCTTTAATTAAAAGTTTTTCTCAATCTCAATATTTCAACTTCCTGTACTTAGATACACAACCACACAATTTATATATGTAGAAAAATTAATGAGTAAGGGTAGAGAGTGAGATCGAGTTTTTACGAGGTTCGACTTATACCCAACCTACATCCTTGCCTTAGGTAAGACCATCTAAGGATTCCACTATAACATTCCTTTGTGGGTGGAACAAACCATTAGGGTGGAGCCCCCTTTCCAAGCAATACCCCATGCTTAGTACAACAATCCAATAATCCTAAACCATCAAGAAAACAAAGAGACAAGAAAGAATTCTCATGTACAAGAAGTGCTCTCAGATAGAGCTAGTTAGTACAAAATTAAGCACAACTAATACTTCAAAGTAAATATCAAATAGAATAAAATTTAAAGCTCAAGGAAGTATGTCACTGAGATTCTTCTTTTGATTTGTATCAAACCTCAGAAGATTAGTTTTCAGATTAGTGATCAGAGACTCAATTTATCTCAGAAAATTCTCAGCAAGAATATGTGTGCATGAGGGCTTTGAGAGAGAGTGAGCAATATAGCTTGAAAACTGATTTTCAATTCTTGGTATTAAATTTGATTTGAGAAACCATGTATTATAGATTCAAAATGTGTTAAATTCGTGTTGCTCAAGTTACTTGCAGTGTTTCCCAAGTTTATACGAACTTTGGGGCGCAAGTAACTCGATTTTGTAATATAATAAGTTGTTTTAAAAACTAGCCATTCGAGGGTTAATCGCCTGAGCCCTTCAGGGTTAGTCACCTGATTCTTTTGAACATAGTGCAAATTTTCAATTAAAAATAGGGTTAGGCGCCTGAGAATTCAGGGGTTAGTCGCATGATCCTTCACTGCCTGTTAAAAATCAGTTTAGGAAAATCTTTAGTCACCTGACCAAACATGGGCCAGTCACCTGAATAGTTATAAAATCTATTTTTGAGGTTTGTTTCCAAAATTTTTAGCCATCTTGCTTTGATACATTTAAGCTTTCTTTTGATCACCTTGTTGATGAAGTATAGCTTTATGGTACTTGTGATCTTGGACTTTCATTTCTTTGATCCTTTTGAACTTTGTCATACTAGGTTTCTTGAAATATCATCACTTAAACAATAACTTGTTAAATTAACCTTTATTTATTATCATCAAAATAAGATTCGAAGGCCATGTTAGGCCAACAACTTAAATGCCAAAAATGGGAAAGTTTTTCAAAAAGGGGGAGAGTTTTTCTGACCTAAATAAAAATTGTTTCAAAAATCGAGAGTTATCTTTTTCAAGCTAAGAAATTTTTTTTACTCATTCTTGTGTTACCTAACCTATCCCTTTTGCTGATGCCAAAAGGGGGAGAAAATTGTTGAGCAAAACGACAAATATTTTATTATATTCCTTGCATTTTAAATAAGCTTTAAATGAGCTTTGAATTTTAAATGAGATATGTGTATATGCTAAATCTAGATGCATATTGAGCTGAACTTAAAATTTTCAACTTCAAATATTTCTATGTCTTCTCTCTGGATATGATTGAATTACAAAATTGCTGAGAAAAATTACATATATTTTATTATACTCCTTGCATTTTAAATGAGCTTTAAATGAGCTTTGAATTTTAAATGAGATATGTGTACATGCTAAATCTAGATGCATATTAAGCTAAACTCAAAATTCTCAACTTGAAATATCGTAGTGTCTTCTCTTTGGATATAATTGAATTACAATATTTATTTTGAAATTTATGCATTTTGCTCTTGTGTTTGTCATCATCAAAAAGGGGGAGATTGTTGACTTTTTGAGTTTGATCCCGTTTTGATAATGACAAAACACAATTATCTCATCTGTGCTTCGAGCCTTTTAATAGGATTGTTATTTAGTACGCACGGATGGCACAAATGCTATGGAAGCCATGAGAAACTTGAAGCACATATGACCTGACACATTCTATGAAATTAAAAGAGTAAAAGGATGAAGATATTTCAGATTTTCAGTTGTAATGTGTGTTTAGTCTCACTTGTATTTACATATTTCATAAGATATAATTGGGAGCTCAAAATGATCAATAGATTGACCCTAAGAATCATGTATTTCATGAAAAATCTACATACTTTTATCCTAGGATTGGAATTGCATTTTAGAGACAAACTTGGATTGAAAACATAGGCCTCGTTGACGAATCTCTTGGTCTCGTCGACGAATTTATAAGGCCACTCAGCGACGAATGTATGTCCTCGTCGACGAGTAAATACCAAGACAGTATTTTTCTCAGACATGCCACTTGGCGGCGAACCCATGTTCTTGTCGAAGAATGAGTGTTGAACACTCGTTGATGAATGTACCCACCCATCGATGAGTCCAATGGGAAGAATGACGCTCCAGTGCTCAATGGGCAGTTTTACTTTAATTAAAATATCTTTTAAATGATACAATGGTTAGGAATTGTCTAGATGTTGAAAATGCCTATAAATATCAACCCTAAAACCTATTTCATAAGCTTTGCATACGCTTTATTAGATTTAGACAACTTTTGGGCATTCTCTCAGTTTTCAAAGGGCATCCACTCACATTTTTTTGTAAGCATCTTTGGTATTGAGGTTTGATAAAAAAATATTTTATTTGGGCATTGAATCTTTATCTTCAAACTTTTTCTTCTCTCATATTTTTATATTTAATATTTTATTGAGAGCAAGAACCCTAGTTTTTTTTTTATATATCCTTTATTTGAAAAATCTTTTGGAAAAAATTTATACTAGGGTTTAAATCTTTGAAGCTTTCACTCTTATATTTTTGTTCAAAGATTTTATATTCTATTAGTTCTACAAAAGCTATTTCAGAGCAAACCCTAGATCTCCAACACATATATTGTTTGAAAAATCATTTTTGGAGAAATATTGTCTTGGATTTAGATCTTTGAGAAAACTCATCATACATATTTTTGCATACAGAGATCATATATTTTTAATTACAAAAATCATATTGAGATCAACATATATTCTCTCTTGGGCTTCAAGTTATATCTTGTGAGAGTATTTAGGTTTTCACTTGCACACATTAGCTTGTTGAGAAGCATGTGAGTGTATTCGAAAATTTTATTCATCCATTGTATTAACAGTTCGGGTTGTGAACCAGGGAGGAGGAAGCTGTGCCTCTTGTAAGCAGCAGATTCTAGGGAGGTAGCTACGCCTCTTGTAAGCAGTAGATTGTAAGGAGGTAGCTACGCCTCTTGTAAGCAATGAATTGTAGCGGGAAAGCTCCGTCCCAGGTTAAGGAGCGAATTGGTGGAATCCTTGGGTAGTTTGCCCAAGGAGAAGAAGTAGGCCGGGTTTGGCCGAACCTTGTAAAAATCGTGTTTGCATTTCTCTTCCCTTAACTTATTTTATTTCCACTCACACTTAATTATTTGTTTATTGCACATATTTAAATAATTGCTGCACTTGAGATTGATTGGGTAATACTGAATTGATTGAGATAATCTTAACTTGAATTTATTAAATTGTGTAATACTGAAACTTGAATATGTCCAAGCTGGTGTTTATAGTTGCGCTTTTAAAATTTGGACATAAAGACCTAGAATTTTAAAAATACTCAATTCACCCCCCTTTTGGGATTACACCTAAATTCACAACCTAGGTTAGTTAGGTGAGCCCTCAAAGTCTAATTCCCTTGGTCGAATTGGCCTCCCCAAAAATTATCTTCCTTAGTCGTAAGTCTCTTGTTCTTGTATTGTTATGTTTTGATGGCAACCTAAGCTGGGAACTGTTATCATGGTTGTAGGATTGACATGGACCGTAATATCCTATTAGATGACCTTCAAGCCCAAGTAAAAGTCTTAAATCAAGACTTAGCTAATGCCCTTGCTAGAATTGAGAGGCTGGAAGCAAATTTAGTTCCTGACCCACCTCTAGAAAATTTAGGACAACCCCTTAAGGTTGACACTGAACTTGCCTCCCACCACTTTAGGGAACCAAACAACCTTCCAAAAGAAAGGACACCACCTATAGAATGACCTCTTGTTCATCCCCCACCAAGATTGAATGCTCCTAGAAGATTCCAACGTCATTACCCTTATGTTCCACATTCACTATAAGAAACAAGGATATTAGTGACGGTTTTAAACCGTCACTAATCATAAAAAAGCCATCACTAATATTATTAGTTACAGTTCTATGAGTATTAGTGACAATTCTAACTTTGCCACCATATCTACAGATACTAATACTTATTAATGATGAAATATTTAAACCGTCACTAATAGCCTACGACTGTCACTATAAATTATACATATCGTTGGCTCAAATTTGTCACTAAAGCACGAGTATTAGTGACAGATTTAATAACCGTCACTAATATAACTGAATCAGTGACGGTCAATAAACCGTCACTAATGGTACGATTTTAGTGACGGTTATTAAAACTGTCACCAATAATAAACTATTAGGAACGATTATAAAACCGTCATTAATATTTGGCTTTTAGGGACAATTTTGGCCCCCATAATGTTGATTTTATAGAGATAGTTTGGTCTTTTAGTGGCGATTTCTAAAGCATCACTAATACTTCATCTTCCCATTATTAGTAACGATTTTGCAAACTATCACTAATGTTTTGAAATAATTAATTTTTTTTTAAAAAATTCCTGTTAAAACCTGTAATTACATTTTAGCATACATAAAATTAAATCAAAATTACTAAAACATTCATTAATTATTAAAATTTAAAATAAAAATTGTTCAAAATTAAAATACATACAAGTACAAATTGAAATTAAAATATACAAATTAATTCTATTCGGATAAAAAATAAATATAGGAAAAGTCAAAAGTTGCATGCATCTGATCAGAGTATAGTGCCCGACATTGTTGTAGTGTTCTGACAACCGCAGACCCTACAAAATAATAATTTTTCAAGAAATTAGCTATCTAGTATACAATGTTTGAACATATATGTACATACTATAATTAAGAATGGTTTGATAGCAAAATGATCAGACTTTAGGATATAGTGTAAAAAAAATGATACAATTGTAACTAACTAAGTTTGATCAGTCGGAATTCACCCCACTTGGTTCCGACCTCGTATGCTTGAATTGTAAGCTTAAAATGAACTAAGTATACGAAGTTTGTTTATATTCTAACTTTGCTTCTAAGTGGGAAAAAAGCTTCTAGGGAGAAGTTTGTAAGCATCGTTAGCTCTGGCATGTCCAGGTAAATGTGACAGATGTGTCGGGACTAATCCCATTTAGTTTGGACCTCGTATGCTTGAAATGGACACCTAAGTTATAAAAATGAACTAAGCATACTAAGTTTGTTTGTATTCCAACTTTGCTTCTAAGGGGGGGGGGGGGGGAAGTTCCCGGGCATGAGTTTTTGGGCACCGTTAGCTCCGGCACGTCCAGGTCAATGTGACAGATGTGTTGGGACTAACCCTAGTTAGTTTAGACCTTGTATGCCTGAAATGAACACTTGGGTGCTTAAAATGAACTAAGTTTATTAAGTTTGCCTCCAAATGTATAATTTTCTATCTAGGGAGAGTTTTTTGGCACCTTCAAATCCAACACGTTCAGGTTAATGTGACAGATGTGTTGGGACTAACCACACTAAGTTTGGACCTTGTATGCTTGAAATGAATACCTGAGTATATTAAGTTTTTTTGTATTCTAACTTTGCTTCTAAGTGGGGAAAAAGCTACTGAATAGGAGTTTTTGGGCACCGTTAGCTTTGGCACATTCAGGTCAATGTGACAGATGTGTCAGGAAGGACCCCAGTAAGCTTGGACCTTGTATGCCCTAATTGGACATTTGGGTGCTTAAAATGAACTAAGTTTACTATGTTTGCCTCTAAGCTTATAATTTTCAATCAGGGAAGGATTTTTAGGCACCATTAGATCCAGCACATTTAGGTCAATGTGACGGATGTTGCGGGATTGACCACACTCAGTTTGGACCTCATATGCTTGAAATGGACACCTGAGTGCTAAAAATGAACGAAGTATACTAAGTTTGTTTGTATTCTAACTTTGCTTCTAAGTGGGGAAAAAGATCTTGGGGAGGAGTTTTTAAGCACCATCAGCTCTAGTACATCCAGGTAAATGTGACGGATATGTTAGGATTGACCCCATTCGGTTTGGGCCTCGTATGCCCAAATTAGACACATGGGTGCTTAGAATGAACTAAGTTAACTGTATATGTATTCTAACTTTGCTTATAAGTGGGAAAAAGCTCCCGGGGAGGAGTTTTTGGGTACCATCAGCTCTAACACGTCGAAATCAATGTGATGGATGTGTTGGGACTAACCGCAGTTCGTTTGGACCACGTATGGCCGAATTGGACACTTAGGTGCTTAAAATGAACTAAGTTTACTAAGTTTGCCTCTAAACGTGTAATTTTCAATCAGGGAGGAGTTTTTGGGCACCATTAGATCCGTCATGTTTAGGTCAATGTAAGAGACATGTTGGGACTGACCAAACTCGGTTTGGACCTCGTATGCTTGAAATGGACACCTAAGTGCTAAAAATGAACTAAGTATACAAAGTTTGTTTGTATTCCAACTTTACTGTGGGGAAAAAGCTCCCTAGAAGAATTTTTTAGGCATCGTTAGCTTCAGCACATCTATATCAATGTGACAGACGTGTCAGGACTAACCCCAATCAGGTTGGACCTTGTATGCTTGAATTGGACACTTGGGTGGATAAAATTAACTAAGTTTACTAAGTTTTCCTCTAAGCCTATAATTTTCAATCAGGAAAGAGTTTTTGGGCACTGTGAGATCCGGTACGTTTAGGTTAATGTGATGGATGTGTTGGGTTGACCAAACTCAGTTTGGACCTCGTATGCTTGAAATGGACACCAGAGTGCTAAAAATGAACTAAGTATACTTAGTTTGTTTGTATTCTAACTTCACTTCTAAGTGGGAAAAGAGCTCCCGAGGAGGAGTTTTTAAGCACCATCAGCTCTAGCATGTCCAGGAAAATGTGACGGATGTGTCAGGACTAAACCCATTCGGTTGGACCTCATATACCCGAATTAGACACATGGGTGCTTAAAATGAACTAAGTTTATTATGTATGTATTCTAACTTTGCTTATAAGTAGGAAAAAGCTCCCAGGGAGGAGTTTTTGGGCATTGTCTGCTCCTGCATGTCTACGTCAATGTGGCGGATGTGTTGAGACTAACGCTACTCAGTTTGGACCTTGTATGACCGAACTGGACACTTAGGTGCTTAATAGGGAAGGTTGCAATTCCTATGCATTGAGGAATCCTAGCAATCATAGTGAAGGACCTTCCAAGATGGAGCTAGAAATGGTGAGTGAATGGAGTAACGAGTAGGAAGATTTCCCTCTGGATACAAAGGTTCAACCCAGTGATGCAAGTTAAACTAATGTCAAACAAAAAGTGGCACCAATGGATCCACCTGAAAAGGGTGAAAGAAGTTGTCATGACTAAGTCGCATAAAGGAGTACTCTAAGACCATCACCATGGTGTAATGACAAGCTGTCTTGAGAAATAGCATCACAGCGAAGCACTACCCGATTAAGGAAGAAACCATAATACAAAATATTACTTACCTTTGAACTCCTTCACAGGGCTTGGTTTGAGACTTTGATCCTTTTCACGAGTTTGATCATCATCTTTTAATTTGACATGATGATGATCAAATGGTGGGTATTTCCTCCAACAAACAATTGGGTCAAAGACCATAATATGAAACACCAAGTTCCCTTCATACTTGAACTTTATATGAAAATAATTGCAAGCCTATTTTCTCTTGAAATGTCATATTATGATATCTCATAGGCTTTGTTCAATGTTATATAGTTTGGTCACCACATAATCATGTCACTTGCTAGACGTGCAAGAAAGTTGTTGAAACTTGATTTGTCTTGGTTTTGCAAATTTGGCGAATGAGGACTTGGGGTTGATTATGGACAGCTGCATGTCACTAAAGGTGCTTAAGCTATTTGGATGCACTCAGGTATGTTTCTTGTGGCACCCATCTCCTGTTCTCTAGGAGGCTAGAACATATCTAAGAGGCTAGAACTTTTTTAGAATTAGAGCCAGCTTCAATCCAAGAAATTTTCACCTGCTTGTTTGAGTGGCCATCCAAGAACATGTTTGAACTCTGCAACACAAAGCCAGCAAGCTCTATGAGACCTTATCCTTTTAACATCCTACACATAAATTGGACCCTTGATCTACTGGTGTTTTTAAATTTCAATATTGCATCGAATGATTGATCAACAGTAGCATAGGGAATAGGAGATGGGTGCCACAAGAAACATACCTGAGTGCACCAAAATAGCATAAGCACCTTTAGTGACATGCAATTGTTCATAATCAACCCCAAGGTCTCATTCGACAATCTGTTACATCAAGAAAGATCAAGTTTCAGTAACTTTCTTACACTTCTAGCAAGTGACATGGTTGTGTGCTGGCAAACCTATAAAACGTTGAACAAAGCCCTCTGAGATATCATAATACAAAATTTTAAGAGAAAACATGCTTGGAATTATTTTTATAGAAAGTTCAGGTATGAAGAGAACTTCGTGTTTCATATTATGGTCTTTGACTTAACTGTCTACGAGAGGAAATACCCACCATTTGATCATCATCATGTGAAATTAGAAGATGATGATCAAAACCATGAGAAGGATTAAAATCTCAAACTAGGCCCTGTGAAGGAGTTCAGAGGTAAGTAATATTTTGTATTATGGTTTCTTCCTTAATAGGCGAGTGCTTCCCGGTGCCGCTGCTTCTCAAGACAGCTTGTTATTACACCATGGTGACGGTCTTGGAGTACCCCTTTATGCGACTTAGTCATAACAATTGCTTTCACCCTTTTTGGGTGGAACCATTGGTGCCACTTTTGATTTGACATTAGCTTCACTTGCATCACTGGGTTGAACCTTCGTATCAAGAGGGAAATCTTCCTACTCGTTGCTCCATTCACTTCCTGTCTCTACCTTCATCTTGGAAGGTCCTTCACTACGATTGCTAGGATTCCTCAATGCATAGGAATTGCAACCTTCCCTGTGCATTCTTTCTTGATCAGATACTTCACTACACAACCTATCCTAACTAGCTCACAAGCGCCCAAGCACCTAATGAAAGATCGTAGCTGGTCATGTAAACTCAACCAATCAAACACAAATTGTTATGTAGGTTAACGTGAATTATTAGAGATGCTTTTAAAAAATTATCACTAATAATCCACTATATTAGTGACAGTTTGTAAAACCGACACTAATAATCCACCCCTTTGGGGGATCTTGAGTCAACTTATAAAGATGAGGCTAGTGGATAATTTCTTCTCGATGGGATTGCTCGCGTGCGAGTTCTCAGTACTTGGTAACCTATTGAACTTTTTTCCCCATCAACAAATGCATTATTAGTGATGGTTGTAAAAATAATCACTAATATAAGACTACTAGTGACGGTCTTTCTCTTCAAGAATTCTACTAAAAAGGACATGGGTTGCTCGTTCTATTTTATCTTCAACTCATCCAGATTCTCATCTGTGTTGTCAACCACACTGGTGAGGTTTGCCAATATATTACCTGATATATATCCAACTTTGCTTCCGGGGATAATATTAGGAATTATTGTCATATGCCCACTGCTACGAAGATAGTCTCCTAATGACCATGCTAAAATGTACTCATCTTCACGAGCAATCCACCCACTGCTCTTGAGGTACTTTTTTTAATCCTTTTCATATTCACAAGATGGTAATTTGATGATTTGTGTAATTAGGTGTTCTAAAAGATGCCTTATTTATTTGGAACTCGAACTATCCTTATACGACCAAGATATTTGTACTACATACCCGATGTGGGATCCCTACACAAAGGCCCTATATATAAAACAACTCTTATAGGTTCATATAATAATTTACTGATGCTAAATTGTTAAATGAACTCCATGAAAACTATCCACATTATAAAATTCAAGACTTGGTTGAAATACAAACATCACTTTCAAAAATATTTTAGCATGTAGAATATACTAATTTTAGCGCATGTTTATGGACTCTTGATTATTTTGGGAAAATTCTAAAAAATTTTGGCAAGATCCCATTTGTAAATAGAACATTTTACCATAAAGACATGCTCCAAAAACTTGGTGGTTTACAACAAGTAATTCACATTAAGCATGCAATAACCTAAAAATATCTACTAGCATAAAATACACAAGTCACTGCATCAGCCATGCAGGTGGCATTCATTTCAATTAGCATGCACTCCTATTATCACCTATCAGCATGCATTTCACAATATTGCATCAGCCATGCAGTTGGTGTGCCATACAAATGTGCAATCCATGATATTTAAGTGATTCAGTATAGTCCAATATAGTTCATGTCAAAATATAAACTATCCATCAAAGAGATATAATTATTTAATACAATATGGATAGTAGGTCGTAGTGCTGATCTCATAAGGCATACAAGACCAGAAAGTCACAATGAATATCTCTTTAGGTTTACTTTGAACCATTTAGAGGAATGATATGAAAAATGTGGAGACTAAAGTCCCATTCAAATAAAGATTAGCTTATTCCTTTTCAATTCAAAGTTAGCATGCTATAACCAATATTTTCATATATATATATATATATATATATGCATTAAGTTCAAATTGGATATATATTACTTTTATTTTCATAATGGCTTGATTTTATGAAGTTCTTAGTATACCAAAGGTGTATAGTGAATGCATATACCAAGATTTGTCATTTTAGGTACAAACCACTTCCTAAGCCTTTTAGTCATCAATACCCCTAATCCTAAGAACTAAGGAAGGATTAAGCAATTATGTAATTCTAATCGGAAATCCATTCCTCCTTAGGTCTTAAGGGGTTTGCTTTCATGATTACCCATATCAATTTCTTATTCTTGCCTCTGACACCTCTAAATGAACAAGTGAATTTGATGTGCCTTTACTTTAAGGTCTTTCCGTATTCAAATGGGTATGTATTACATCTTCACCTTCTAATTACTAACTTTCCTACTATAGCTTAAGACTCACATTCATTAACATCACAAAATAAACTTAAAGTAAATTGCTATAAAACAAATCCTAGAAAAATACATTATTAAAAAAAAAGCTTCAAACTTCAATCTTCCCCGATCTTTCATTTCCAAAACATACACGAACTCATCAAATTTAATCACAAAAATTTATGCAAACACAATAATGCAATGAGTTCATATAATATTCAAACTTAAAATCAAGAACTTTCAAAATTGATCCCAAAAAAATTCAAATTCCTCAAGTAAGGATTAATTGAGTTGTAATTGTCAAATTAAAACCTAACTGAACCTTAAAAATTGAATCACAATTGACCTCTCGTTTTTTAATAAAGGTCAAATTGAATTTCAATTTAACAAATTTAACCTCAATTACATAGATTGAGCTTAACTGAACCTTAAACCCATCAAATCAAATATTAATCAAATCCATATGCAAGCATTTGAACTCAGTTCAACCCTGCAGACACACACACACACACACACACACATTCATACATACACACACACAGACAAGCACTTAAACACACACACACACACACACACGCCCACAAATAGTCGCACACATATGCACACATTCATACACGCACACACACACACCCACAAACAGTCACACATATACTATTGACCCTATGGGTCATACCCTGTTTTGATTATGATAAATACTCAGGTATTTAACATCTACCAAGTTGATGTGTAGGTGCATCTTGGAAATATCATATGATGGCACTCGGAGACTCAAAGGAAAATGAAGACCCTAGTTGAATATTCATTGTTGTAATTTATATTAAGTTTAATTCGGGTCTGCAATAATTAAGTAGGAATGATCTGTAATAATTGGTGCATATCATGCATGTACGATCTATAAGCTCAAGACCATAGATGGACCTTAGGGTCTACCGATGCCAAATTTTTTGGCCAAAGTAGAAAAACCTTAGAAAAGATCCTATGTCCCTATGCTAACACTCAGAAAAGTCTCCATTATCACATATGCTATCAGGGGAAGCTTTTAATTTAAATTTGGAACAAAATGCACATTTTTAGTGTGTTCAGTCAACCGAACTGAAATGCACAAAAGCATTTGGTCGACTGAACCTTCACCAGGTCAACAGTTTGACCATAGCATGGTCGATCAAACCTTGCCAAGTTCATACAACTTGTCGACTGAACTCCCACCGGGTAATAGTTTCACTCCTAAGTCAATCGACCAGATTTATACAAGCAACGCTCTAGTCAACTGAACCCCCACATAGGAGACTCCAACCGCCCGATCGACTGAACCCTGTAGTTCAAAATGACCTGGTCGACCAAACCACGCGAAATTGGAAAAATCACCCTTGAGACCCTTAGTCTGGTCGACCGAACTCTCGGTTCAAATTTCTCCCGATCGACCGAACTTTGTCACTTGGTCAATCGAACCTCAAGTCCGGTTGACTGGTGCTCTCGGGTTGGATGATATTTACTGAGGTTAAAAAATTCATTATTTTTACTAACCTCATTTTAACTTTTCTAAAAATGACATATGTGTCCTGGACGGTTATAATTTTGGGAAACTCTATATATACCCCCTCATTTGCAAATATTAGTATGAGATTAGCAATAATAGTTAGAAAATATTCTTTGTTTTTCAAAAAGCCAAATCTTATATTCAAGCCATATACTACTCTTCTTACTCATTCATATTGCAAATACTTCTTTGTAAGAGTTTTCTTGTGTTAATCTCACTAAGCTTAAGCTCTCTCTTGTTCTTGATTGATTGAGATTATTTTATTAGAGAGCAAAGCTTCAAGTTTCATTAGGAGACTTTGTTAATAAGTTTTCCTTAGGAATACTTCATTGAGCCTTTAAGTTTTGCATTGTCATTGCAATACTCAAGAGTTCATATTGTGTTTTGATTGCTAAAATATTTTACAAATTATTTTTCAAAATATCTTTTGTGCTTATATTTGAGAAATATATATTTTGAGATATTTGCTTGAGTGTTAAAAGATCTTTGTTGCTATACATTTTGATTGAGATTATCATCTTGATACAGAGATTAAATAAAATTTTACAAACCATTTTTTGAATATCACTTGTGGTTTATAAAAAATTATTTGTTGAGATATTTGAAGTGTGCTTATGATCTTTGTTGCTGCATTGTGATTGAGACAATTTTTAACACAAAGATCCTATTACTTACACTCTCACATGTTGATTGCAATATTTGCATAAATCTTTGAGAGTAGACATTAAGACTACACTGAGCTTATCAAATCCTATCTTTTGGTAGTGCATTGATTATACTGTGCGTATTATAGTACATATTTGCTTGTGTAAGAAGCGTTTATTTGTACAAAAATTTCTTATTGATTGTATTCCAGGCATGGGCCTAAATAGGGAGACTAGCCCTGTTGAATAGTCCCGGATTGGCTTAGACTCGGTTAAGAAAGTTAGGTGCACCATCCTGATAAGGTGTAGGTTGAGGTCAGCCCCGCTAATTGACCTGATTGTAACCGGTGCCACTTTGCCCATTAAGTGAGCATTAGTGGAATCCTCAGGCTTACGAGCTAGAAGCGAGGACGTAGGCACAGTTGGCCGAATCCCGATAACATATCGTGTGTTTGTTCATATTTTCATAATTTATATTCCTGCACGTGTATGTTATAGTGTGATTGATGCGCAAGATTTAAATTTCTGCACATTATATTTAATTGTGTATTTGTGATTGCCTAAAAAGAACCTAGGTTGTGATATACTGCAAATATCTGGTTTAACCTAGGAATAAGTTTTAAAATTCCAATTCACCCCCCTATTGGGAATACACCAAAGCTAACACATACGCACATATACAAGCACACACACACACACACACACACACACACACACACACACTCACACCCACACACAGTCACACACCCACGCAGACACACACACACACACACACACACGAACACATGCTGAACCCGCATGATTTGAAGAAGACCAAAACGAAGAAGAAGAAGAAGAAGAAGAAGAACCTAAAGAACCTGAGGAGCTTTGGCAATTCAGCATGTCTAGGTCAGGCGAGCGGCGGCGGCAATGATGATGGGACAACCTCAGGTGAGCGATGGCGGCATGGCAACTGAAGGAGCTCCCACGAGCAACGATGGCGGTGGCAGAAAAGGTGGTAGGATGCACATGGAAAGAAATTTGGGGGAAGGGAAAATGAGGGAGAAGGGAAATAAGGGAACATCAGTGCCGATCTTAGGGTTTTTACAGGGTTAGAGTATTAGTGACGGTTATAAAACCGTCACTAATACCTTAAAGTCGTCACTAATATGTAAATAAATTATTTCTATATTTTTTAAATAAAGGTAATATTGGTGATGGTTTTTCTAAACCATCACTAAAAACAAACTATTAGTGACGATTTTTCTAAACCGTCACTAATAACGTACTATTACAATTACTAAAATACTATGCATAATATATATAATATAATATAAATAATTTTTAAAGGGATGTTTAAAAGTTATAACTTGGGACATTTATTTAGCCTTAATTTAGATTAAATTTTTTGCCCAATCAAAGAAAGAAAAAAATAACAAGGAAAATAATGCTAGGTACGTGTATATATAGGTGGCAGCACGGCAGGCTGACACGTATGGATAATTGTACGTACTTTCTTCTATATTTTGTAAGCAGGAGCTACAATTTTCTATTCCCATTTGCAGTGTCCCATGTGCATGCAACTTGCTCTTATCCCCCTCTAAAAGGTTTAAATTATATTATAATATTGTATACTCATAATATAATATATACATGTACAATTGACCACACCTTCCCTAGTCTGTACACAGTCATTCCAAAAGGTATGGACTTGAAAAGGTTTAAATTTAAAGAATCTTTTCAACCTATATTCACTATTAATGACAGCTCTTCCATTTTTTTTTTCGTTCACTATATGTTAAAAACAATTATAATCCATGGCAAGACATATAGTTCTTTCCTTCAATTTTTAAAGATCGCAGTTGGTTCTATTAGGAAAAGTGATAAAAGATCTTTAGGACTTGATTCATTGAAGAAGCTAAAAATGAGTAATGCTTCCATGAAGCCTTAGCACAATACTACAAAGTCTGTCTCAAAGAAGCTGGAAAATTTTTTCCATAGATAATGATGAAAGTGGGACTTCCTTAGGGGAAAAGCTATATAATATGATGTGTAAGGGCTTTGGTTCCATTAAACCTAGGAAATGATTTTCTCGTTGTATTTTATCTTCAACTCATCCAAATTTTCATTTGTGATGTCAAGTCACTCTTACTAGACAATATCAACAAATTTTCTTATTTGTCCACTGCTATGAACAGAGCCCCTTAGCTTACTAGCCCTGCTGAATTTCGAAAATCTTCACGAGCAACCCACCTATGCATAGACATTTGAAGGAAGCACGTTGTTTCTCTTTTGTGCATCCCATTCCTTTTTATTGTAGGTGATTAACAACTTCAAAAAATCTCTCAAACTCTATTGCATTTTAAAAATCAATCTAATCATTGCATAACTTCACCACACCTTTCCCTGGTCTATACACAATCATTACAAAAGGTATGAACTTGAAAAGGTTTAAATTTAGAGAATCTTTTCAACCAATATTCACTATCTATGACAACTCTTCCATTTTTTTTTTCATCCACTATGTTAAGAACAATCCTAGTCCATGGCCAGACATATAGATCTTTTCCTTCAGATTTGAAAAAGGTTTCTTCTATTAGGAAAAGTGAGAAAAATATCTTCAGGTGTTGATTCATTCAAGAAGTTAAAAATGAGTAATGCTTCTGTGAAGCCTTTGCACAATAATACAAGGTCTGTCTCAAAGAAACTAGAAAAATCTCCGCAGAGGATGAAAGTGAGACTTCCTTGGGGGAAAAGCTATATATATAAAATATGATGTATAAGGGCTCTGGTCCCATTAAACCTAGGATTGACATGCTCTTCTCATTGAATTTTATCTTCAACTCATCTAGATTTTTATTTGTGGCGTCAAGTTTCTTAATAGAAAATATCAGCGACTGTTTTTATATGTCCACTTCTCCCATGAAATAAGAGTGGAATCCATTGATAAGAAGGGTGAATATACCATCCTTCATAAGAAAGGTGAAGTTTGGGCATTATATAGGCACTAGAAGGCTGAAATGATATGTTCTGACTTGAAAAAAAAAATGTGAATATGACATAGTGGAAGTCGTCTAAGAAAAAGAACTTTGGAGGAAGTCTTTGTACTAGAGCATGTCTATGGTTTTATGATGTAGGATGTGGTAGGGTGACCTAGCTAGTCCTAATGGTTTCAACCCTCATAAATAAGCATACACACTCAAACACTTTAAATTAAGAATTCAGTTAATCAACATAAACACAGTAAATTAGAGGACATTTCACATGTTTTGGGATTTTGAAAGGGTGTATGATGCTGTTATGAGATAAATCCCAAGAGTTCTTTCCCAAAGGTATTAAGTTAAAATGCAGAAAGATGCTACTTCAATATTTCAAGAATTAAATTCTAAGCTTAGCACAACAATATTCCCAAAATTGATTTAAAGTTAACAAGTTCCAATACTATAAGCTTATGGCTTCAAATGTGCTATGCAAACATAGAAGTTTAGATTCTCAAGCAAACGTTGACATAAGATTAAATAAGAATTCAAACAATGTGAAAGGATATTGAAAAATAAATTTTTTGGGTGACTACAGTTGACTGGACTTAAGAGTCAGTTGCCAGATGAATTATAATATATAATTCTAAAGTGGGCAATGGTGGGTCAGTCGACCATGCTTATAATCTCAGTCAATTTTATGAGATTTTAGACAAGATATTGAGAGCGGTAAAAGGGCAGTCAACTGATCTTTCGAGGTTAGTTTCCTGATCTGCATGAGTTTGTATTAAAATGCAAGGATTCAAGGCAATTTCTCAACCAAAGTTTATGGGCTTCAAAAATGGGTTTTCAAGCAATTAAAGGGTTAAGAAAAGAACAATATTTGATGAGTCCCTAAAATATATGATTTTAGAACCTTATTTACCTTTGTTTATGCTCATTTTATTATGTATTTGCCCAAAGTTATCATTGTTCAGAGCTATGCAGGGTTTGTTTGTCTTTTCAAGAAAAACAGGTTAAAACCATGGAGTTAGGCATTACAAGAAGCTGGGGAGGATTTGGAGGATTCAAAGCTTAAATTCAATCATTTAGCCAAGTTCCAGAAGCTTCAAATCATAAATAGACAAGAAGATGATGCTCGACCATGTGGCGCGACAAGAAAACCACAAGGGCGACTTAGTCTTCCACTCCAAACTCCACGGTTCAGACTGAGATCAGAATGTTGCAAGGTTCGACCAAATGCATGACCAAGTGACACCCTGGAGCAACCACGTTGAGATATTGAGACATAATTGAGAAAAAAAATACTGAGGGTCTCGATGAAGTGTTCGACTAAGAGACCTTCAGGACCGACGATTTTGAGTTCTTGAGATTTCTTGAGGATAGAGATACTGCAAGTCTCGACCATATTCTTGACCATCAAGACCCTGAGGCATGACGAAATCGAAGACATTAAAAATTCAAATCCTTGACATATCGCGAGTCTTGACTAGGGCATGCACAAGAATGACAGAGGAGTGACTTGGTTGACAGTGACGATCTTCTGTGCGATATTTGTTGCAAACCTTCCTTATTTGTAAAACAGACCTTGTAAACCCTAGAACCTATAAGTATTCGCTATGAACACAAGCTTTGGGTTTCTCTTTGGCTTCTCTTAGGTGAGTGAAAGACCTAGGAAGTCAATGAGAGCCAAGTTAGAGTAGGAGTAGAGTAGTTTCGGATCTTATATGGAGTGTTCGACAACCTGTGACAATTGGTGGCATTCATGCAACAGTCGTGTATATTAGGATCTCCTCTTGTACTTATGGAGTTAGTGACAAACGTTTGGAATGATAAAGGGATGATCTTTTCACACATGCTGTTGACCTTATTGGTCACGCCCGATTTTGATTATGACAAATACTCATTGTATCTAATGGGTGTTTGAGGTTTTTTGCAGAAACTAAGATTGTTAAGATAAAATGTGCACAAAGCAAGCAAAGCTTGAAGACCAATCCATGTTATTTCAATTGTAATATATTTTTGGTGGTGAAATTGGTCTATAATAAGTAAGTAGGGCTTTGGTTTGTAAAAAGATCACACACATCACATGTATGATTTATTTCGTAAGCTCAAACAAACCGTAAATGAGAAATGACCTTAGAAAAACCTTAGGGTTTTCCCTTCGGTCAACCGACATCGGACTTTTTTGGTGTCTTAATTTTAGACATAAATGACCCTATGGCACATACATTTGCACATATGTTTGTTAGACACTTGAATAGGGTTTGTATGTTTCGAAACGGGACCGAAATGCACACTTTGTGCACTTTCGGTCCACCGAACCAGGCGGTTCATTCTGCCCTAGTCGACCGAACCAAGCTTGGGTCAACTATTGACTAAGGCCCTGGTCGACCGAACTAGTTAGTTCAAAAAGCCCTGATCGACCGAAACCTCCCTGGGTCAACATTTTGACTATCTGGTTGACCGAGCCATTTTTGTATTCCAACTGCCTGATTGATCAAGGGTCCTCTGGAAAATTTCCAGTGGTCTGGTCGACCAAACCAGGTAGTTCAAAATGGTCTGGTCGACTAAACCTCGGTAAAAATGGAAAATGGCCTTTGGAAAGGCACTTTCGGTCGACCGACCACTCAGTTCAAAAATGCCCTGGTCGACCGAACCATATGAGACCTGGTCAACTGAAACTGTTCTGATCGACCGGACCTCTCGGGTTGCCCTGGTTTTGACCACAGGGTTAAAATATTTGAAACATCATTAAACTTTCTTAATAATACCCAATAGGTACTCAACGGTCATATTTTCTCCCATGTCTATATGTATGAGATCACTTGTACAAATTAAAGTGAGATTAGCTACCTTGATTAGGGGAGAATTCTCTGAAAATTCAAAAGCCTATACTACTCATTTTTTAGCCTTATTCACTCATGCTTACCCTCTATTAGTGACTACATCATCTGTAAGTTGATTGAGTGTTTGTTTTAGAAAGGTTTGCTCTCCTTGTTCTATTTGTTTGACACAATTTTCTTGAGAGCCAAGCCTAAGGATTCTTAGGGGACTTTGTTGATAAGTCTATCCTAAGAAGACTTTGATAGATCTTCTAAGCTTGCACCTTTATTGCAATATCTTGAGAAGATTGTATTTGTTTTTGGTTGCAAAATATTTTCAAAATACTTTCAAATATCTAGTGTGCTTTATCTTGAAAAATATTTGAAGATATATTTGGTTGTGTGATTGTGATCTTTGTTACAATATTCACTCACTCATATATTACTTACTGAATACAAAGATTACACATCTTGTACAAACCAAGCATATACTTTATTTGATACTTACATGCTTGAGACATCCCGCTGATTGAAATACTTGAGACTTGACATCTTTGTGTGAGCTTATTGGCTGAATATATTATGAAACAAAGATTGCTTGTTTGACACTCTCACGTACGCATTACACTGATAGAAAATACCTTTGAGAGTTGAACTATCTAGACCACACTGAGCTTACATATTGAATCATATTGTGGTGTATGTTATTACACGCATTTGGGTACATATCTGCTTTACACGAAAGCACAATCACTGTACCATTTGATTATATACACATTTGTTGTATTTTCAGGCACGGGCCTAAAGAGGGAGACTAGCCCTGGAATAGTCCCGGACTGGCTTAGATCCGGTTAGTAAAGCTAGGTGCGTCGTCCTGTTAAGGCGTGTAGGTTGAGGTCAGCCCCACTAATTGACCTAGTTAAGGTTCAGGTCAGCCCTATGTTAATTTGACCTGGTTGTAAACGGTGCCACTCCACCCTTAAGTGAGCCTCTAGTGGAATCCTCGAGCTTGCGAGCTTGAGGCGGGGACGTAGGCACAGTTGGCCGAACCCCGATAACATGTCGTGTGCCTTGTTTATATTTATGTACTTTATATTTACCGCACATGTATGTTATGGTGTGAATGATGCGTTTGATTTAATTTCCACATCATATTTATCTACGCATTTGGAAATTGCATACACAGACCCTAAGTTGTATATATATTGCTGTTGGATAGATTAACCTATGAGAAAAGTTTAAATTTCCAATTCACCCCCCCTTTTGGGAATACACGAATTCTAGCACATGCTTTCATTTACTGCCTTCATTTTACTGCTTTCCATTTACTTATGGTGTGTTTGATGAAAGATTACAAATAAGGATAAACACTGCTACGTATCAGTCAGAGGGAAATAGTCGGTTACGGAACCGCGGAGGTGTTCGTTATTGTTGAGACAAGGTATACTCAGATTCCCGACCGTACTCTGGATGGTTGGTGCAGCCTTGCTACCCTATGCCCTCGATTGCCCCTCTCCC
Source organism: Malania oleifera (assembly GCF_029873635.1). Lineage (NCBI taxonomy): Eukaryota > Viridiplantae > Streptophyta > Magnoliopsida > Santalales > Ximeniaceae > Malania > Malania oleifera. The sequence continues at coordinate 56,102,751 of NC_080422.1, read as the reverse complement.
ACTTTGGCCCACTCGGGTTAGTACTTCTCTGGAAGTTTGGATGAGCATAGTTAGAGGCATGGGGTCCAGCGTCAGATTCAAATCACAGTATTGCTTTGTAGGAGTAGGGTAACTTAGAAATTTACTTTCTTTCTGGTAGTTTAGGTTTACTTGCTTTCATTTACATGCTTTCCAGTAGTTGTTAGACAACCACCATTGCAAAATTCCATCTTTCACTTTTTTTTTATAACAAGGCTTTAGTAAACTAAATTGGAAGTAGTTTAATAAATGTGCTTCAAGTTTCCGTGGATCGATACCCAACTTACCCACTTTCTACTGAACTTGGGACAGTTAGGTTTATAAATATTATTTTTGGTAGTTAAAGACCCAAGCCTTGGTGAGCCTACCAAATTTTGGAGCCGCTGTTGGGGACCTAGCTACAAGTATAAGCCAACTTCCACTTTAGAGTATTATTGTCTTGTTCTTTTGATTTAATCTCCTTTTATTTTCACTTTCTTTGTTAATTTCTATTTTTGTTATTTTTTTCCTATTTTTGAAGTCTGAATCTGTGTGGTTACTCGTGTGTATATTTGGTCTGCGTTCTTTGGAACTCGAGATAATTCCCATAGATCTTGAGATTGAAAAATCCTGTAAGTCCCTTAGGAAATCTATCTCTAATATGAAGAAGGCCAAGTCATCTAAATTGAAGGCAATGGCCAAAAATAACCCCCGGTTCCCGCTAAACAAATCTCGAAACCCCATGCTCCTCACCTACCTGTGGTGGGAGAGCCACACCTTTGCCCGCTTAAGGACTACTTTGTACCTATTGCATATACATCGCCATCTTGCATCCGATTCCTAGATGTCCAAGTAGCACAATTTGAGATTAAGACTTTGATCATCTTGGTGTTACCCAACTTTCATGGGAACTCTACTGAAAATCCTTATCAACATCCAGAAGAATTCTTGGAAATTTGTTCCATCATCCGCATCCCTAATTTTAGAGATGATGCTCTTAATCTTAGGTTATTCCCTTTCTCTCTGATGGACAAGGCCATATATTGGCTGACATCCTTAGAACTGAACTCAGTGACCAACTGGGCCACCATGCAACATGAATTTCTTAAAAAGTACTTTCCAATTGGGAAGACTAATCAGCTTTAGAGAGCCATCGCAAGTTTCTCACAGATGGACAGGGAACTCTTTTTTTAGACTTGGGAGCACTTTAAGGACCTACTCCAACAATGCCCACGTCACCTAGTCCCCAAATGGCACTTAGTCCAAAATTTTACGATGGGTTAGCTGAGAGAGATACGTCTATGGTTGATGCATCGTGTGAAGGTACTTTCCTTACTAAGCACGAGAACGAGGCCTGGATTCTCTTTGAAATTATGGTGGAAACTCTCAGCAGCACATGGCTGCAACCCATAGAGTACCTAATCCATCATCTTCTAAACCTAAGGGAGTCTACGAGTTGACTACAAACCAGGACCTAGCCCCTACTCTGCATGCTATATCTAAAAAGTTAGAAAAATGCTTGTCCTTAGGACCATAGATAATAGCATGTGTAGAGGTTTGCGCAATTTGCTCCGCCTTTTCACATACATGTTATAATTGCCAGCATGCGCATTTCCAGTTTGAGCTTGTGCAGGAGGAAGTAAAGGCCACTCACAATTGGTACGATAAGCTGTCCAATGACCCTTATTCAAATACCTACAATCTTGGGGGGAAACAACATCCTAACTTCTCCTAAAGACCGCAAGTTCTAGGTTTTCAAAGTCAAAGACCTCAACAAAATCCTAATGTTGTGCCTCCACGCCCATATCAAAATTTCCAAAATCATTTGGACTCAGCCCCCAGATCTTCAACCATTCAACATCTGCCTCCATCTCAATCCAAATATGATTCATTTTAGGTGATAGTGCTGATATCTCTTAAGCAAATCGAAGTTGACTGTCAAGTGGACCGGAAACTCCTTCACTCCCATTCTCAATCTATCGCAAAGCTGGAAGCCACCATGGGATAACTAGCTACTACTTTAAGTCGGAGGAATAAGGGTAAGTTACAAAGTTAGCCCATAATAAATCCAAAGGGGCAATATGGGGTAGAGTGTGAACTGGACGCTGATCCAATAGATTATCTTGAGAAGGCCTAGGTGGTAAGTTGTAGGGTGATAGATAATCAAACTGAGGAGCAATTAAGAAAAGAGGAGAAAGACGAAGAGGAGAAGGTGGCACTAATTACTGATTCTTGTCCCCCACCTTCTTCCAACCTAAGACATGACCACCCCGCTTCCTCACCCGTGGTTGGAGGGATCAAGCCACATTATGCCCCTCATAGGGCCATTCATGTCTCTCCAACCCTATGCCCTTCAAATCTTCGTATACCCTTCTCATCCAATGCAAAGACAACCATTGAGTTCATTTTGGGCACCTTCCGGTGATTTCAAGCCAACCAACTCCTTTTGGATGCAATGAAGAAAATGTGTAGATATGTATAAATCATCAGGGAACTATATAGGTTGCAAAAAGAATCAAGTGCAACTATGAATGGACAAACGCGGTTGACTGAGCATTGGAGTTCTTAACACAAAGTCATCTCCCTCCTAAACTAAAAGACCCTGGCTCCCCCACTGTCTTTTATGTGATTGGTGATTATGCCATTGAAGGGGCTCTTTTAGATCTAGGGGCAAGTGTGAACATCCTCCCATACTCAACCTATTAGCAACTTCACATTCAAAAGCTATGACCCACTCAGGTCACATTGAGTTTAACTGATCGATCCCTTAAGAAACCTAGGGGTGTAGTAGAGGATGTCATAGTCATAGTTGGAGAATGCCTTTACCCAGTTGACTTCATTATTTTAGATATGGAACCCTCCATAAACCCAATCCCTGTCCTTTTGGGTCGACCATTCCTAGCCATGACTAACACCTACATTCAATGTAGGATAGGGATTATGGACATCTCATAGGGCCATAAGAAACATAGGCTGAATATATTTAATGCCTCCAACATCCACTTAACACCGTCCAAGATGTGGACGAAGTCGTGAAGGATAAATTTGTTAGGGAAGCAACTCCTTCAATGCTATGGAAATACCCTTGGGATAGTACATTTCAGTTAGCCAATCCTACCATTGCCAAATTTGAGGACCCTTTTGAGCAATTCATAACAAAATATGATTCAGTTCCTAATTTTGAAAATAAGGATGGGGTATGCAACTTCAGGTGTGAGGAAGAGAAGGGAGAAACCAATATTAACTGGGGCCCAAGCTAACTTCAAGTTGAGCTTCAAAGCGTCTGGCTAAAGATGGTAAACTTAGTGCTTCCAGGAGGCAACCCAATAATTTTTAATTTCTTTTTGAGTCCTTAGGGTAGTTAGAGTATACTAACTAGGGGTCAGAGTCTTTAGAGTAGGATTAGAATAAGTTGGGGGTGCGACAATGTGAAGCAACCATCACGTGTGTGGGCGACCTGGTCGAGCCCTTACACTGTTATGAGATTGGAAAATACTGAGAGGGTTGACCAGGTCTGCAACCAGCATTGAGCCTAGTGCGCCCTAGTTAAGAAATAATGAGAAGTCGTTTAAAATCTGCTCAACCTAGACTCTTCATCTCCCGCCTTCTTATTACAGCTTGGTTGAGCATAGTCGCCGTCTTCTCACACTTTCTACTGGAGCAAGTCATGGCCACATTGCACTCCCTTACAATGTCTTCTCCTCCTGATTCATCTTCGACATCCTCCCATGCATCATCTTAGCCCACAGCTAAGAGGCAAAGGCTTTGGGCCGTGCCATGGCGGGGGTCTTCATTGCGGGGCCGACAACCTCCGAGTCATAGAAGGAGGTTGTGCACATAGTTCAGGCACCTCATAGACGTCTATGTTTGATACCACGAAAAGGGTCAGCCTCGTGGCCAGGGGGCTCACCACGCTTAGCCATGGGTGTTTTTCCTTTGCCCATAGGTTGTTGGACTGTGGAATTGCTCCCTCAGGAAACTTGACCTAATTGTGCTGGTTGAGACTTGTCATAACTATGTATCTTTCGAGAGTATGACTTATTTGAAGAGGTGTCAAACCGTTTCCCCATAGGCCCTTTAGTCATTTGCTCAAAGTCATAAGCTAAATTATAGGCTTGTTCAAGGGACTAAATGTGATGGGGGAACATTTTTCTCCTTAGTTCAGGCTTTAATCCTAGGCGGAATTAGTAGATCTACTGACTAACAGTCTCATAAAAACCAAATCTTGTAGACAATTCATGGAATTGACTTAGGTATTTTAAAACAGTCATGCTACCTTGACGGAAGCTATAAGCTAATCTATAAGGTGATTTCTATAACTAAGGGCCTATCCTTCATTAGTTCCCAATATTCAATGGGTTGATGATCTAATCTCGCTTCTTGCCTCTCGACATTTAACCAATGGAGTTTGTCTTGCCCTGTTAACTTTATTTTTGCAAAATTAACTCAATCAAGGTCAGTTATCTTATACCAATCAAAATAGGAATCCATCCCACTCAACCAATCTTGGAAGACTTTAGGATCCATTTGCCCATCATAGGTGGGGGATTCTATCCTAATTACATCCTTGTAAGGATCACGATGGTCCCTACGGTAAGGTCTCCTAATGTGAAAGTCATCAATGTCATAGTCCTCATTATTCCAAAAATGGGCATAGGGTTTATGATGTGGGGGTATCCTAGAAAAGTTATCTTGATGATTCACTCACCTTGGTGGAAGGAGGGGAGGTCTTTCTCTAGCATTCATAGGTGGTTCTCTTTCAACATTAATCCTACAACCTAGATAAGGAAACCCGAATTGAGTAGACATCCTAGGGGTCGGGGAAGGATTCAGACACACTAGGGAAGCCCTTGGAATGGTGCCCAAATTAAGTTCCAAATATCCAAAATTCAGAATATTGGTAGACTATTTTGGGCAAAATCCTATGACTGTTTCAATATGAAACTAAAATCCTACAAGCTAAGGAAATGGGACTCTAAAGTTTTAACCTATTCTAACCTAGTCTCTAACTTAGGCTCTGACCTAGGCTCTGATACCAAGATGATGTAGGATGGGGTAGGGTGACCTAGTTTTACTGGTTTCAACCCTTACAAGCAAGCACACACACTTAAACACTTTAAATTAAAAATTTAGTTAATCAACATAAACACAATAAATCAAAGGACATTTCATAAGTTGGGATTTTGAAAGAGTGTATGGTGCTATGCTGAGATTAGTCCCAAGAGTTCTTTCACAAAGGTATTAAGTTAAAATGACGAAAGATGCTACTTCAATATTTCAAGAATAAAATTCTCAGCTTAGCACAACAATATTCCTAGAATTGATTTAAAGCTAACATGTTCTAATACTGTAATATTAGGGCTTCGAATGTGCTATTCAAACATAGAAGTTCAAATTCTTAAGAAAATATTGACATAATATTAAACAAGAATTCAAACAATGTGAAAGGATATTGAAAACTAAATGTTCTGGGCGACTACAGTCGACTGGACGTAAAATTCAGTCACTTGATGAATTATAATACAAAATTCTAGAGTGGGGAGTGGTGGGTTAGTCGACTATGCTTATAATCTCTGTCGATTGTGTGAGATTTTAGATGAGATACTAAGAGAAGTAAAAGGGCAATTGACTGATATTTCAAGGTTACTCGCTTGATTTGCTACGGGTTTGAATTAAAATGCAAGGATTCAAGGCAATTTCTCAACCAAAGCTTGTAAGGCTTCAAACAAGGGTTTTGAAACAATTCAAGGGTTAAGACAAGAACAATCTTACCAAGGTAAATCATTTGATAACTCAGTTTGATTCACCACAAATCATATTACGCCTTGGAATTCCTTAATCAAGCTTTGAGTTGCAATGGAATTGCTGTATACTTGTAATGGTCCAAATGATTGTTGAAATTACCAATAACTATGAAGGATTTCTTGATGATAATTCTTCACAAGTTAGACTAGCTTTGAAATCCTTTATGCACACTTTGATGTATGGATATATATTCAACAAGTGAAATGATGTATTGTTGGCCGAATGGAAGTAACCTGGTTGTGGCCATGTGGGTGATAGATGGAGGTCGTGAAAAAGGGGAATGAATGGAGTTGTTGGATAGTTTATGGTCTCTCACCACCTGATCTCCAGGGAGAACGATCGTAGCCTCTCGCCACTTAATCACAGGATTGGAACAAAGCTTAGACAAGCTTCACAAAAACAAAGTCTTTTAATTCAATGACAATATATTCTCTCTGGATGCCTCTAACAGTGATACAAGATATATTTATAGACTTTAGCATGGGTAAGGGGAAGATAAGAAATGACTAACTAAGCTGGCATAGGGGGACAAAGAAAATAAATACTACAATTCCCATACAAGCGTGGGAGACAAACAAAAACACACAACTCTCATCACTCCAACTTACAAGACTCACAATTTTCTAACATATTAATGACTCTATAAAGTTACTAAGCATATGCAAGCAAGCTTGATCGCAATATTACATATTAAATAAAAGTCAAAAGAAGCTTAATCCATGTGAGGCCATCTAGGAACTGCTGAGGAATAATTTCAGCCGTGAACATGGTTCAGTATTTGGAGCATAACAGCTATAAAGGTCCAAATAAAGCAATCTTGGTATTAAAAGAAAACTAACAAAATTTCCCACAACTTTTACGTTCAATTTTTTTGAAGATGGGAATGTTTTGATGGATAAATCTGCACATCAATTCATGGGTTCCTGGAACATAGATTTGAGCAAAAGGCCATCAGGAGGTCGTCCATGTGTTAACATGTCGGCGAAAGAAATATGGACTTTTGAAGGTCGTCCTCGTGTCATAACATCTAAAAATGACATAGGTAAAACATGCTAATCCCCAACATTTTAACTTGGTTTTCAAGTCTCAAGTAAGATATGAATCATCAGTGGTCATGGAAATCCCCAGGGTTGAGCTGCTTAGATTTTCATATCAAATTATTCTTGCAATTCAGCTGAGCAAAGAGAAATGTGGCAGCTTGAGAGGCTTCTGTGAGCTTGATCCAACATCATTGCTAGTTGTTTTCTTTGGTTTAAATTGATAAGTACAGGATGTTAGAGCTTTACCTCCCCTAGTATTTACAGAGTGTGTATTTGCTTGCCTCACTAGCCAACAACTTTGGTCTTAGGGTGCTTCTTTGAAAAGTAGAATGCTTTTAGGGGATGAAACCTAGATATATTTTTCAATCTTTTTGGATACCTGACCCCATCCTAGTTTGTATCACGTATCGCCTGTCTCTTAAATTGCTCATTCAAAATATACATGATTTTGGATAGCATTGGTTTTTTTTGCATTCATCTTGGCCACTTAGGTGACCTAGAACAACACTAATAGGGTTGTCATGTTTTTCTGGCACAGTGAGGTAATTCCTTGGCCATATCTGTCTCTATGCGAAGGTTGTTGGAATTGGTGTATTCCCAAAAGGGAGGTGAATTGGAATTTTAAACTTTTTCCTAGGTTTAGCCAGATATTAGCAGTATCATAACTTGGGGTCTTTCTAAATGGATTCCAATACTCATAGTATTCAAAGCATGTATGTGAGAATAATAAAGACAATAAATAATTATACATGAACTGAATTCAAAGTACAGAAAATAAAGGGCGCAAAGAACACATCAACACATGATATGATATCGGGGTTCGGCCAATGCTGCCTATGTTCCCGCCTCAGCTCGCAAGCCCAAAGATTCCACTACAACTCACTTAACGGGTGGAGCGGCACCGAAATACAACCAAGTCAAATTAAAGCAGGGTTAACCTCAACCTTTACAACCGATTCTTACGAGCTAGATCAACACCTCTTCAGGCCACGTCTGGAATACAATAATCAATATAAAATTGCGTACAAATAAAGATTCTTCTAATACAAGCAAATTTGTACCGATACACACAAGCAATAATCAATGCACTTCCACAAGATAAGAACTATAGGCTCAGTGCAAATATGTGAAATAACACTCTAGGTAATGTCAATAATTAATCAAGTGTGAGATTGTATTATTAATCTATCTTTGAAATAATATATAAATATATATCAACCACAAACAGGGTATTAGAGATTTCCAAAGATATAACCAAAATATCTCAAAATGATTTTCTCAATGTTTAAGCACAAGAGATATTTTCAAAGCAAGCTTGTCAAAAAGTTTTCTACGAAACACAAGACAAGCTTAAGAGAGTATAAGCAAATAAAAGTTTCCCCGCAAAATGGATTTATGAGTTAAATCTGTGGGGAGAACATTTTAGGCTTAACTCTCCTAAAAAATCAACAAGAAATCACACACAAGAGAGTATAAGCTTGTAATGGAAATGTAGGTAATCTCAAGGTACTCTCACTCAATATGATTTTTCAAAGGAATGAGTAAAAGGTGAGGTATATAGGTTTGTATAGGATTGTGTAGCTCAAAATATTTCAGAGAAAATTTTCTTAATCAAAGGGCTAATCTATGCTTAATCTTTGTAAATGAGGACCTATATATAGACAAGCCAAGAATTTTGATCGTTGGGGGCATTAGGGGAATTATTAAAAAAGTTTAAGTATAGTTAATAAAAAATAACCCTTGTTTTACCTTGGTAAAAATTGGCAACCTGAGAGTTTTCAGTCGACCGTACTTAGGGTTTAGTCGACCACTTTATGAGCTTCGGTCGACCATGTTGTTTTTTAACAGAGAATATGGTCGACCGTATTCGGGGGATTTTGAGCTGTTCATGGTTTGGTCGACCAACAAAGAGTTCGGTCAGCCATTCATACAATTCGATCGACCATGGCCAAATAAAACTAAAAATTTGGTCAACCGAACATTTGGTGTGTCAAACACGTGGTAGTTCAGTCAACTAAGGACATTGTGTTAAAAAACAGATAATTGACCGTACTAAAGTAAAACTGTTGACTTCTACATGGTTCAGTCAACTGAATTAATTACATTACAAAGGTTTGGTTGACTAAGGCTCAATCTCTTCAGTCAATAGTCGTTCAGTCGACCAGCATAGTAGAATTAGACTAGTTTAGGCGACCGAAACACTTTCAAAGTTCATTTTAGGTCCTGATTTTGATAAGTATCATACCTATTCATATACTTACAACTTTTGAGTTATAAGGGACTTATCAAAGTGATGTGCTAGGACCTATGGTCAGTCTATGACCTAGGCTTTTTAATTTAGCCTAAAAACCTAGCGTCGGTCGACTCTCTTTTCTATGGTCATTGATTTCCCTATGGTCATTTCAGCTTATAGTCCCACTATGCATGCTATGCATTAATTATTACAGACCAAGGATTATTACAAACCGAAATAAAATATAACGCAATACAATACAGCTTGAAAGAAAAGTGAAAGAACTTCATGCTCTGCTCCTTTGTTATAACATGGATTGCGCTGAAATATGTGCTCGTTTAAGTGCTTCTCGGCTTCCATTTCTCATATGTTATCTGTACTTAGAAAAGTAAGCATGTTTATACACTTAGCACATAGATGATATATTGTGGTTTATCATAATCAAAATAGGAGACAGACTCAAAAAGTTGACAATCTCCCCCTTTTTGATGATGACAAAAATAAGAGCAAACTTTGGGTTCGTTTGACAAGGCTCTCCCTAACAATATGTATTAAAAGAATAATATTCAATAAAGTTCACATACAAGCATGAAGACTTCAGAATTTTTCAAGTTGTGTAATTAAGTACAACTATCATTTTGCTCTTACAAAACATCTCCCTTTTTTGTCATTAGTAAAAGGGTTAAGCTAAGAAAAAAATGGTTGATTATAAAAAATCTTAGCTTAAAATGGTACTCCCCCTTTCAAAAATAATTTTCATTTAGCTCAAAAAAATTCTTCCCCTTTTAAAAACACTCCGTCTTTTTGGCATTTAGGCACAGTAAATTTCTCTCTCTTTTTGATATAAAATTTTGAAAGTATAATTCCCCCTTTTGATTTAAAAATTTTGGGCATAGCAATTTATCACACAAGCAAGAAACAAGATATGTCTCATGTAAATTCATTTCTTTCCAATAATAACAAAATATGATGTTTGCAAAAAGGCACAAGGGGTGTGTTTGTTGAAAAAAAAAAAAAAAAAAAAACTTTGATTTTTAAGCTCAAGCAAGAAACATTCATCGGGTTAAGCATTTAAGAACATCCTTAATATAACCAGACAAAAGCAACCATATAAATCCCAAAAATATCAATGGGGATCATATGACATGACAAAAGAACCTGTGGCTAAGCAATTTAATTTCATTTAAGATATTCAATAGAACCATCATAATAAGCATATGAGCCATAATGAATCCAAAACAAATCTAAGCTAAACAAGTCGGTGAGCATAATAAGATAGAAATTTAGTTTTAGATGCTCCCCTTATCAATTAGAAACATAGCTTAGATGAATGAACTGCTTATACTAATCAAAAATTTATTTGATTATGCCTAGTAGTATAAGCAATTATTTTTGCACTCCTTAAATCAACTATGCTAAATATTTGTCATAATTATCACCTAATTAGCATAGTTGTCCCTATAGACCATAGATGCATCAGAGAATATATATTAAGGCATACTATAGAGTTCATGACCCAAGAACATTCCATATCGAATCAATATGATGTTTAGGGATTCAAGAATAGCCTCTTTATTTTAGTAAACAAAAGTGATGCATGAAGGTCATTTATGCTCTTTCTATAGGGATGGAGCTAAGCTCCTCTAAATACCTGATGATTATGTACGGATGAAATTTAATATTCATTTTATTTTCACTCATCATTTCAAAAATATTTTAACATTAATTTTAACATAATCATCTTTGTACAAGGTTTTACTTTGGGAAAAATCTACCAAACTTTTGGCAGCATGTCGTCTATAAATTGGACATTTTTCCATAAAACATGTATCTGATAGGTTCAAATAAGAAATTTATAATTCAGTTCAAGGCACACGAGAACTTATATTCACTACTAGCATGCAATACACATCACTGCATCCGCCATGCAAGAAGCTTTCAATACAAGCATGCAATCCAGTAGTAATCAATAGTTTAAGAAAAAATAAGCTGCTATCCATCAAAGATATTTAACCAATCAGTATGTTATGGATAGTAATTTGCAATGCGTTTATCATAAGGGCATATGGATATAAGTATCGTGAGAGCATTTAAAGTGTATAGCCATGAAAGAGAAATGCTCCCCTTGAGTTATGCACTAGTCCATCTTATGCCTTTTCTTTTCTTTTCTTTTTTTCAAATGCTTTAGCCAAGTGTTCTAGGATTTTGAGTGATTTAGAATTGGCATGAATTCTTTAGGCTTATTGGACCAAAAAGTCACAATGTATATTCGTTTAGGTGTGATAAGCCCGTTTTTGCATTTTTTCTTATGAATCTCAAAACATGAGAGAGGCACAAGGTTGGATGGCTTTTACTTTAATTGCATGTGCATAGGTCTTTTTGAATTTTCATTCCATCATCTAGATTTGAAACCTAGGGCAACTACTTTAGCCATTCAACATTATTTGAAGCTCGAAGAGATTTGACTTAAAGTTTGAGAGCTTGAGAAGGGAGGTATAGGACAAATAATCTTAAAGATTAAATTTCTATTATGCTCATAAGAGTATTTAGAATGAGTAGGACATTGTTTAAAGTATTTTTGTGCAAGCAAATATGTCCTCAAAATTTTAGCAAAGAGCAGTACATAGTATAAGAGTTTCTCGAGCATGGCTCTTGATGATTGGAACATATCCTTTAAATATGTTCATAATTTGGAGCAACGATACAAGTAGTTTAATTGGTGAAACCTTATTGAATATGATCAGGTTTGGTAAGGATTTCCTATGAAGGGAATAGATGAATCAAAACTAGAGGATTTATATTCTAAACTCAAAGGGAACAATTTGATTTGATCAATAAGGCATGAATCCCTTAGTTGATGCATCTAATTTTGATTAGCACTAAGTAGGTATGGAATTTATTATCATTAGTGCTTATACATAGAGTGATGACCAGATTTTGATTAATGAGGTTAGGGTTAAAGATATATAGAATAGGATGGATCACTAAAGCTCATCTCTATGCAATGGACAACAATTGCTAAACTTAAGATGTTTTATCTTTAAGCATGAGTTAAACATTTAGAATTAATTACCAAGCAAGAATCCCTTGTCCATTTGGAAGTGGATTTCATTCAAGTATGTTATAGCCAATGTTTTCATATTTTATCCAATCATTATGATATATATTCGTGTTAAGTTTAGATTGGATATTTTATTTGAGATTTCATATTGGCTAGATTTTCTAATGATCTTAGTATATAATGATAGTGTATAATAAATGCCCATACTAAGATTTGACATTTTAATCATAGATCACTTCCTAGCCTTTTGGTCATCACTACCCTTTAAACCTAGGAACTAAGGAAGAATTTAAAACGAATATCTAATTCTTATTTGTTCTCACTCTCCCTCAAGTCCTACGGGGTTTGCCTTCATAATTACCCATGCCATTTCTTTGTCTAAGCCTCTAGCACTTCTAGATGAACAAATAGATTGGATGTGCCATTTCATTTTTAGAAATAAGCAAATTTTGGATTTTCGTGAAAGGCTATGCTTATTCATTTTGTTTTCACCCGATGGGGCATGACTGTGGGACTTAAAATGTGAACCTTTTTTCGAAAATTTATTTCTTTTAACTCCTAAGGGTTTATCATCATCTGTTTCTTCTTTAAGATATATAATTTTCAATATTTTCTTAATATTCTTCTTCTCTAGAGTGGTATGATATTCTTTTAATTCATTTAATTGTATTGAAACCTTTTTATTTTCATTCCTCAAGAAGATTTTATGATTAATCATCCTAACTAGAAGTTTATGCATTTTAAACGAAATATATTCTTGTTCTTTGTTCAAGGGCATGCGATCGTCATTAAACTTAATGCATGATTCATCACAAGATTTATCACTATGACATTCATATGAATCAATGCATATAGTATTATTATTAGAAACAATACGTGATTCATCATACGATATATAACAATATTTTTCACTAGAATCATTGCATGCATCATCAACAATATTGTCAACAGATGATTCAACATACGATATATCACAACATTTAGCACAAGAATCATCAATAGAGGCAGAGATAGAATTATATACCTCTACATTTGTTAGAGCAATTTCTCTATCATTTACCACAGTTGGAACATCAGAACTTGATACTTTTGGAGTAGTGGTCTTTTCCTTCTTTTGGGTTTCCTTCTTTTGAGTCTCTCCATATTTATTTTCGAGCTATTCCCATATTTCCTTAGCACTAGCAGAAGCCATGATCTCATTAAACACATTAGAACTTAAAGCACAATATAACAGATCCATGGCATTTGAATTTGCATGCATCACATTACTATCATTTTCTATTGGTATACAGATTCTATTATCAATCACCTGCCAAGCCCTCCAGTTCATGGATTTTATAAAAATACTCATTCGAATTTTCCAGTGGGTGTAGTTAACACCACAAAACAATGGAGGACATGTAAGTGACCGTCCCTCTCCAAGTGGGAATACACCGATTAGAGCCATTTGCGATCTTTAGCAAAAAACATTTAAGTCTTATGCAACGAGGCTTTGATACCAATTGTTGGAATTGGTGTATTCCCAAGAGAGGGCTGAATTGGAATTTTAAACTTTTTCCTAGGTTTAACTAGATATTAACAGTATTTTATAACCTTGGGTCTTTCTAAATGGATTCCAATACTCACAGTATTCAAAACATGTATGTGAGAACAATCAAGACAATAAATAATTACACATACATGAACTGAATTCAAAGTGCGTAAAATAAAGTGCGCAAGGAAGAGACCAACAAACAAAATGATAATGGGGTTTGGCCAATACTTCCTACGTCCCCGCCTCAGCTTGCAAGACCAAGGATTCCACTACAGCTAGATCAACCTTTACAACCAATCCTTATAGGCTAGATCAACACCCCTTCAGGCCATGCCTGGTATACAATAATCAATATAAAATTGCATACAGATAAAGATGCTTCTAATACAAGCAGATTTGTTCCGATACACACAAGCAATAATCAATGCACTTCCAAAAGATAAGATAAGCTTAGTGCAAATATGTGAATAACACTTTAGGTAATGTCAATAATCAATCAAGTGTGAGTGTATTATCAATCTATCTTTGAAATAATATAAATATATATCAACCACAAATAGGGTTTCAAATATTTCTATTGACTCTATGAGTCCAATCCTGTTTTGATAATGACAAATTACTTGGTATTTGATCTGTGCATTGAGATTGTGAACAGGAATAATATTTAGCATGAACGGAAGGATAGAAAGCCATGGAAGCCATGAAGATTAAAGCATATACATCTTGGCACAATCCATGGAACTAAAAGAGTAGAAGAATGAAGATGTAAGCAGCAAGTTCAAGATCATCATGCGAATGGGTATTTAAAACTGAATGTATTTACATATTTCATATGATTTAATTCGAAACTCAAAATATACCCTAGACTGACCTTAGGACTCATGCATCTCATGAATATCTTTAGGGGATATTTATGGATTAGAGATTTTTTAAAACCCCAGAAAATATTTTATAAAAGAACAAAGAAAGGAAGCAAAACAGATTTTTGAAACTAAAAAGAAAAATCTAGAAAATATTTTGTTCAGAAAACCGAAGTCCCTGCCCAGAAGTCTGAAGTGTCAACTTCAGAAGATTGAAGTGTACGCTCAGTCGTCTGAAGATCAACTTCAAAAGATTGAAGTTTAAGCTCAGTCATTTAAAGAATTTCTTCAGAGGATCGAAGATTAAGTTTGGTCGTCTACAAATTTATTGGAGAAACATAGAAATAGGTAGAAGCACACTAAAAGACTGAACCCGCAACTTCAGAAGTATGAACCCAAACTTCAGACGTCTGACCCCATGTCCAAGTTAATTTTTCAAAGCTTTAAGGAACTTCAATCGTCTAAGCTCTACTCCTTAGTCATCTGAACCTGTGAGAAGATTAAAAAAAATTAATCTTTAACGTGAGTTATTTTTTAATCAAGTTGATCCAAAGGTTAAGACTCATCCTAAGGGCAAGGTTATCGATATAATCAACATCTATACCCTAGTGCCCCAACCTTTGGTGTACGATTGAGTGTATTTTGAACGTTTAGCACAACTTGGGAGAACATTGAACACACTACTGAATTCTTGATTGGGATTTCAAAGCTTATACTTCAAATCTGAGCTAAGGCTACATTGATCTCCAAAAGGCATTATTGTGATTGTTGTGCATTCAACTTGGTGTTGAGGTTTGGTAAATCGATTTGTTTGTCAATACTTATTCTCAAAGAGTTTTTCATCTCAAAATCTATTATTGAATATTATTTGAGAGATTGATCTTGATTGTACTTATATATATATATATATATATATATAGATTGTTTTGACAAGATCACTACTTTAGAAAGTTTTTCCATTAGTTAAATATTTTTTATTCAAGTGTGTTTTCAGTTAAAGACTTGATATTTTCGATATTATAAAACCACTTGATTAAATATTCTTAGAGTTCATAACTATATATATATATATTATTATGGGATATTTTCTGAAAAATATTATATTAGGTTTTTGATCTTTGGAACTCATATCATATATATATATATATATACATATTCATATACAAAGATCATATTGTGTTTTGGATATTTGGAATAAAACTTATTGAATACATACAAAGATCATATTGCGTTTTGGATATTTGGAATAAAACTTATTGATCTAGATCTTTATAATATTCAAGACAAAGTTTTCAATAAGATCACATTTGGTATTCTTGCATCTAGTAAGTTGAACTAAAACCTTAAGTTCTCCAAAGTATTTACTTATATAATTATTTTGGGAGATTTGATCAAAGGGAAATTTTGTGAAGCATATCATTCATATAACGATTACATCGTTACATACATACTGAGCTTCAAGTTTCATCATATTTATATGTGTTAGGTTTTCAATTGTACTCACTAGTTTTGTTAGAAGCAATATTGAGTTTTTTAGTAGATTTGAAATTCTATATTTTAATCATGGTTCAGGTTGTGAACCAGGTGAGGAGGAAGCTGTGCCTTTTGTAAGCAGCGGATGTAAGGGAAGCTTCATCCTGGTTAAAGGAGTAGGGATTTAGTGGAATCCTTGAGTGGGTTGCTCAAGGCGAGGACGTAGGGCAGGTTGGCTGAACCTCATAAAAATTGTGTTTGACTTCTCTCTTCCTTTACTCCTTTTAATTTCCGCAATGCATTTCATTACCTATCTTGCATGTGTGTATGTTGAATAGCCCCACACCTACTTGATAATTAATTGGGTAAAATAGAATTTATTGAGATAATAATTTAAATCATTTTCAAACCCCTACAATTAATTTGTTAAATATAGAAATAGGGATTAATAGGTAAATAATCTTAAAGGTTTTTAAAAATACCCAATTCACCCCTCCCCCCCTCTTAGGATTACACCTGAATTAACAATTTCCAAAGATATGACCAAAATATCTCAAAATGATTTTCTCAATGTTTAAGCACAAGAGATATTTTCAAAGCAAGCTTATTTCAAAAAGTTTTCTACCAAACACAAGACAAGCTTAAGAGTCTTGCAACAAACAATGCAAAGACTCATAAGCTAATAAAAGTTTCGCCATGAAATGGATTTATGAATTAAATCTATGGGGAGAACCTTCGGGGCTTAACTCTCTTAAAAAATCAACAAGTAATCACACACAAGAGAGTAGAAGCTTGCAATGGAAATGTAGGTAATCTCAAGGTACTCTCACTTAATATGATTTTTCAAAGGAATGAGTAAAAGGTGAGGTATATAGGCTTGTATAGGATTGTGCAACTCAAAATATTTCGAAAAAAATTTTCTTAATCAAAGTGCTAATCTATGCTTAATCGTTGCAAATGAGGACCTATATATAGACAAGCTAAGAATTTTGACCATTGGAGGCATCAAGGGAATTATTAAAAAATTTAAGGTATGGCTAATAAAAAATAACGCTTGTTTTACCTCGATAAAAATTGGCAACCCGAGAGTTTTTAGTCGACCACTTTATGAGTTTCGGTCGACCATATTCAAGGGATTTTGAATTGTTCATAGTTCGATAGACCACAAAGAGTTCAGTCAGCCATTCATGCAATTCGGTCGACTGTGGCCAAATGGAATTGAAAATTTGGTAGACTAAAAAGTTGGGGTGTCAGACATGTGGTAGTTCGGTCGATCGAGGGCATTGTGTTCAAAAATAGACGGTCGAACCTACTTAAGTTAAACTTTGACTTTCATACGGTTTGGTTGACCGAATTAATTACATTGCAAAGGTTTGGTCAACCGAGGCTCAATCTCTTTAATCAACAGTGATTCGGTCGACTAACATAGTATAACTAGATTGGTTCAGTTGACCGAAACCTTTTCAAAGTTCATTTTAGGTCCTGATTTTGATAAGTAGTCACCCCTATTCATATACTTAAGACTCTTGAGTTATAGGGGACTTATCAAAGTGATGTGCCGAGACCTATGGTCAGTCTACGGCCTAGGATTTTTAATTTAGCCTAAAAACCTGGCATCGGTCGACTGTCTTTTCTATGGTCATTGATTTCCCTACGGTCATTTGAACTTATAGTCCTACCATGCATTGCATGCATTAATTATTACAGACCAAGGATTATTTCAAACCCAAAGAAAATATAACGCAATACAATACAACTTGAAAGGAAAATGAAAGAACTTGATGCTTTGCTCCTTTGCTATAACATGGATTGCGCTGAAATATGTGCTTGTTTAAGTACTTCTCGGCTTCCATTTCTTATTTGTCATCCCTGCTTAGAAAAGTAAACCTATTCATACACCTAACACACAGATGACATACTTTGGTTTGTCATAATCAAAACAGGAGACAGACTAAAAAAGTTAACAAAGGTCTTACCTTTAGGTTTGGATTATCTGTATACTAAACTATTAGTTTTAATTATTAGTGATGGTTACATAAACTATTAATAATACAAGACTATTAGTGACGATTTAATAAATTCATCTCTAATAGTAGGCTATTACTAACGGTTCTCACAAACCGTCACTACTATAGTTGACTTTTCCTGGTAAACAAACACATTATTAGTCACGGTTTCAGAAACCATTACTAATTCCAGCATATTAGTGATGGTTCCTATAAACCGTCACTAATATTAGACTATTAGTGACAATTTTTGTAAACCGTCACTAATATAGTTAAATAAAAAATATTATATTTTTAAAATAAAAAACACTATTAGTCACGGTTTAGCAAATTTGTCGCTTAATTGGATATTAGTAACGTTTCTAATAAATTGTCACTAATGTTGTTGACTTTTCCCAGTCAACAAACTTATTATTATTGACAGCTATATAAATCGTTACTAATGCAAGACAATTAGTGACGATTTAAAAGAATCGTTACTAATATTGTTAACTTTTTTATAGTCAACATGCATTATTTGTAATGGCTTTGGGAACTGTGACTAATGATACTATTAGTGATGATTGTTTAACCATCACTAATAAGTGTGTTTTAGTGATGCTTTGAATTCGTCACTAATACCCAAAAAAACATCGCTAATATTTTTTTGGGATAGTTTCTGCATGAAAAGTGGTTTCTCGCAACAGTTTAAGTGGGAAAATTGGGTTTTAATGACGAAAGTATTAGTCAAGATTTCAATTTCGTCACCAAAAGGGTCTTATTAGTCACGATTTTGAAAACCATCATTAATACCTACACTAATAGTGACGGTTTTTAAAAACCGTCTCTAATAAGACACTTTTAGTGACAAAATTCAAATCGTCACTGATACTCTCGTTACTAAAAACCAATTTTTATTGTAGTGATTGGAATGCTGAGGATTATGATGAAGAGGAATTCCAACCAAGGAGACCATATTGTAGGGAAATCCATGATCCGTATATAGATGTAATGAAGAGAGTAAAAATTGAAGCCCCTACATATGATGGTCAAATGGATCCAAAACTTTTTTAGGATTGGTTACCTAAAATGGATTCATACATTGATTGGTATAAGATGAGTGATCCACACCGAGTGAGGTTTGCAAAGATGAGATTAACTGGGTAAGCTAAACTTCATTGGGTAAATGTCGAAATAAAAGAAGCTCGCCTAGGTCATAGACCCATAGAACATTGGGATTTGATGAAAGAAAGGCTTACAAAAAAATATGTCCCAATTTCTTATAGGGAACGTCTCATGGATTAGCTATATATCCTTAAACAAGGTAGTATGAATGTGAATGAGTATATGAGCAAGTTTGATGAACTTTATATTAGATGTGGGGTAGAAGAAAGCATTAGTCAATAAATTTCTCATTTTAGGATTGGCTTGAAACCTGAACTGAGGAAAGAGTTGTTCCCCTATCACTTTTACTCCCTTGAGCATGACTTTAACTTAACACATGACTGACTATGAGTAGATGAGTAAAGCCCAAATGGGAAGGAAATTTGGAAACATCTCCAATTACGTGTACCAAAGAAAGGCCACATCTTATGAAAAGACTAGACCTACCAACATAGGTCAAGTCACTATAGGAGGTAGCAATACCACCGTCCAATAGCCCTTGGACAAAGGAAAGGCACCCATGAATGGGTCCTCTAAATAAATCTCAAGGAATGATGTGTGCTACAAGTGTTATAAAAAAGGGCCACTTTGCTAAGCAACGTCCCACTAGGAATTTAGCAATTAAAATAGAGGATGTAAAAGAAGAGTCGGGAGAGGAACACCTTTATATTCTTGAAGAATTAGTAAGTAAGGATGAGTTATCCATTGAAGAAGATGAAAATGTTACTATAAATGTCATGCGATGTATCATGGTGACCCCTTGAGAACAAGAGGATTGGCATCGCACTTCTATTTTCAATACTTACATCAAGTGTGTGCATAAAAGCTGCAAGATGATCAACGACGGTGGAAGTTGCATGAATGTAATTTCAAAATCAGCTTCAAAAAAATTGGGTTTGAAAATTGATGCCCATTCCAATCCCTATAAAGTTGCTTGGGTAAAATGTAGCAATAATGCTTGTAAGCCATAGGTGCTTAGTCCCCATCAAGATTGCAAACTATTAAGACAAAATCTGGTGTGATATTTTTCCTATTGATGCTGTCCATATTCTGCTAGGAAGTCCTTGGTTGTATGATCTTGATGTTTCGCACAATGGTCAAGCCAACACCTATAGCTTTAGATGTAATGGAAAGAAGATTGTCTTGAGTCCCCTAGAACCTAAAAATGACAAACAAGACAAGGAAAAGAAAAGCTTGAAAAGAAAAGAGAAGGTTGGAACTTCTTTGCATGTTCTAAGAAAAAAGCAATTTGAGCAAGAGAGTAAAGAGACACAAGTTGTCTATGTTGTGGTAACCAAGGAGAATGACTCCTCTACTCTTGAACATGAGACACCGCATGAAGTGCCACCCATACTTGCTAAATTTGAGGATGTTATTTATGAACCTCTAAATGAGTTGCCTCCAATAAGAGACATTCAACATTCTATAGATCTTGTTCCAGAATCATCTTTACCCAATTTTCCTCACTGTAGGATGAATCCTAAAGAACATGAGGAACTAAAAAGACAAGTTAATGAGTTGATAAGTAAGGGATTTATTCAAGAAAGCATGAGCCCATTTGCATGTCCTGCCCTTCTTACTCCAAAGAAATATGGAACCTGGAGCATGTGCATTGAAAATAGAGCCATTAATAAAATCACAGTCAAATATAGATTTCCCATACCCAGTTTGTATGATATGCTAGATCAAATGGTTGGTTCTAAGATCTTTTTCCAAAATTGATCTTAAGAGTGGATACCACCAGATTAGAATAACGCTTGGAGATCAATGGAAGATTACATTCAAAACTAAAGATGGCTTGTACGAATGGTTGGTGATGCCGTTTTGTCTCACTAATGCACCAAGAACCTTTATGAGAGTGATGACTCAAATGTGGAGACCTTTCATTGGGCATTTCCTTGTTGTCTATTTAGAAGACATCTTGAATTATAGTTGAAAAGGAAATAGCACCTAGAACACTTAAGAAAAGTGTTTGAAGTATTAAAACAACATAAATTATATGTAAATTTGAAAAAGTGTACCTTCATGACTCCTTAGATTATCTTTCTAGGATATGTTGTATCTAAAACCGGAGTTTCTATTGACCCTGAGAAGGTCAAGGCTATCCAAAATTGGCCTACTCCAAGAAATATTCATAAAGAAAGAAGTTTCCATGGTTTAGCCACATTCCATGGAAGATTCATTAAGAATTTCAGTACCATCATGGCACACATTACAAATTGTCTTAAGAAAGGAGAGTTTGTGTGGCCTAAAGCTACAACCAAAGCCTTCTTAGGCATTAAAGACCAGATGACAAAAGTTCATCTACTAACCTTCCTGATTTTCAAAAACTATTTGAAGTAGCTTGTGATGCTTCTAGTGTTGGCATAGGGCCATCCTGTTGCCTTCTTTAGTTAAAAGTTGAATGATGCCAAGCAGCGTTACTCTACCTATGATAAATAATTCTATGTTGTAGTCCAATCTTTGAGGCACTGGAGACAATACTTACTACCACAGGAGTTTGTACTCTTTTCTAACATCCAAACCCTTAGATATTTGAGTACACAGAAGAAGTTAAATCATAGGCATGTCAAATGGATTGAGTACATTTAGTAGTATAGTTTTATGGTCAAACACTGAGTTGGTGTTGAAAACAAAGTTGTTGATGCTTTGAGATGAGTAGTGGCAACTTTACAGACCCTAGAAATAAAAGTCATAGGCTTTGAGAGTATTAAGAAAGAATATTCTCAATGTTTTTATTTTTGTAACATCCTTTCTAATCTACTAGAAGGACTTCTTGGATCCAATTTATTAGTCCCTAAAATGCACCATTTTAGGCCCTCATTTACCTTTGTTATGTCTTCTTTTATCTTGTAAATGCCCTTTGTTATCATAGTTCAGAGTTATGCAAGGTTTGTTCATGTTTTAGAAAAAACAGGTTAAAACCAAGGAGTTAAACATTATAAGAAGTCAAGGGGGTATTTAGGATACTTAAAGCTCAAATCGGATGCTCAACCAAGCCCTAGATGCTCAACTTATCAAAGGAGAAAAGACTCTGCTCGACCACATGGTGTGACCAGCAACACACATGGGCGACCAGGGCATAAGCTGCAGACTCCAAAGTTTAGACTAGAAGAATAATGCTGCAAGGTTCGACCAAGTGATCCTCTGGGGCGGCTAGGCCAAGATACTAGAGTGTACTGAGCTAGAGATACTAAGAGTCTCGACCTAGTACTCTACCAGGAAGACCTTAAGGGGAGGCCAGGTCAAGTTTTTGAAGCTGAACTGAAGTTGAGATCCTGCAAGTCTCGACTAAGCAGCTCGACTAGTAGGTCCCATTGGCACGACCAAGTCGAAGATATTGAAGTTCAAATTACTAATTTCCCGTGAGATTCGACCAAGGAGTGACCAGGGGAAGACAGGGTGTGACTTGGTCGACAACAATGATCTTTTGAGCGAGATTTGCTGCAAACTGTCCTATTTTGAATTTCAAATCTTGTAAACCATATAGGGTATAAAACTAAGTTCCGAATATGTGATTAGGGTTCCTCTTTGGCCTCTTTTGGGTTATTGGGAGACTTAGAAAGCCATTGAGAACCAAAGTATAGTAGATTTACTGCTTTTGATTTCAATTATTGTTCTTTTCTATGCTTGGTTTCGTGAAGGCCTGTGGCAACCTTCTCATTCCTAGTGTTGCCAAGTAGATTAGGATTTTCAGTTGTATACTTAATAGTGACAAACTATTGAGTTTGCAATTGAAGCTATCTTTACTACTTTTATTTATATGCTTTCCTTTACATGGTTTCATTTAAATACCATGCAAGTTTACATCTTTGAGAATGATGATATCATAGGGGATAGGATAGCCAAGTTAGGGATTCAGTCATCTATGCGGATTAGGCTATGGTTCATGTACAAGGTGGATTTGTGATCGTTGAGATAGAGTATACCCTGGTTCCCCACCTTGCTCCGAATGGTTGTTGCACCTTCGCTACTCTATGCTCTCGAGTGGTTCACTTAGCCATTAGCCTAAGATAGATAGCTAACCGGACAAACAACTTAAGCCAATCGACAGTCTAAGCATGATCCATGATCTTAGATTCGTTTTGTAGGAGTAGTGCTAATATATAATTTACATGCTTTTCACTAGGTTGTTAGAAAAACTTTCTAAAAATATCTCATTTTTATTTCTTTTACACAAAGTTATAATAAACTAGATTGGAAGTGGTAAATAACTACATTTGATGTTGACTTTTTGAGTCCTATCTCATTTTGATTATGAAAAATACAAAGTATCTTACCTATGCACTGAGCTTATGAAAAGGGTTAATTCTTAGCATGCAATGGCAAGGATATAAATAATGCATTAAGCGAATTCAATGATCGCACCATTTGATGACATTTGGAAAAGCAAAGGAAATGAAGACCAAGTTTAAATTTGTATTTGCATTTATATTTGTTGGTTTGTAATAAGTTTTTATGGTCTGTAATAACTGCATTACATGCATGACAGGATGCGTAAGCTTAAAGACCATAGAATGACCTCAAAAATCACCTTCGGTTGACCGATATCTGATTTTTGGGGTTAAATCAATGACCAGATTAACTTTAGGTTCCCATAAATTCTAGTAAAAATATGGACTTAAATTAATCTTTAAATGGGTTTCAGTCGATCGAACTCAGCTAGGTATATTCAGCTTAGTCGACCGAACCTTTCAGTGGTCAACAATTTGACCAAGGTTCAATCGACCGAACCTTGGCAATGTAAATTGCCTCATTCGACTAAACTAGGTGGAAGTCAACATTTTGACTTCGCTTGGTCGACTATATATTTTTGAACGTGTCTTCCTCAATTTACCGAGCTCGCACGAGTCTGATACCCAACAATTCAGCCGAACGAACTTCCAGTTCATTTATAGTTGAGTCGACTGAACTGGATGAATAGCAGACTGAACTCAATATATAGCCGACCGAACCTCGAAGAGTTTGTAAATCGCCTAGATTCAGCCGACTATATTATGTAGTTCAAAAATGGCTTGGTCGAACGAACTTATAAATATAGTCGACCAAACTTAAAATATAGTCAACCGAAACTCTTGGGTTGCTATATTTTTAACTGCGGTAAAACAAGGTTAATTTTATTAATGTTTATTATTATTTTCTAAAAAGACTCCTATGTCCCTCAATGGTTATATTTTTGTGAATGTCTATATATACTTGTTCATTTGGAAAGACTAAGGGTAGATTAGCAAACTTCATTAGCCAAAATCCTCCAAATCTCCAAATACTCATATAAGCTAAAAATCACCCTCTTACTCATCCGATTGGTGAAAATCCTTTGGTAAGAGTATTATTGAGATTGTTCATATTAGCTTACACTCTCATTATATTTGTTTGATATTGATTTTATTGAGAGTAAGCTTGAGAGTTCCCTTGTGATTTATTCATAAGTCTTCATTGGGAACACTCTCTAGAGCTCGTGAATATTGCATTATTGTTGCAAGTATTCAAAGGCTTGTCTTTGTGCTATTGTGAAATATTTCTTATATCTCTCATACTTATTTGATAAATTATCCTTGAGATTTTTGCATGTGCTATTGAGATCTTTGAGGATATTACTTGTGATTGATATACGTGCATATCTTGATTCAAAGATTCATCCATAACACACTTTCACATATTGCTTGATAATATTGACATTATCTTGAGAGTAGTCATATTTAAACTTCACTGAGCTTATACATTCATATCATACTGAAGTGCAATTTGTAGTTGTATTAAGCATACTATTGTACACATCTGCTTGTATCAGAAGCATCTCCTTGTACAAAAATAGTATATTGAATTTTTGTTGTATTCTCGACGGGTTATCAAAAGAGGGAGACTAGCCCTGTGAATAGTCTGTACTGGTTCAGACCTGGTTAAGAGAACTAGGTGCACCATCCTGGTAAGGTGTTGTAAATGGTGCCGCTCCTCCACCCATTAAGTGAGCAATAATGGTAATCCTTAGGCTTGCGAGCTGAGGCGGGGATGTAGGAAGTATTTGCCGAATCCCGATAACATTTCTTGTGTCTGCTTTTAATTTCTGCATTTTAAATTTCAGTACTTGAATGTTTGCATTTAGATGTTTATACATTTGATTGGATTTTTGGGTATATAGAAAGACCCTAGGTTTGTGCAAAATTGTTTGAGAAATCTAAATTGACCTAGGAAAAATTTTAAATTTCCAATTCACCCCCCTCTTAGGAAAACACCAATTCTAACACTTGAGTCCCTGAGGATCGATACCCGACTTACTCACTGTTCTATTGAACTTAGGAGTAGTTAGGTTTATAAATTTTATCTTTGGTAGTTGAGGACCCAAGCCTTGGCTAGAAGAAACCCTACCAAATTTTGGAGTTTTTACCAGGGACTAGGTCACGGTTATAAGCCAATTTCAAGTTTAAAGTATTATAGCTTTTTTTTTCTTTGTTTTCTTTTATTTTTATTTTTGTTTTATATTTTTAAGTCTTGATTGTGTGCTATATGTGTGTATGCTGAGTTTGCGTTCTTTGGATCCCGAGTTCGTACCTATTTACCCCTAGATTGAGAGATCCCATAGATCCATTAGGAAACCCACCTCTAATCCCAAGTTTGCTGAGTCGTCCGAACTTAAAATAATGTTCGAACGTCCACCGGTTCCCGCTATTCAAATATTAGAACCCCAAGCTCCCCATCAACCAGTGGCAGAAGAGCAAGCCCTTCGACCCCTTAGAGACTACTTTGTGCCCAACACATACACCTTGCCGCCTTGTATTCAGTTTTCAAATGTCGAGGCGGCTCAATTTGCGATTAAGATTTCCATCATCTCAATGCTTCCCAATTTCTATGGGAGTTCAAATGAAAATCTAAGCATCTAGATGACTTCCTCAAAATCTGTTCTACCATCTGCATCCATAATTTTGGTGATGATGCCCTCCGTTTAAGGCTTTTCCTATTCTTTCTTAAGGACAAGGCCAAATATTGATTGGCGTCCTTAGAGTCGAACTCGGTGACCAACTGGGCCACCATGCATCTGAGTTCTTGAAAAAGTACTTTCTAGTAGGGAAGACTAACCAACTTAGGGGAGCAATCACTAGTTTCTCACAAGTGGATGGGGAACTTTTTTTTTTTTTTTTTGGAGACATGGGAGCATTTTAGGGACCTCTTATGTACATGCCCACACCATTAGGTCCCTAGGTGGCAATTGGTTTAGATCTTCTATGAAGGGTTAGCTAAGTGAGATAGGTCCATGGTAGATGCATCTTGTGGAGGTAATTTCCTCACCAAACACGAGAATGAGGCTTGGGCTTTCTTTAAGAACCTTGTAAAAAATTCGTAGCAGCATGTTGTTGCTGCTTGTAGACCATCTGAACCATCCACTTCCAAACCTAAGAGAGTCTATGAGTTAATCCTAGGCCATAACTTAGCTCCTACACTACACACCATAGTGAAAAAGCTAGACAAATTCTTGTACTTAGGACAACAACCATAGTTTGTAACGTGTGCCATTTGTTCTAATCCTTTGTACACTTGATACAATTTCCCCCATTCGCCTTCTTAGCCTGATTTTGTGCTGAAAGAAGTTAAAGCTACCCATAATTGGTACAATAGTCCAGCTAATGACCCTTATTCAAACACATATAATCTTGGGTGGAA
Source organism: Malania oleifera (assembly GCF_029873635.1). NCBI lineage: Eukaryota > Viridiplantae > Streptophyta > Magnoliopsida > Santalales > Ximeniaceae > Malania > Malania oleifera. The sequence continues at coordinate 56,075,943 of NC_080422.1, read as the reverse complement.
TAAGCATCCTAACTTCTCATGGAGGCCACAAGCTCTAGGTTTCCAAGCTCTAAAACCTCAATAATCACCTATCGCTCCACCTCCTTGCCCATACCAAAACTCCCAAAATCCTTCAGTGTCTACCCCCGAACCTTCATCTTATCATCAACCATCTCCTCATCGACCCAAATATGATTCCTTTCAGGAGACGGTGCTGAAATCCCTTAAGGGAATTAAGGCTAATTGTCAAGTTGATTGAAAATTACTTCACTTTCACTCCCAATCGATTGTCAAGCTAGAAGCCACCATAGGGCAACCAGCTACCTCTTTGAGTAGAAGAAATGAGGGTAAGTTGATGAGTCAGCCTTTAGTGAACCCTAAGGGCCAATATGGGGTAGATTGTGAGCCAACTGTTAGACCTTCGTCCTATAATGAGTAGGCCCAGGGAGTGACCATTCTTCGGAGTGGTAGGAAGGTGAATAATATGGTTGGGGAGAAAGTAAACCAAGAAGAGGGTAGGTTGAAGATGAGGTAAGAACCCAAAGATGAACCATGTGATCCTCCTTCTCCTAGTCTGGTAGCTGATATCAAGAGACCTACCCTCTCAAAAGATGGATCACTTCCCCATTATGTCCCTACAACTCCTTACCCTAAACCTCTTCATGCACCATTTAGATCTAAGAAGGAGACCACAACTAAGTCCATCATGGATACATTTAGACAAGTTAAGATCAATATCCCTCTCTTATACGCCATCAAACAAGTGCCTACGTATGTGATGAGTCCCTAAAATGCTTGATTTTAGAACCTTATCCTCACTTTGTTATTTATTTACCTATTGTTATCATTGTTCGAAGTTATGCAAGGTTTGTTGGTATTTTTAGGAAATACAGGTTAAAACCAAGGAGTTAGGCATACGAGAAGCTAAAGGAGTACTTGGAGTAAACAAAGCTCAAATTTAGATGCTCAGCCAAACTCATAAAGCCTCAAATCATCAGAGAAGAAGAAGTCTTTGCTCGACCAAGTGGTGCAACCAGCAACACAAGGGGCGAGCTAGTTTTCTATTGCAGACTCCGAAGTTCAGACTGAGATCGAAATGCTACAAGGGTTGACCAAGTGTTCAACCATGTGACCCTCAAAGGTGACTAAGGTGAGACACTGAAGTCTCCTAAGCCAAGAAATACTGAGAGCATCAACTAAGTGGTCGACCAAGAGATCTTGAGGGGCGACTACGTCGAGTTCTTGAGATTTCTTGAACATCGAGATCCTACAAGTCTCGACCATCAACTCGACCAGCAAGACCCTGAAGTGCAACTTAGTCAAAGACACTGAAGATTCTATTCCTAATTTTCCATGAGTCTCAACCAGGGCACGCACAAGGGAAGCATGGGAGCGATTTGGTCGACGACAACGATCTTCTGCTCAAGATTTGTTGCAAACTTTCTTAAACTGAAAAAAAACTTTGTAAACCCTAGAGCCTATAAATAATAGCTTCAAAAATGTGCTCTGGGTTTCTCATTGGCCTATTTTAGGTTAGTGACAGGCCTAGAACACCATTGAGAGCCATCACTCTATTGTAGGAAGAATTGTTTGTGAGAGACAACTCAAATAACAAAGAGTGATTTTTATTTTTCTTTGTCAGATGAGACAATCATTTAGTTGTACGACAGTCGTTAGTGTAGACACCCTATTTTTGCTCTAGCCAAATTGAACACTAGGTCCCCTCTTATTTTATTATTATTATTATTATTATTATTATTATTATTATTATTATTATTTTCCTATATTATTAGTACTTTACTATTATTTTGCTATTATTATTATTATTATTATTATTATTATTATTATTCATTTTTTTTATTACTAGTAACTTTGATTATCTTTATTTATTTTACTTACTATAATTATTTTATTTTCATTTTTTTATTGTTTTTGATATATTATTATTATATTATTATTATTAGTATTATTTTCTTTATTATATATTATTATTATTATTATTATTATTTTCATTAGTATTATTATTATTACTTTTATTTTTTTTTTCTTCTATTTATTATTATTATTTTTATTACGTTCATTATATTTTTAATGTTCATTATCATTATTATTAGTAGTTTTTATTACTATTATACTATTATTTTAATTTATTTTTTAGATTATTATTATTTTTGTTTATTTTCATTAGCATTACTATTATACTTGTATTTTTATTATTTCTATTTAGAATTGTTTAGTATTATTATTATTTATTATTTTTCATTATTATTGATAATATTTTTAATTTTATTATTATTAGTAATTTTTACTTGGATTATTACGATTATTATTATTATTTTATTTATTTATTTATCTTTGTTATTACTATTATTATTATTATTATTATTATTTTTACCTTATTATTATTATTATTATTATTATTATTATTATTATTATTATTATTACCATATTAATAATTATTTTCATATATATTATTTCTAAAAGAAAAAAATACGATAAACCAAAAGGGAAAGGGGAGATTTAGGGTTTCTAATTTTTTCTCATAAAAAGGCCTTTTCTTCTCTTCTAAAAGGGGCGCACAGTGAAAAAAAGAAAAATCCGTTTCTTCCTCTGCTGTCTGTCTCTCCCACACCCACAGCCGAGACCCTCTGCCATCACCACTCTCTCCTCATCCTCCACAGCCTCCTTGTTCCTCACTGAACCAGCCGAGACCCTCTGCCAGCACCACTCTCTCCCCATCCTCCACAGCCTCCTTGTTCCTCACTGAACCAGCCGAGACCCTCTGCCAGCACCACTCTCTCCCCATCCTCCACAGCCTCCTTGTTCCTCACTGAACCAGCCGAGAGCCCCCTGTTTACCCCCTCGGTCTTTCACTCCGAATCAGCTTAACTCCGGCAACGACCCAGCAGATCTCCGGCAACCATCCCGCTGCTGCAACTCCATCCCCACTGCTCCGGCCACTGTTGACGTCGAAGTAACCTCCGGCCACACCAGGCAATACCTTCGAGCCCCCTGGCTATCGACCACTACACCAGAACCTCTGCAGTGGTCTCCGCACAGCAGCTCCTCGGCCTTCCTCAACCACCGTCGAGACCTGAGCAGATCACCAAAACTCTCCAACAACCCAGCCAAGACCAACCTCGGCTCCACCTCTGCAACGCCGGCACCTTACTCCGGCCTCCTCTGTAAGTTCCTGTAGACCCACCATCCTCACACACAGCACCCTTGCTGGGAGTATCCCTTACCCACTGTAACCGCACAAACACACACACGCATCCACACCTCCAGACAAGCACACACATACTGACTTTTCCTTTTTTTCTGTTTTACATTTATTAGGTTTTATTGTAAATAGCAATAATTGTTTAAGTATACCCCTCCCCCCGGTTATATTTGGGTGTAGTTTTTATAGGATACTAACTGATCTATTATGGTTGCAGGATTTTTATTGAGGATTATTTCAATTTTTAAAAGGTCAAATTACATTATTTGCACATATTAGATATTTGATATATATATATATATATATATTTTTTTTTTTTGCTTTGGGGTTTTAATCCTTAAAGTTTAAACTTTTCATATATTTGCCTCTATATGTATATACTATATTGACCATATTAGCATTATTATTTGTATATTATTGATAGTAATATCATTATTATTTATATATTATGTTATCATGTTATTTTGTATGTTATTATTAATAATGTTGTCAGATTGTTCGTATATTACCATTAATAATATTATTGTATGATTTGTATAATATTTCTAATATTGTTATCACATCATAGGTGTATTGTTATTATTAGTATTATATGATTTATATATCATTATTAGTAATATTATTATATAGTTGGTTTATTAATATTAGCATTGGCATTATATTAATTATATTAGCATTAGTATTACGTAGTTTGTATATTATTATTAATTACATGATTGCGTTATTCTTATGTTACTGGTTTGTATATTGCTATTAGTAAAATTACGGCATGGTTTGGATGTTATTATTATATTAATTATCATATTGATTTTATTAGTATTGATATTCTATTGTTTGCATATGGTTGGTATTGTTAATATGTAGATTGTTTCATTATTATGTTTAGGTTTATATAGTTGATTAGCATATTTTATATTTTGGTTACGGTTGGCATGTTGATATATCTAGGAATATTGTGTTTAGTATTTTAGTGTATTTAGCATGTTAGTTTTAAGGTATGTTCAATATTATAATGGATATTACATATTATATATTTATTACTATCATATTTGTAGTATTTTAATGTACACAATATCATTTATCTTGGTAACCTTAGTATTTTGAGATTATTATTGTATATTAGGGTATATTTAAAATTGCTGCCTTACTACTATATATTCTTAAACATTGTATATCATGTTTTGATTTATTGTGTTCTCATATTTTGATTTATTGTATCTTGATGTACTTTTAGGGTTGAAATTGCTTTCATATAAATTATGTACTTAAGGTTTTCTTGGTCATTATTGTACTCACTTTGTATTTAATGTGTGTATAGTTAAGGTTGGGTATTAAGTTTGGCAACCATCTTGTATTTATTATTCTCAGCAATACCTTGTTTCCATAACTTCGTTATTTCTTTACTTGTGCATAGGATTCCATGTTTTAATTTGAAATTTGGTTTATCTCTTTTGTCAATTATTTCCATATGGGTGTAAAGGCATTTATAGGATATTAGGGGTGTGTACCATTAGGAAGATTGTTATTATTACCTTTTGTTTATAGTGTATTATTATTATTATCATGTGTGAAATTATTATGTTACCATTATGATATTAGGAATATGTATTTATTGTTAATATGTGCGTATTAATATTATTTATTATTGTCATTATGGGATTACTACTATTAATATTATTATTATTATTATTATTATTATTATTATTATTATCATCATCATTAGTACCATTATTATCGTTTTTACTATTGTTATTTATTATTATTACTATTATTGTTATTATTATGTTCATTATTATAATGATTAATTATTATTTTATTTTATTATACATTTTTTATTATTATTAAATATTTTTGATTTTTATAATCCCTATGATTTAATTGCGGGGGGTATTAGCCTTTGGGCTTCACGTACCCTAAGCTGTGAGGGAATATATATATATATATATATATATATATATATATATATATATATGTATATATTTATTTATTTATTTATTTTTTACATGTATGTATAAAGTCATAAAAAGGAATAATTTAAAGAATTATTAGATTAACTTAGGGATAATTTTAAATTAATTAGGTACCGTTCGTAAGAACGGGTGCGTAGGGGGTGCTCGTACCTTCCCCTCGCGTAACCGAACTCCCGGCCCCAACTCTGGTAATGTAGACCGATTCTACCCCTAACGGGGTAGTAATCATGTGTTCTAACCACACTAAAGGTTAGTGGCGACTCTGACCTTTTCCATGATTTTTCCATGAAAATATAAAAATGATTTTAATTTCCCCGCCCGGGGCACACGCGCTCCCGGGACGTCGCGACAGCTTGGCGACTCCGCTGGGGACAAACGAGAGTCGAGCCATTAATTAATTAGAAATTATCCCAAGTTCAAATTTAATAAAACTTTTAATTACTCCTTATTTTGTGAATATTGTAATTTGTAAATAACTTTGATTAATTGTAAATATTTAACTTCCATAATTTGTAAATAATCTCAATTAATTAAAAATATTTTGTTTCCTAATTTGTTGAACCTTAAATGTAGATATTTTGTTTCCAATTATTCTAAATAAGCATATTAAATTTAGATATTGTGAATAAGCATATTAATTATAGATATTGTGTATACTAATCGTAAATATTTTGTTTCCTTATTTTTGTTTCCAAATTTTTTTGAATAAACATATTAATTGCATATTTTGTGTTTCCTTATCTTTTGAATATATGTATTAATGGTAGATATCTTGTTTCCATATTGTTTATAGCATGTGAATAAATGTAGGGGATAGCGGGATTAGGTGAAATTTAAATGCACACACTTTCACGCTCTATACCCGAGCTTTCCTTACTAGGATTAGATAGGAGTGTAATAGCGTTTGTCCCCACGTGGCAGGGCTTATGGAGACCCGCGAACCACTCCACTCAGTTTAAACTTTGTCCAAACCCCTTTTGGGTGAGGATGGAGCTTAGATTGGGAACCTTTGTATATAGGGATTAAAGCTTACCCACACATACTTGTCTATAGTCTTCCCTAACTAGGATAGAGCCATGAAGGACCCTATATATATGTACCTACCCTAGGTTGGGACAGGAGCCACATCCTTCTCCATGTATAGTGTGTTGTATATAAGCTATGAGATACTTTGTATTATATCATACATTTGACATCAATTTAGACATGCATACTACTTTGCCAGTATTATGAAAAAGCCCAATAATGAGACCATGACCCATCCTTTTCAAAAATGAAGCATTTGGCCCAAGCATTTTAAAATATGGATCGGCCCAACCCTTTTCAAATAACTCGGGCCCAATTGTTTTGAAAAACCTAGGCCCAACCTCTTCCTAAGCAAGGATTCAGCCCAGGCCTGATTTTCAAAAATGGTAAAACCCAAATTTCAAAAGTGGGCTTCGGCCCTATTGTCTAAAAATATGGGCCAACATTTTTCTAAGCAAATCTAAGCCCAAGTCCTTTTAAAATCAGGGCCTGATCCCATCATGAAATATATTGAAGCCCATATTTTAATATGCTTGAGGCCCAAATGCACCCTAAAGTCCACAAGCCCGCATTGAACAAATCCAGTGGGTTGACTAACCTGGGTCAACCCTAACCTCTAATCATAATTTGACCCCTCATAGAATCTGAGGTCCATGGACCGTCATCAAGGAAAGAATGATTGAGAGAAGAATCGAATTGAAATTGTGATTGTCTTAATCTTGAAATCTCTCATTAGTGGAACTTTTCCTAGAATGCTGACAAAGTAGTTAGTTAGGATTACATTGCATCCATGCATTCATTCATAATTTCACACATAATCATGCATGATAAGTCACATGCATGGTCATATCTCTATTTGTATGTGTAATTGCACTAGTTGCATCCATGCATAAACACCTATTGCATACCCTAATCATGCATCAAAACACATTCACTCATGTAGTACATAATTGTGCATTCATGATTCTAAACAGGAAATTGCTGGTTTCCAGTTCAAAGAGGTCGTTTGAGTAATATAAAGCAATAATTGAGAACATCACGCATCAGTACAATACCAGGCGAAGAGCGAGAGAAATGAGTGAACAATTGGAAAATAGAGTCCTGGGTCTAGAACAAGGACAAGAAGAGATAAATGACAAGATAAGTAAGGTTCTGGAGTTACTAATGAACAAGGGAAAGGCAGTGCATGTTGATCCCGAAGTAGATGTGGACCCTGCTATCCCTCAGGATTCACCCCAGATCATGGACAAACATCAATTCCGCCACCTGGCGTCATGGGGGGTCCACCGCCAAATATGCCTCCTTTCATTTCTGCTATGCCAGCACAGGGGTTCCCAATAGTAGGAACTCCTCCATTAGTACCTTCTGATATGGGGATCAGCAAATCTGAGACTGAGCGTCGTTGTGACGTATTAGAAGAGCGCTTAAAAGCAGTGGAAGGTTCTAATACTTTCGATTCAGTTAATCCAAATGACCTTTGCTTAGTGCCTAAAGTCACCCTGCCGCCAAAGTTTAAAATGCTAGACTTTGAAAAGTTTGACGGGACCCGGTGCCCTCGAACACATTTAGTGATGTACTGCCAAGCAATGGCCGCTTACTCGGACAATGAAAAACTAATGATGCATTGCTTTCAAAGCAGTTTGACCAGGTCCGCTATCCGTTGGTACATTCAACAAGATAAGGCTCGGGTCCGCACTTGGAAGGACTTGGCTAGTGCCTTTATCACTCACTACCGCCATGTGACGGAAATGGCACTTGATCGAATGACTCTACAAGAAATGGAGAAGAAATGCACCGAAACATTCAGAGAATATGCTTACAGGTGGAGAGATATGTCAATCCAAGTGGACCCCCCGGTGAGTGACTGAGAGGCCATCTCCTTGTTCGTGAGCACATTAAAAGACCCCTACCGTACGCACCTTAGGGGAGCAACTCCCCATGATTTTATGGATATTGTGGCTGCGGGAGGAAGAATTGAAGGCGATATCAAGGCAGGCCTAGTCAAGGATAGTGGCTCGGAAACTGGTTTAGGCAAAAGGTGGACTAATAGGAAGAAGGAGGAAGAGGCTCAAATGATACAGGGACAGTTTAACTGGAAGAATCAGTACAACAGAGGTGGAAACCAATGGCCCAAGAGAAACTTTGGTTTTGAGCCCATGGTAAATCAAACGGCGCATACAGGAATAAGGCCCTAGATTGTTCACTCTGGTCCACCGAATCAGCAAGCACAAGATAGGAATGTGAATAGAAACTTCCGAAGGGTGGACCCTATTCCCATGACATATGCCGAATTATTTCCTCAGCTGCGGGAAAGGGGGATGGTATCTGCAATCCCTGGGACGCCCGTTGCGAACCCTCCTCCACAGTGGTATGATCCTGGGGTTCGTTGTGAGTACCATGCTAACTCTCCCGGCCATACTATTGACAGATGTTGGGCATTCAAGCATAAGGTGCAATCATTAAGAGATGCTGGATGGTTAGCATTCGACGACAAGCAACCGAGAGTCCAGGGGAATCCTTTGCCCAAACACGAGGAAGGAAGTGGATAACATATCCAGGAGGTTCCCAAATCAATGGTTTCAGTCGTTATCCACCGAGGCTAAAGTGATGGAGTACCGAACTTTTGACTATCTAATCCTTTTCAATTGATGTGCTTTTGTTTTCCATTGTTATTTGCTTTTTGTAATCCATGGAAGCCTGTGTCTCGAAATATTTTCTATATTCAATAAAATGAATTATGCATTTCATTATCTCACTTGCATCATGAGTTCATTTGCCAAATTTTGTTTACTTATGTTTCATGCCGGAATAGGGAAAGTAATATTGCCAGTGTTCATGAGTTAGAAAGATATGTTAAAGGATGAAACAATCATTGAATTCAGACGTTATGAAGAAGTATCTTACTTTCCAAGGAATTCAACAAAGCGGCTATGCTGTTTTAATAATTTCCTATTAATTAATCACTCATGTTTTGATCAAATGATGGATGGCCTCTTTGGCCGACCAGTTATCCCTAAAAGAACCTAAACAATGATTTACCATTTGTTAACCAAATTGAGCCTGAATGTTAAACCAGCTTTTTCTTAAAAGTCAGATCACCAAAAATCCAACCTGGGTTTGGGTCCCTTAGCGTTTGGCAAATCATTTGAGACAATAGTCATTACCAAAAGGATGGCGGGCCATTCCTCTGCTACCCAAAAGAAAGTCAAAGAAGAAATCCCTTGCAAACCCTTTTTGAGCCTGAAAGATTCATTTCTTAACCCGTCAAAGGATCACACCCCACACTGGGGCAGTTTAAAAAATCAGTCCCAAATGAAGTCCAAATGAAAATGAAGTCTAGATCCCTTTTTAAAAGGAAAAGTGAAAGTTGCAGTAAAAGAAGGAAAAGAAGATTGAATGATGAAAGGAAAGAGAAAGAAAAAGAAAAGGGAGAAGAAAGAAAAATATGGGACATACTACATATGTGATCTTTGACCGAATTACCCTCGATGAAATCGATAAATTTTGAGCCTTATTTAAATCTTTCTTTCTTCAACCCATACCCTTAGCCTACATTACAGTCCAAAAGAAAGTCCTGACCAGATTGGTATACATTGTTGTCTCTAATGATTTGTCAGACTCAATACTGAGTCTGAACTACGTAATGACCTGATCCTGAAAAGGTACGTAGGCAGCTTGTTTAAATAACAAGTTCGGTCAACATCTTACAAAGTGCCTCAAATCGAACTAGGGGCATAAAACATCATTTGGGGTGATATTTTTTAGCCTTAGTTTCCCTTTTATTCTGAAGTCCTACATCCTTAAGCCTGTGTTTCGTCCCGAGTCTTAAAGACCATCTTGAGATCAAAGCATGGGTTGATGAAACAGGGGCAGTTGAAGAGAAGGACAGCCATCGAGGCTGGGAAATCAACGTTATACGACTTTTGAATACTGGTATGAATTTTTTCCTATGATAACATTAAAACATGGTAAAACATTTATTTTGTGCAGATGGCCTTGTGATTTAGCAAGTTGATGTCATAGTTGCATAATCATTCCTCGTTCCTTAAAAAAAAAAAAAAGAGGAACCCTTCTTACTCTTTAGAGCATTAAAAGAGGATGGATAGTCAAAGAGTTTCAGAATCACCAGAAATTTCTATAAAGGAGAACCTTGTGGAGAAAGAGCAGTCAAACTGGGGCAAATGTTATGTCAAGTTCAAAAGGAATCCAACAATAGAGTCAAGATCGGTGGCAGATGAATTTAACTGGGGCAAATTCCGAGTTGAGTCTCAGTAGGTCCCATTCAAGCACTTTCTTATCGGATTGGAATAGGAAATCAGAGTCAAGATCAGCTGTAGGTCCATTCAACTGGGGCAGATTTGTGATTTTTGAGCTGAGTTAATCACTTTCATGACTGGATGAATAAAGAAGATTAAGCCAAGATCAGTTACAGATCCATTCAAATATGGCGAGTTTCATATGGAGACCAAAGATGAGGACATTGATCACGAGTGCATTGGGAGAAAAGATTCATGCATTGTCATGCATTACCCCAAATTTCATGCATTGCCATACATATCATGCATTACCTAGATTTCATATATTCCCATGCATTCCATGCATTACCATTCATCTCATGCATTGTCATTCATTTCATGCATTATCATCCATTGCATGCATTAACTACATTTCATGTATTACCATACATTTTATGCATTGACATGCATTTCACGTATTACCATACATTTTATGCATTGCCTTGCATTTCACGCATTGCCATACATCTTATGCATTACCATACATCTTATGCATTGCCATGCATTTCATGCATTACCATACATCTTATGCATCGCCATGCAATTTATGCATTACCTTATATTTCACACATTACCACACATCTCATACATTGTCATGCATTTCATGTATTACCATGCATCTTATGCATTGTCCTGCATTTCATGCATTACCATACATTTTATGCATCGCCATGCATTGCATGCATTACCTACATTCTATGTATTACCAATACATCTCATGCATCACCATTGTGCATTTCGTACATTACCCAAAAAAATAAAAACATAAAAAAAAAAATGCATACATATGATCACAAGTTGGTAACATGCATATTAATAGCCACATATCACTGCATTATAAGTTAGCAACATGCATACATATAGCAACATATCATTGCATTCTAGCATCACAAGCAGCAATAGAACACCTTTCACACTTGTCTTGAGCTATCGAATGATTATTTGACATCCTTGATAGAGAGATTTCAGTTGTGTTTAATTCTAAGCTGGGGTAGCTGACCCCAAGCACACATTGATTTACTTGAAAAACTGAGGCAAGTTGACCCTAGACACACATTGATTTATTTTAAAACTGGGGCAACAGATCCCACAGACAAGGGGATTCATTCAATGACATTCAGACTTTACCCCAAGAGCATTTTCCAAATAGAGTAACAACTTTCCAAACTTTGCTTTCACACCTTGTTACTAGTTGAGGTGGCTCGGATCATCGTGTCCCTGCGGCTCGGATTCTTACATTCGAAGCAAGCCATCATTGTGTCCCATGGCTGGATCATTGTATCCCTACGGCTCGGATTCTTACATTCGAAGCAAGCCATCATTGTGTCTCATGGCTAGATCATCGTGTCCCTACGGCTCGGATTCTTACATTCGAAGCAAGCCATCATTGTGTCCCATGGCTGGATCGTCGTGTCCCTACGGCTCGGATTCTTACATTCGAAGCAAGCCATCATTGTGTCCCATGGCTGGATCGTCGTGTCCCTACGGCTCGGATTCTTACATTCGAAGCAAGCCATCATTGTGTCCCATGGCTGGATCGTCGTGTCCCTACGGCTGGGATTCTTACATTCGAAGAAAGCCATCATTGTGTCCCATGACTGGATCATCCTGTCCTTACGGCTCGGATTCTTACATTCGAAGCAATACATCATTGTGTCCCATGGCTGGATCGTCGTGTCCCTACGGCTTGGATCTACATTCGAAGCAAGCCATCATTGTGTCCCATGACTGGATCATCCTGTCCTTACGGCTCGGATTCTTACATTCGAAGCAAGCCATCATTGTGTCCCTACGGCTCGGATTCTTACATTCGAAGCAAGCCATCATTGTGTCCCATGGCTGGATCGTCGTGTCCCTACGGCTCGGATTCTTACATTCGAAGCAAGCCATCATTGTGTCCCATGGCTGGATCGTCGTGTCCCTACGGCTCGGATTCTTACATTCGAAGCAAGCCATCATTGTGTCCCATGGCTGGATCTTCGTGTCCCTACGGCTCGGATTCTTACATTCGAAGCAAGCCATCATTGTGTCCCATGGCTGGATCATCGTGTCCCTACGGCTCGAATTCTTAAATTCGAAGCAAGCCATCATTGTGTCCCATGGCTGGATCATCGTGTCCCTACGGCTCGGATTCTTACATTCGAAGCAAGCCATCATTGTGTCCCATGGCTGGATCATCGTGTCCCTACGGCTCGGATTCTTACATTCGAAGCAAGCCATCATTGTGTCCCATGGCTGGATCATCGTGTCCCTACGGCTCGGATTCTTACATTCGAAGCAAGCCATCATTGTGTCCCATGGCTGGATCATCGTGTCCCTACGGCTCGGATTCTTACATTCGAAGCAAGCCATCATTGTGTCGCATGGCTGGATCATCGTGTTCCTACGGCTCAGATTCTTACATTCGAAGCAAGCCATCATTGTGTCGCATGGCTGGATCATCGTGTCCCTACGGCTCGGATTCTTACATTCGAAGCAAGCCATCATTGTATCCCATGGCTGGATCATCGTGTCCCTACGGCTCGGATTCTTACATTCGAAGCAAGCCATCATTGTGTATCATGGCTGGATCATCCTGTCCCTACGGCTCGGATTCTTACATTCGAAGCAAGCCATCATTGTGTCGCATGGCTGGATCATCGTGTCCCTATGGCTCGAATTCTTACATTCGAAGCAAGCCATCATTGTGTCCCATGGCTGGATCATCATGTCCCTACGGCTCGGATTCTTACATTCGAAGCAAGCCATCATTGTGTCCCATGGCTGGATCATCGTATCCCTACGGCTCGGATTCTTACATTCGCAGCAAGCCCTCCCTGTGTACCTCAACTTGGATTCTTACATTCAGTGCATCTCATGTTGGCAGAAATAAACAACTTTTGATTAACCTGAAAAGCCATAGAGAGTTGAATGGCTTGGCTAAAATAGGTGTCTTTTATCTTTGCAGGCTTGTTGCTACAAAAAACGTATGAGAGTTCCTACCGTTACATTGAAGCAACTAAGCCTACAAAGAGGGGCAGCTGTAGACACCCTATTTTTGCCCTAGCTAAATAAAACACTGGGTCCCCTCTTATTTTATTATTATTATTATTATTATTATTATTATTATTATTATTATTTTCCTATATTATTAGTACTTTACTATTATTTTGCTATTGTTATTATTATTTTTCATTTTTTTTTATTACTAGTACTTTGATTATCTTTATTTTATTTTTACTTTACTATAATTATTTTTATTTTTCATTTGTTTTATTGTTTTTGATATATTATTATTATTATTATTATTATTATTATTATTATTTTATTTATTCTTATTATTATTATTATTATTATTAATTTTCACTAATCTTATTATTATTATTATTATTATTATTATTATTATTATTATTATTATTATTATTTTTCATTAGTATTATTATTATTACTTTTATTTTTATTTTTTACTTCTATTTTATTATTATTATTTATTATTTTCATTATTATTTTTAATTTTCATTATCATTATTATTAGTATTTTTTATTACTATTATTACTATTATTTTATTTATTATTATTATTATTATTATTTTTCATTAGCATTATTATTATTACTTTTATTTTTATTTCTATTTATATTGTTTATTATTATTATTATTATTATTTCTTATTTTCATTATTATTGACAATATTTTTAATTATTATTATTATTAGTATTTTACCTTTATTATTACTATTATTTTTATTATTTTATTTATTTATTTATCTTTGTTATTACTATTATTATTATTATTTTATTATTATCATTATTTTTACCTTATTATTATTATTATTATTATTATTATTATTATTATTATTATTATTACCATATTAATAATTATTTTCATATATATTATTTCCAAAAGAAAAAAATACCATAAACCAAAAAGGAAAGGGGAGATTTAGGGTTTCTAATTTTTTCTCATAAAAAGGCCTTTTCTTCTCTTCTAAAAGGGGCGCACAGTGAAAAAAAGAAAAATCCGTTTCTTCCTCTGCTGTCTGTCTCTCCCACACCCACAGCCGAGACCCTCTGCCATCACCACTCTCTCCTCATCCTCCACAGCCTCCTTGTTCCTCACTGAACCAGCCGAGACCCTCTGCCAGCACCACTCTCTCCCCATCCTCCACAGCCTCCTTGTTCCTCACTGAACCAGCCGACAACCCCCTGTTTACCCCCTCGGTCTTTCACTCCGAATCAGCTTAACTCCGGCAACGACCCAGCATATCTCCGGCAACCATCCCGCTGCTGCAACTCCATCCCCACTGCTCCGGCCACTGTTGACGTCGAAGTAACCTCCGGCCATACCAGGCAATACCTTCGAGCCCCCTGGCTACCGAGCACTACACCAGAACCTCTGCAGTGGTCTCTGCACAGCAGCTCCTCGGCCTTCCTCAACCACCGTCGAGACCTGAGCAGATCACCAGAACTCTCCAACAACCTAGCCAAGACCAACCTCGGCTCCACCTCTGCAACGCCGGCACCTTACTCTGGCCTTCCCTGTAAGTTCCTGTAGACCCACCATCCTCACACACAGCACCCTTGCTGGGAGTATCCCTTACCCACTGTAACCGCACAAACACACACACGCACCCACACCTCCAGACAAGCACACACATACTGACTTTTCCTTTTTTTCTATTTTACATTTATTAGGTTTTATTGTAAATAGCAATAATTGTTTAAGTATACCCCTCCCCCCGGTTATTTTTGGGTGTAGTTTTTATAGGATACTAACTGATCTATTATGGTTGCAGGATTTTTATTGAGGATTATTTCAATTTTTAAAAGGTCAAATTACATTATTTGCACATATTAGATATTTGATATATATATTTATACATATATATATATATATATATATATATATTTTTGCTTTGGGGTTTTAATCCTTAAAGTTTAAACTTTTCATATATTTGCCTCTATATGTATATATTATATTGACCATATTAGCATTATTATTTGTATATTATTGATAGTAATATCATTATTATTTATATATTATGTTATCATGTTATTTTGTATGTTATTATTAATAATGTTGTCAGATTGTTCGTATATTACCATTAATAATATTATTGTATGATTTGTATAATATTTCTAATATTGTTATCACATCATAGGTGTATTGTTATTATTAGTATTATATGATTTATATATTATTATTAGTAATATTATTATATAGTTGGTTTATTAATATTAGCATTGGCATTATATTAATTATATTAGCATTAGTATTACGTAATTTGTATATTATTATTAATTACATGATTGCGTTATTCTTATGTTATTGGTTTGTATATTGCTATTAGTAAAATTACGGCATGGTTTGGATGTTATTATTATATTAATTATCATATTGATTTTATTAGTATTGATATTCTATTGTTTGCATATGGTTGGTATTGTTATTATGTAGATTGTTTCATTATTATGTTTAGGTTTATATAGTTGATTAGCATATTTTATATTTTGGTTACGGTTGGCATGTTGATATATCTAGTAATATTGTGTTTAGTATTTTAGTGTATTTAGCATGTTAGTTTTAAGGTATGTTCAATATTATAATGGATATTACTTATTATATATTTATTACTATCATATTTGTAGTATTTTAATGTACACAATATCATTTATCTTGGTAACCTTAGTATTTTGAGATTATTATTGTATATTAGGGTATATTTAAAATTGCTGCCTTACTACTATATATTCTTAAACATTGTATATCATGTTTTGATTTATTGTGTTCTCATATTTTGATTTATTGTATCTTGATGTACTTTTAGGGTTGAAGTTGCTTTCATATAAATTATGTACTTAAGGTTTTCTTGGTCATTATTGTACTCACTTTGTATTTAATGTGTGTATAGTTAAGGTTGGGTATTAAGTTTGGCAACCATCTTGTATTTATTATTCTCAGCAATACCTTGTTTCCATAACTTCGTTATTTCTTTACTTGTGCATAGGATCCCATGTTTTAATTTGAAATTTGGTTTATCTCTTTTGTCAATTATTTCCATATGGGTGTAAAGGCATTTATAGGATATTAGGGGTGTGTACCATTAGGAAGATTGTTATTATTACCTTTTGTTTATAGTGTATTATTATTATTATCATGTGTGAAATTATTATGTTACCATTATGATATTAGGAATATGTATTTATTGTTAATATGTGCATATTAATATTATTTATTATTGTCATTATGAGATTACTACTATTAATATTATTATTATTATTATTATTATTATCATCATTAGTACCATTATTATTGTTTTTACTATTGTTATTTATTATTATTACTATTATTGTTATTATTATGTTCATTATTATAATGATTAATTATTATTTTATTTTATTATACATTTTTTTTATTATTATTAAATATTTTTGATTTTTATAATCCCTATGATTTAATTGCGGGGGGTATTAGCCTTTGGGCTTCACGTACCCTAAGCTCTGAGGGAATATATATATATATATGTATATATTTATTTATTTATTTATTTTTTACATGTATGTATAAAGTCATAAAAAGGAATAATTTAAAGAATTATTAGATTAACTTAGGGATAATTTCAAATTAATTAGGTACCGTTCGTAAGAACGGGCGCATAGGGGGTGCTCGTACCTTCCCCTCGCGTAACCGAATTCCCGGCCCCAACTCTGGTAATGTAGACCGATTCTACCCCTAACGGGGTAGTAATCATGTGTTCTAACCACACTAAAGGTTAGTGGCGACTCCGACCTTTTCCATGATTTTTCCATGAAAATATAAAAATGATTTTAATTTCCCCACCCGGGGCACACGCGCTCCCGAGACGTCGCGACAGTTAGTGATAAATGATTTCAATACAAAGGATTGATCTTGAACTTGCCTTCTCTTTATTGCTTTCATTTACATGCTTTGCTTTACTACTTTTGATTTATTGCTTTGATGATTAAGGAAGGATGCAATAAGGAATAGTACTACTACAGTTTCAGTAAGGTAGAAGTAGTTGGCTATGTATATGAGGAGGTGTTCGTGTGATTGTTGAGATAGGGTATACTTCGTTCCCAACCGTGCCTGCACTACTACAGTTTCAGTAAGGTAGAAGTAGTTGGCTATGTATATGAGGAGGTGTTCGTGTGATTGTTGAGATAGGGTATACTTCGTTCCTGACCGTGCTTTGGACGGTTGGTGCACCCTTGCTACCCTGTGCCCTTGAATGACCCTCTCCCACTTTCGTATAAGACGCTCATGTTAGTACTCTTATGTATACCTGGTTGAACGTAGTTAGAGGAACGAAGTCCGGCGTTTGATTCATGTCTTAGCTTCACTTTATAGGATTAGGGTACTTTAGATTTTACTTGCTTTCCAGTAGTTGATAGAAAAACACTCATTGCAAAATACCACCTTTTTCACTTTCTTTTACACAAGGCATTAATAAATTGGTTGAGAAATGGTTCACAACTGCACGGTTTAGTCCCTGTGGATCGACACCCAAATTTCCCACTTTTTACTAGATTTGGGATGGTTAGGTAGTATAAATGTTATTTTTGGTAGTTAAGGACCCAAGCCTTTGCAAGCCTACTAGTATGCCAAGTTCCTTAAGGACCTGTGCACGCAGAAGGGAAAATCTATGGTGCATATGAACAAACAAGTTAGGCTAGTTGAGTATGTGAGCTTGTTAGCTTTGGTGTATTCCCAAGAGGGGGGTGAATTGGGTATTTAAAACTTTTGCCTCCTAGGATAAACTAGATCAGCAGTATTATGTAACCTAGGGTTTGTCTATGCAATTATAAATCCAATCATTCATAATAAAACATACACGTGTAGTAAATAAATTGTAGAAATGTAAATTGCACACACGATATGTTATCGAGGTTCGGCCAACTGTGCCTACATCCCCGCCTTTAGCTTGCAAGCTTGAGGATTCCACTAATTCTCACTTAATGGGTGGAGTGGCACCGGTTGCAATCAGATCAATTAGCAGGGCTAACCTCAACCTACACCTTACTAGGATGGTGCACCTAGCTTTCCTAATCGGGTTTAAGCCAATCCGGGACTATTCCACAGGGCTAGTCTCCCTCTTCAGGCCCACGCATAGAATACAACAAATGTATATGAAATTTTTGGTACATGAAAATATGCTTCTTAATTAAGTAGACCTTGTACCGATTCAGCACAAGCACTAATCAAGGCAAACCAATAATGTAGGAATTTATAAGCTCGGTGTTCTACGTGTGCAATCAACGCCTAAAGTTTTGTCTATAGTCAATCAAGCACAAGAGTGTGTCTACAAGCTAATCTTTGAAACTAAGCGAAGATAAAATCTCAATCTCAGTTTTGGGTTTCAAAGATTTGAACTAATAGCAATTTAGAATATCTCAAAAAGAAAAAAAAAATAGTTTTCTCAATATCAATGCATAAAGATATATTCAATTCAAAGCTTGTAAAATATTTTTGCACACAAAAATATAAGCCTAATGAATCTTGCAATCCAAATGCAAAGACCCACTTAGTTGTAGGAATTTTTCCCAACCAAAGATTTATTGGCAAAATCAATGGGAAAAATTCTTTACTCAACCCTCTAATAAAAATTACAATCACAAATGCAAGTGAGGGTATCTAACAATGTAGAATGATGAATAAAACACTCACAAACTTGTATTTATAGGCATTGGCAAAATTATAGTCGTTGGGGACATATAGGGCATTCTTAAATTTTTTTTAAAACAGTTTAGAAAAAATAACCCTGTTTAATCGTCTTAACCATGGTAAAAATATAAAACAACCCAAAAGTTTTAGGTAGCTGACCCACGGTTTGGTCGCCTGAACTGAATCAATGAGAAAAGCAATTTTTCAAAGTTTGGGTGCCTAAGTCGAGGTTCGGTTAGCTGAATATATGCGATTTCCACACTACCTGAGGTTCGGGTGCCTAGTCTGAAGTTCAGTTAACTTAACTCATATGTTCAGTCGCCCGAGGATGATTTTAACGCTGAGGTTCGGGTGCCCAAGTTGGTGGGAAAGTACCTAACACAGGTTTGGTCGCTCGTGGAAGATATGTTAATTTTAGGTTTGGTTTTCTGAACTCAGGTCAACACTTTGACTTGTCCACGATTCGGTCAACCGAGGCAGTCTGAACTGCCAGGTTCAATTGCCCAAAACCTCACAGTTTTACCCTTTATGTACATTTTTCTCTTCAACTAATTCTCGTGATATTATAACTGATTTTGGGGACATTCTTATGTGTAAGTGTTGGGACCTAGAGTCTTTCTAAGGTCATTTTGCTTGCCAAAAAAATTCGGCGTCGGTCAACTGGATCCCTAAGGTCTTGAGAAAGTCGTACATGTATGATATTCTTTAATATTACAAACCTCTCCTATTTTACTATTATAGACCCGAAATGAACATAATATAAATTACAATAAATGAGTCTTCAGGGTCTTTAGTCTTCAAGTTTACACATGCCATCAAGTGATCTTGCTAATATAAGCCTGCAAACAAACGTGATAGACATTAAATACCAGAGTATTTGTCATAACCAAAATAGGGTATGACCCATGGGGTCAACAGAGCTCAATTCTCTTAGGACATCTTCCTTCAAAAATGAAAGACCCCAGCACTCCAACCATCTCATGTGTAATTGGTGATAACTCTATTGATAGGGATTTTTTAGACTTAGGGGTGAGTGTGAACCTCCTTCCGTACTCGGTATTTAAGCAATTCAACTTAGGAGAGCTAAAGCCTACCCCAGTACCTTGAGGTTCGCCAAACAATTAGTAAAATGACTCCGGGGTGTGATAAAGGATGTTTTGCTCAAGGTTGAAGAGTTCTACTATCCTGTTGACTTCATTGTCTTGGATATGGAACCTTCAGACCTAACTAAAGACCCAATCCCTGTCCTATTAGGGTGACTATTCTTAGCTATGGCTAATGCCTGCATTCAATGTAGGTAGGGGATTATGGACGTGACCTTTGGCAACATGTAGCTTCAACTGAATGTATTCCACACTTCCCAACATCCACCCGATGATGTCCAGCTATGGTGATGGATGAATGTGTTGAGGAAGCAGCTCCATCAATTCTATGGAAGGACCCTCTAGAGGATGCACTTCAGCCTAAGAACCCCTTTATATCTAGCCTAGAGGACCCATACGAGCATATTCTGGCCATTCATTATTTTGCCTCCAGTTTAGAGGGACGGCTATGGGTAAGTGAAACCTGGTTTAATAAAGACATGGAGGAAGAAACCCCTATTTCCAAACCAGGGGCGAGTTTAGCATGAGTGTGCATTTAGTCTAGCTAAAAATGGTAAACTTAGC
Source organism: Malania oleifera (assembly GCF_029873635.1). NCBI lineage: Eukaryota > Viridiplantae > Streptophyta > Magnoliopsida > Santalales > Ximeniaceae > Malania > Malania oleifera. Next base: position 56,055,123 of record NC_080422.1, on the reverse strand, counting down.
ACTTCCGAGAGGCAACCCAAGTATTTTTTTTTCTTCTCCTCTTGAGTCCTTAGGGTGTACATAGTAGTGTAAATAGGGTTTAGAGTTATTAGGATAGGTTTTAGGTAGTTGGGGTGCGACTAGGGAGCGATCAGCACACATAGGTGCAACCTGGTCAATGCCCTGAAAGTCCTTTAAGCATCCAAGGTACTGAGAAGTTCGATCAGGTGCGCGACCATCACTTCTTTGGTGCAACCTAGTTGAGTCTCTGAACTTGCCTAGACTTGTAAATTATCGAGAGAGTCAACCGTGTGCGTGACCAATATTGATCTATGTGCGACCTAGTCGTGAATCAATATTCCCATCTAAGTTGAGGGGTGCAACCAGGCGTGACTAGTACGAGAGCTGGTGCAACCTGGTCAAGAATATCGAAAGTCATTTAAAACCCTTTTTCACCTGTGACTCTTCAACTCCCACCCTCTTCACTTCTTGGTTGATCCTCGTCACCCCTCTCTTTAACTTAGTTGCCCGAGCTCCAAGCACCATCTCTGAGCCTCCGATGACCCTCTAGCCACTAGATTTGGCTTCAATGATCTTCCTTTTGTGTAGAACCTTGTTTGGCGATATAGAGTTTTGGCTACTTGCCTCGTTTGCAACTATACCTCCTCCTTTTCTCCATTGGTCATCCCCTCCCCCTTCCAGTGACTATGCATCTATGCTCCAACTCACAAACTGACGACAAAAGAGCCAAATCCCTGTGATCTAGGTGGCAGAGGGTCACATACCCATCAAGGAATGAGTCATCGTCATGGGGGCACATAGCCTTAGGAGAGTAGGAGCAGCTGGTACTAGACGTGAGTGCATCACAAGCACAACATAAGGGGAGCCCTTCATCTTGGGCACATTCTTATATACTAGCAACTTCGGTTCCAATCCCGACTATTTGCCCAAGGCATCCGGAAACCAGGCAGTCATTTAGTACAGTTCAGCTAACCACGCCACTTCCCCCTCTTACCCCTAAAATTCAAGGCTTGATGGTGGCAATGGTACAAGCAATAGCCACTGGCAACCTCCTCTGGCTCTAGCAGTGCTCCTGACAACCCTTATTCAGTTTCTGATTCTGACTCTAAGTCAAACAAGGACTAGGAGTTTAGGAGCCAGTTTTGAGCTCTGTTTACGCACTATGCTTTGGAACACTTTTTCTTTTCTTTTATTTTCTTTCATTGTATTTCTTATATGAATACCACCATGTCTTTGAAAGGTTGTACAAGTGCTTTTGATGTTTCTATATACATTGTACTACCTATGGATATAATGAATATTGCATGGTGCTTTTGAATTGTCTTTTTTACTTCAGTGTACTATTACATCCTCTTTCCATTTTTAGATTATTTGGTTGTTACTGACGTAGGTACACTGGTTGATTTAATTGCACCATGCAGTGTTTCCTCTCCCATGTATTCTAGGTTCTTTATTTCCACACTTCAGTGAGGACACTGAAGTTTTAAGTTGGGGGTGGGGGTAGGATGACTTGACTCTAAAAAAAACCTTAGAGGTTAACTCTTAAGTATAAGAGTGTCAGCATATAGTAATTAAGGAATTCCCTAAGTCATCTCCACAAGGAACGGTGTATGTTTATTCCAAATTTTACTATTACCTAAAATGGAAGGAATTAAAATACTACAACTAACTAAAATGGTATTTACAATGGAATGAGGTTTCCGAACATGATTCAAAGATGGTTCTTTTCTTGCTTTTGTGTGAGTTAGTAAATTAACTTTTTAATGAACTAGATGAAATTAAAAATGCATCATGTTATAAAAGCTAAGTAAGACATAAAATATGGTTATGTAACAAGTTTGAAATTCACGTACTGATGTCCATGTCACCAACACTATTTTTGCCCCTATATTATAAGAAATTGAGGATGTGTGTTGAATGAATAGTGATTATCCTTGCTTCGAGGATCTAAACCACATTCAACAACATCATATAATCCATTATTTCTACAATAAATGGCAAAATATGGTGTTCATGCTCTAATGGGCATTTTTATCGAACAGCTTGTGTGCAACCTTGTTACTTAACCAACTCCTAGTCTTCTTGTTTTTTAAAACATCCCATAAACATAAATCAAACATAAACAATTACTCCAAACCAATGCAACCAATATAATTTATCTAATGATCCATTCAAACAATAAATTAAACAATAACAAAATTAAACAAACCAAACGACCCAATGTTTAAACATTCAACTATGAACTTAAACACGAGAATTCCATTCATTTAATAAACATTCAACCATGAAATTTCCAATCTAACATTAACCTGAAAAAAAAAATTTCAAACTAATAACTTACATAAAACAAATTTAATCCAACAAATAAGCCAAATATGGTATTGAAATGACAAGAAATTAAAGCAAATAAAAGGGCAAACAGTGGAGGAATGAAGGAGAGAAGAGGGGGAATTGTAGTGTGGCCGAACGGAGGAGATTCCTCTCTAGGTTTGGCTACTGTAATGTCCCCAATTCCTAGCCATGCAAACCTCCAAAAATGGCCCTCAAAATAAGCACAAAAATGAAGAACACAAGAACAAAAAAAAAAAAAGAAAAAATAAAAAAGAATAAAGAATAAAAAAGAAAAAACAAAAAACAAGGAGAAAGAGGAGGAGAGGAGAGAAGAAAAGAGAGCTATGGCTGAATGGAGGGGATTCCTCTCTAGGTTTGGCCGCTCCACATCCTAGCAGCGTTGCACTCACCGCACAGCCTCCCAACCTCCCAACTCACGGCTGCACACAAACTCCTCCCCCCGCCCCCCCCCCCCCTTTGCTACCCTAGTTGTGTGGAATTCTCCCTTGTGCACATGGGCCTATTTTGGGTGGCCCATGTGGCTCTTTTCTTCATAGCATGGTTGCCATTACAGCCCACACACATGTGCACACGGCTTTTGCTTGTTAAAACACATTTTTCACCTTAAAATTCAGCCCAAACTGTGTTGGATCATTTAAGTAGGCACGTAGGCCTATTTGGATGGCCCATGTGGCTTATTTTCTCTTCAAGCATGGCTGCCCTTGCAGTCCACACACATATGCAAGCCCCTTACTCCCATTAAAACCCAATTTCAGACAAGAATAGCCACATGGGCCTTCTTTGCACGGCCCATATTCTTGCTTCTCTTTAATCTTCATGGTCCCTTTATGAAATTAAGATCCTTCAAGTGTGTCATCCTTGTGCATTCCATGTTCATTGCTTAAAATGCTTGGCCTTCACCCTTTTATTCTCGAACATTGCCCTACAATAATTAAACAAGAATGTTTGTAAATTTACGGGCAAAGAAGGGATAATTATCTTAATATCATCAATTGAGCTTAATGTTAAAATACTGGACATAATTAGGTGTTTAAGTAAAATTATAACACTTAATTAACGTATTTAAACACCTAATTATAAAAATTTCATGTGTAATCACACCCCCAACTAACATTTTTCTAGTCTTTAGCAAATAATGTGAATGCATTCATACTTGGGGAATAGCAACCATAATTCCAATACTTTTGAAAATCACATGCCATGAAATAAGTTTATTAAGTTTAGGAACATAGGAAACAGATTAATCAAGTTAAATATCAACTGCAAGATTTGTACACCATTTAGTAAATCAACCAAGGTAATGAAATGTAACAAAGCTCGTTTGCATGGGAATAAGACTAGAATTCAAAGATTGACTACCAATAGACATTAACAGCTACAATCACAATAGTTAATCTGAGACAACCACACGGTCTTACTATATTTCAAAACCATTGTAGTGGCAACTTTCACACTATTACACTTTGAAAGGCACACCCTTTCTTATTTAGTTACGACCCCGATAATAGGAAGCCTTTTCCAATACACAATCGTTTCCCTCTTTTTATTTTTATTTTCTTTTTCCTTTTTTCAATTGATCCCTGGCTTGTTTCTTATTTTCATTTGTTTCAATTTTTTTTTTTACTTTCTTTTTTCTTAACTAAGCCATTAGGATATGGTTCATTAGATTCCCAAACAATTGAAGTATATATAAACCAATAACGACCTAGGGTAGTCTTTCTAAGTATTCTGACCTGTGTTGTGTGTGTTTAGCAAGAATTTTAACATCCTTCCTTTTGTTGAAACTAAGTGAAATGGATAAATTTTCCTTTTGATTTAAACTTTGATTTGCACTACATCATATGTGTTCCATGTCCTCAAAATAAACAAAAAAATTTAGCATGTAACGTTCACAAATAAGGAATTTAGTTTGCTCAAAGCTCAATACTAGCACTTTCCCAAGGTGTACCAAACTGTCTAACACATGCAAATATCCAGTAAGAAATTACACAAAGGAAATAAACTAAAAGAAACACAACAAGAAATAAAATAACAAAAAAACAAAGACAACAACACTCAGCAGTCACAAGGAACCTGGACAATCAGCGTTTCATCACCTAGATCAGTAGTCACAAGGAACCTGGTTTAAGACGCTAACCGTTCACCATGAAGGGTGTACTACCCTTCAGATTCTGAATTACTAATGCTCCATGGGAATGAATGTTTGTGACAATATAGGCACCAATCCATGGTGATTTCAACTTACTAGGAAAGATATGTAAACGAGAGTTGTAAAGAAGAACTTCCTGGCCAATTGGGGTGGATCTTTTTGTCATGCCGAATCTTCATACGCTCCTTCTCCAGCTTGGAATTGTCATATGCATCTTGATGAGCTTCATATAGTTCATTTATCTACAACTTTCCCAACCCTAAGGATTCATCAAGTGACAAGTTAACATGTTTAATAGCCCAAAGAGATCGATGCGGAATGTCAATAGGTAAATGACAAGCCTTTCCATAAACTAACCTATAGGAAGACATCCCTATTTTTGTTTTGAAAGCTATCTTGTAAGCCCATAAAGCATCAAGTAGTTTAACCGACTAATCTTTCCTATTTGGATGAGTAGTTTTCTCCAAAATCATTTTTACTTCTCTGTTTGCTAATTTAGCTTACCCATTCATTTGGTGATGATAAGGGGTGTAAACTCGATATGTGATGTCATATTTCTTCATGAGTGAAGAAAATGGTTTATTTCAAAAATGTTTACCCTCATCACTAATGATAACCTTAGGCACGCCAAAACGAGAAAATAAAGAAGGTAAAAATTTAAGCACAATGCGGTGGTCATCTATTTTACAAGCAATAGGCTCAACTCATTTTGAAACATAATCCACAGCCAACAAAATAAAAGTGTTCCCAAATGAGACTGGGTAAGGCCCCATAAAGTCATGTCCCCAACAGTAAAAAATTTAAAAGGTGATAATGGGGGGAAAAGGCATCATGTCTCTTTTACCAATGGTTCCTACTTTTTGACATGACTCACATGCCTTAAAAAAATTGTAAGCATCTTTAAATATGGAAGGCCAATACAACCGACTCTGCAAAATTTTGGCTACTATCTTTTTAGCAGAGAAATGACCACCACATGCACCCATATGGCAAAAGCTCAAAATAGAATAAAATTCATCATCAGGAATACACTGTCGAATCAATTGATATGATCAATATTTAAACAGGTATGGATCATCAAAATAAAAATGTCGTACTTGAGAGAGAAATCGGTGCCTATCCTATGTAGACCGGTCAGGAGGCATTTTTTCATTCACCAAGTAGTTGATTATGTCAGCAAACCAAGGAGCTTTCTGAACCACAAACAACTGCTCATCCAGGAAACATCAAGGGGAGGACTAACAACTGCAAAAGAAGGTGGTGGAAGTCTGGAGAGATGGTCGGCCACCACATTTTTAACTCCTTTCTTGTCCTTGATGGTGATATTAAACTCTTGAAGTAGCAATATACATCAGATTAAGCATCCTTTTGCATCTTTCTTAGCCAACAAATACTTCAAAGTAGAGGTCGGTGAAAATAATAACATGAGAACCAATAATATAAGCCCGAAATTTATCAAGTGCAAAGACCACAGCAAGTGATTCTTTCTCAATAGTGGTGTAATTTTTCTAGGCATCATTTAAGGTCCTATTGGCATAATAAATCACAGACAGCATGTTATCCACACAATGGCCCAAAACAGCCCCCAAGGCATGATAATTGGCGTCGATCATAATTTCAAAAGGAAGGTCCCCCCGCGGGGGTTGCAAAATAAGAGCGGTGGTAAGTGATTCCTTAAGGGTATCAAAATCTCTTTGGCACTTACTAGTCCAAACAAAGTCAACATTATTTTGCAAAAGAGTGCTCAAAGGTTGTGCAATGGAGCTAAACCCTTTAATAAATCGCCTATAAGAGCCAGCATGACCAAGAAAAGAACGAATATATTTAACTATCCTAGGGATAGGGAGTTTAGATATTAATTCAATTTTTTCCTTGTCAACTTTTATACCTTCAGAAGAAACTATGTTGCCTAAAATAGTTCCATGAGTGACCATAAACTAGCATTTTTCCCAATTAAGCACAGGGTTATTTTCTTCATATCTTTTCAAAACATGTGCCAGATTATGCAAATAGTTTTCAAATTTTTTTTTTCCAAAAATAGAAAAATCATCCATGAATATTTCACAAATATTCTCAATCATATCAGAAAAAATCCTCATTATGCATCTCTCAAACGTAGTTGGGGCATTGCACAAACCCGAAGGGTATTCTAGTAAAAGCAAAGGTACCAAAATGATAGGTGAAGGTAGTCTTCTCTTGGTTCTCAAGTGCTACAACAATTTGTTAGTACGTAGAAAAACCATCCAAGAAACAATAAAATGCATTACCAGCCATGCATTCTAAAATCTGGTCTGAGAATGGCAAGGGAAAATGGTCTTTCCTACTGGTGAATTGAGTTTTCTGTAGTCAATGCACATTCTCTAGCCAATTACCATCCAAGTGGGAATAAATTCATTTTCTTCATTTATAAAATAGTCGATCTAGATTTCTTGGGTACTACTTGAGTTGGACTTACCCACTTACTATTTTAGATGGGGTAGATGATACCCACTACAATCAGCTTGAGTACTTCCTTTTTGACGACCTCCTTCATGGTAGGGTTGAGCCTACGTTGAACATCTCGAATTGGTCTGACATGATCCTCAAGGTGGATCTTATGTGTGCAAATGGTAGCATCAATACCTTTGAGGTTGCCTATCGTCCACCCAATCGTGCCTGGATGTGTTCATAGGACTTCCAAAAACTGGGCTTCCTTGTTCTGATTAAGCTTCGAAGAAATCACAACAAGAAAGGTGTCTTCTTTAAGACCAAGAAAAGCATACTTTAAATCTTTGGGGAGTGGCTTCTGCTCCAACTGGGGAACTTCCTCCCCTGAAGATCTAAGTACTTCCAGTGATGGTAAAGCCTCAAATTGGGGCCGCCATCTAGCACCTGCGACTTGTATGCCAAGTGGTGAAGGGAAATTTTCCAAACAATCCAAAGCTTTAAAAATATTTTCATCAGTAGGGTTAGTCACCTCATTAAGTAAAAACTCAGAAGTTTGGAAAATAAACTCATTAGAGGGAGGGAAGATTGAACCATCCATTTCTACTAGTGCCAAAACCTCTACAGCATTTAGATCACTTGTATCATCTAAGTGGGCTGGCATTTTGCACACATTGAAGACATTCAATTCCACTCCCATATTTCCAAAGGTAAGCTCCAGAACACAACTTCTATAGTTGATTAGTGCATTGGATATAGCCAAAAATGGTCTCCCAAGGATGACAGGTGCTTGGGAAGTTTTGAAATTTGACTACTGCATATCCAGGATCACAAAGTCAACTAGACAGTAGAACTTTTCAACTTGTCCCAGCACATTTTCCACAACTCCCATCGGTCTCTTGATTGACCTATCAGCTAATTGTAACATCATGGTTGTTTCTTTTAGGTCTCCCAATCTAGTGTTGCTCTTATAGAGAGTATGGCAACTAGTTCACACTACTGCCTAAATCCAGTAAAGCTCTAGTAATCTGGGACTCACCAATCACAATGGAAATAGTAGGAGAACTCGGATCTCTATACTTTGGAGGAGTATCATGATGAATGATTGCACTCACTTGTTCTGTCAGGAACGCCTTTTTTTTTTTACATTCAGCTACCTCTTCACTGTGCATAGATCTTTTAGAAATTTAGCATAAGAGGGGATTTGTTAAATAGCTTCCAGTAGTGGAATGTTGATCTTCACCTTTTTTAACACCTCAAAAATTTCTTTTTGTTGCTTATTCTTGGTAGTTGGCAATAATCTCTAAGGGTATGGTGCAGTAGGGACATACTCCCTTTTAAACTCCTTAATTTTTTGATCCTTGGGCTTAATATTTTTCTTTTGATTCCCACTGTGGTCAATATGTGCATCAGATGACTCCGACGCATCGTCCATAGCTTCTGGACATTTATTAGAGTTAGAATCAATTTAAGCTAATGGATTTTGTGCAACTTGCTCAATTTTCTTACCACTCCTGAGTGTCATGATAGCTTTCACTAGCTTCACATCTTTATTCTCAACTGAATGTACCTATGAATTTTGGTACACCTATGGATTGGGTTGAGTCTGAGCTAGAAATTTTTCCTTCTCCAAGGTGTTAAGAGTATTCGTTAGTTTACCAAGCATGCCTCTAATTTCACTAATAGCTTGAGATTTCTAAAGTTTTAGTCATACTCTGGCTCTCCATGAATTGCTGAAAAGTAGTAGCCATCTGAGCAATAGTATCATCTAGTGACTTTTTTGGAGGTTGAAATGGTTGCTGATGTTGCACCACTGGGTACTACTGAAAAGGTCCTTGAGTAGGTGCAGCTGGCTGGCTTGATTGCCCATGATCATTTCTCCATGAAAAGTTTGGGTGATTTCGCCATGCTAAAGTGTAGGTATTTGAAATTGGTGGGTTATGAGGTCGACCCACCCAGCTCGCATTCTGAGGCTGCTTTGCATTATTCTCTTGGTACCTTGGCAAAACAGGGCATGCCAGCTTCTTATGACTGGTGTCAGCACACAGGGCACAGATTTCCTATGCTTTATTCACTGCTTTTACCTTCTCTATCTCCACGGCATCCAATCTTCAGGTCAGTGCAACCTAACGTGCTTGAACATCAACTTCCTCCTTTAATTCATATCGCCCTCCACCAAGTATCGCTCTCAATGGCTGAGCTAGAAGTGGCTTTTTGTCAATCATGGTGTTCCACTGCTGAGCATTTTCAGCTAAATAATGTAGAAATCCAATGCATCATCAAGTTCCTTGTTGAAGAAATCTTTTGAACACATAGAATGAATGACCTACTTCGATTTAGGAGTCAACGTGGCATAGAAATAGCTCTTTTCGCCAGTCACCATGATTCAAATCCATGGTGGGTACATATGTTAACTAGCTCTTTAAATCTCTCCCAGCTTGTATGAAATGCCTCATTAGATTTCTACATGAATTAACTAATATGTTCCTGAAAAAATTGAGTTCTCCATAAAGGAAAAAATTTATATAGAAATTCTTTTTGCATATCAGCCCAGCTAGCAATAGAGTTAAGTCTAAGAGAATTAAACCACGTCTTAACCCTATCTTTCAATGAAAAGGGAAACACACGCAATCAAATTGTTTTATTAGTCACAACCCTATTCATGAATGTAGCATATGCAAGCTCAAAGTTAGTTAAATGATGATATGGGTTTTCAAACTCCATCCCATGAAATTGAGGTATCGGGATATCATGCCATGCTTAGTGTTAAATTTCTATGCATTCTCAGGCAGTACAATACAAGATGGTTGTATGGTTTGTGTGGGTTGCAGATAGTCCTTAAGAGTCCTAGGAATTTGTTTAGCCATGTTATCTGTAGGAAGAGGGTTTTCTAATTCAGTCTCAAAATCAAAGTCAAAACTAGAATCCAACTCAACACTGTAAAAACTACTATTAGGACTATGATGCATGTGATGCAATCTATTGAAGTTGTTCCAAGCCCACGACATCAAGCATCAGTGCCACAATTATCAGATGCTTCAAAACAACTAAAACAAGACAAAAATCAAAACAAGAGGAAAAACAAGAAACTACTAACACTAATGATGCAAATAAGAAATCTAAAATCTAACAAAGAAACTAAGAAAGAAATTAAAAAAAAATAGATAATAGGAAAATTGAGAATTAAGCAAACCGTTCCTTGGCAATGGCACCAAAAACTTGACTTGACTCAAAAAACACCTTAGAGGTTAACTCCCAAGTATAAGAGTGTCGGCAAGTAGTAATTAAGGAAGTCCCTAAGTCATATCCACAGAGAATGACGTATATTTATTCCAAATTTTACTATTACCCAAAATGGAAGGAATTAAAATACTACAACTAACTAAAATGGTATTCACAATGGAATGAGGTTTCCGGACATGATTCAAAGATGGCTCATTTCTTGCTTTTGTGTGAGTTGGTAAATTAACTTTTCAATGAACTAAATGAAATTAAAAATGCAGAATGCTATAAAACCCAAGTAATACATAAAATATGGTTACGTAACAAGTTGAAAATTCACGCGCCGATGTCATTGGCTTGTTGCAAATGTCAAAATCCAAGCCATAGAGGATACAAAGATCCAAGCCAAAACAACACAATGATGGCTTGTTGTAAATGTAAGAATCTGAGCCATAGTGGATACGAAGATTCGAACTAAAACAATACAATGATGGCTTGTTGCGAATGTAAGAATCTGAGTCATAGCAGATACGAAGATCCGAGCCAAAATAACACAATGATGGCTTACTATGAATGTAAGAATTTGAGTCATAGCGGATACAAAGATCCAAACTAAAACAACACAATAATGGCTTGTTGTGAATGTAAGAATTTGAACTGTAGTGGATACAAAGATTCAAGCCAAAAAAACATAATGAAGGCTTGCTGCAAATGTAAGAATCCGAGCTAGCGAACCAGAACAAGGGGTAATGTGCACTGGATATAGGAATCCGAGCTAATGTACCAAAACAAGGGGTATTGTGCATCAGATGTAGGAATTCGAGCTAGCATCATTGGATGATTGCAGATGTCTTGACTTGGATCTGAGTCAAGTGTCCTAGTTTTTTTTTGGAATAAATGGGTCAAATCGTTCACAGGTTACCATAACAGAGGGTATTGTGCATCAGATGTAGGAATTCATGCCTTAGTTTTGGGTTAGATGACTTTACTGATCTAACAACTGGTCACGTGTCATCTTCTAGGTAAGGCCACATGTCCATACTATTATGTATATAATAAATATTTTGCGAAGTATGGCATTAGAAAGACGTCACTTGCTACTTGTTGACCATCGAGTGGGGTGGATTGATATGACCCAGATCCTTGACGTGGCTCGATCTCAACTGTTGTGGAGAAACACATATCGAACGTCTTATAAGAGACCGCGTAACACCGTGAAGGTATGAAGGATGGTGTGCCACATGTCAACAGTTGAGCGGCAGGTCAAATGTGACCCAAATCAAACACATGGCCTTATTGTGTCCATTGCCATGAGGGGGTTATCGAACGGCTCTCAGAGAGCCACGTGAGGCTAAGCAGATGTGGAGGCAAAGATGCTAGGTGTCGAGGATTGAGTGGGGAACGGAGATCGAGGGGACTTCTTATACGGTGTGATCATGGCTGTTGCTGAGGAGTAAAGATCTAATGGAAGAGGTGAGACACACTTGGATTAATGACATGGCTAGATCTTAGTCATCCCATAAAAACACGGATTGTGTGGTAGATGTCAAGGCATTCTCGGATTGCTAATGTGGCTTCATCCAGAATGTAAACAAAAGGCTCAAATCGAATGGCTATGAAGGTAATCGCGTAGCCTTCTGATTAGATGAGAAAAAGTGTGCCACGTGCTTGAATCCTATGGTCCCAAGGTTTGGGACATTTAAACCCCAAATTTTCCCTTTTTCTTATTTCTTCATCTCTTTCTCAAATGCTCTCTCCCCTCTCTCTTCTCTCTTCCCTTTTCTTCCTTTCCTATCCTTCTTCGAGCAATCCGAGATCTTCTTCATTTTCTCTCTCTATGTCTCTTCACACCGAAGCTCTTTCTGCTTTCTCTCCCTCTCTTTCTCTCTCTCTCTGAAACCCTCTCTACTATTTTTTGCTCACCTACTTGAATGATCTGAAACCCAGGTTAAGATCTCTTCTATTTCCTGAAGCTCTATGTTCTCTCTCTCTTAAAAAACTTCAGCGATCTGAAACCCCGATTCAAATCTCTTCTATTCTCTGAAGCTCTCTGTTCTCTATCTTTTTGAAAACTCAAATGATCTGAAATATTGGTTGAGATCTCGAACAATCTCAGACCCTTGAAGACCCTCTCGGTTTTGTGAATGATTGAAGCCCCTCATTCGTTCTCCTTTACAACAGCGACAATAGACTACCTAAAGATGTCCCAGCCATGGTGAGGTTCGATTTGAGACCCAGAAGGGGGCTGATTAAACTAAGTATCTCTTTTGTTTCTCTGCTTTTTTATGATACTTATTGTTGCTATGTGTGAATGCCTGCGTATTTCATCATTGTGTGTAGATCAAGTGCTAGTTGTTGGTGTTTTGCTTGAGTGAGTTTATGGTCTCCTAGTTCGAAGGTTAGGGTTTAGGGATGAGCTTGACTCATTCGATCCCTAACTGATTGAGTGGTTATAAGGTTGATTTGCTTGAGTTGACCCTGTGGACTCATGTGGACTCAGTTACACCTCAAGTGGGCCTGATGAGCTTTGACACGTGTTGGGTTCAGGCTTGAAATGATAGGCTCAGACTTTAAAAATATTTGGTGGGCTTTGGTATTTTAAACTTTTAAAACATGTGGCTCTAGTTTTAAAAAAAAAAAACATTGGGCTTAGGTTTTAAAAAAAGTTATTGGGCTCGAGTTTTAAAAGCGAGGTGTGCTTGGTTTTAAAACATGTGGGCTTGTGGTTTAAAAAAAATGTTATTGGGCTTTGTGATTTAAAAAATTGGGGGTTTTACAAAAAATTGATTTTGGGTTCCTTTTGGGCTTTGGGTTTCCCTTTAAAACACGAGTGGGCTTCCGATCTCTTTGACATAGAAGGACCTCAAGTTACTTTTAAAGTGGGCCTCGGGTCTTTTAAAGTGGGCCTCGGAAATAAATGCGCTTGGTTTTTTCTTTTTAAAGAAAAATGGTCTTCTAGTTTCTCGGGGTTAGAAATTGCGACAGCATAAATTTTTGGAAATCTCCCCATCTTTCAAGTCCCAAGATTTTTTTTTGCAATGTGCAGATAGGTGCGGCACCAAGAACCATCTGGATCATGAGATGTAATGGTGCCTATAAATGGAAGCAAATGCACAAAGGTTAGGCACTCAAGACATTAGTTTGATTTACTTCTTCCAAAATTTCCTAACTTCTTTTAACAATTCTTAACCATCTTCATTGCGGGATATTCATTTTCCAACCGAGTTCATGACCTAAACGCGGCACCAGAGGTGCCAACCCACCCTAATCCCTTGGGGTCCCATAACTGTGATGTCCCTAGCTCATTTCATTTTTCACCTCAGATCCAAAGTTAAATGATAAGGAATGAAATGGCAATGGCCACCATGTCCGATGCAGGTGCAGCTACCCAATCACTTTCTCTTGATGCTTGGGATGTCACCTCGATATCTCACTTAACCCGACATTTGTAGAGCCAGGACCATCTCGTGACTCTCCTTCCAAAATGAAATTAACCTCTTGCAGTAGAAATCCCGAGAAGACCAATAGAAAATGAATGACTTAAGGAAAGAAAATAAGGTGCTGAAACGGGGGGTCCAGGAGTTGAGAAAAATGGTGGATACTTACTCCAGTGATCTCGGGCCTAGAATAGCCAGGCTAGAGAAAAGCTGGGAGGATTTCTAGCATGAGTATAAACGGCTCAAAGCTATGGTGGATGGAAAAGGCAAGACCTCTTGCTTTTCAACATGAGAGGGAAAGTGAAGAGGCATGACAGAGGTTCAAGTTAGATTACTCAATGGGGACCTAGGTCAGTGCCCCAGTTTCAGACAAGGATGAAAGGAGATGTACAAAAACACTATACAATGAGACAAATGTGAATGAATGATGCTATGTATGTATGTATGTTACTATATGACTATGTGATATATACGAGGCGTGCATGATATATATGTAAGGATGTGCATGCATTTTCTTTTCTTTATGTAATGCATGGAATGCATGAAGATGTACAAATTTTTCAATGAGCCTATAATCAACAAATCAAATTATGATTTTGGAAATATTTTTGAATTTCAATTTAACATGAATGCCCCAAAATTTGTTCTCCTGAAACTCAACATGATATCTGCCCCAGTAGACGCATCTGTAACTGATATAGTCCACTTAGAATTTTCTCAATAAGGATCTTTTTAATTGAACCTCTTTGACTATCCATCCTTTTTTAGGTTATTTGAAGAGTAAAAAGGTCTTCTTTTTTTAAAAAATAAAATAAAAAAACTAAAGAAAGATCATTCAATCATGGCATCAATTTGTTAAATCAAGCGATCACATGCGCAAAAAGATGTTTTAGCATGTTTCAATGCTGTTAATATGGAATATTCATGCTAGTATCTTAGAGGCATATGATATTGATGTTAATTTATCAGGTTAAATCCTTAATTAGCTTACCTTTCCTCTTCACAAACTGCCCTAGTTTTATCAAAGGAGAACCTTGTTCCTCTTTTCTTTTGTGTTGTGGAACTCTCTTGTTTAACTGTTTGTCCATGGTTTAATCGGACTATGCCCATGCTTCGATCTGAAGATGGTCTTTGTAAGATATTGACCGAATCTGCCAATTTCAACAAGCTACCTACCTAGATTTTTAGGATCAAGTCATTATGAAGTTCATAATCAACATTGAGTCTAACAAATTAATAGAGACAACAATGTGTGTACCAATCTGGTCATGGCTTTCATTTGGACCGTAATGTAGGTTGTTAGTATTGGTTAAAGAAAGAAAGGCTTAAATAAGGCTCAAAATTATTAATCTTATCAAGGGTAAATTGGTCAAAGATCACATATGAAGTATGTCCCTTGTTTCTTCTTTCATTTTTTTCTTTCCTTTGTGCACCTTTTTTTTACTATGTCTTTTGCTTTTCTTTTCGTGAAGGAATATCGACTTTGTTTTCATTTGAACTCCTTTTGGGAAGAAATCTTTTTGAAACTACCCTAGTGTGGGGTGTGATCCTTTGATAGGTTAGCCAAGAAATTGGATATTTTAAGCTCAACAGGGCTAGCAAAGTGTATTTCCTTTCTCAAGTTTTTATGGGTAGCAGAAAAATGGCCTGCCGTAATTTTGGGTAACCAATTGTTATCTCATATGATTTGCTAGACTTTTGACAACCTCGAAGTTGGTTTAAACTTTTGGGAAAATGACTTTTGAAGAAAATGGTCTAATATTCAAGCTCAACGGGTTTAACAAATGGTAAATATATGTTTGGTTCTTTTGAAAGAAAAAACTAGTCGGCCAATAATGACCATTTATCATTTAATTGAAACATGAGTAAACAACAAATAATAAATCCATGGAACAAACGACATTACTTTATTAAATTCCTTTTGAGAGTTTACAAGGTTTCTAAGCAAAGTATACTTTTACAGCATTAGAATTGATAGGGTGCAAAAGATCGGTTCCATCCATGTCAGCCAGCAATAGGGCGCCTCCTGAAAATGCCTTCTTTACAACTTATGGCCCTTCATAATTGGGGGTCCATTTATAGTGAGGGTCAGTATGGATCAACAAAATCTTCTTCAACACCAAGTTTCCTTTTTGGAACTATTGAGGTTGCACCTTCTGGTTGAATGCTCTCATCATTCTCCTTTGGTAGAACTGCCCATGAGCTATGGCTGCCATTCTCTTTTCTTCAAACAAGTTCAACTGATCGTATCTAAATTTCACCCATTATGCCTCGGTAAACTCTACTTCTTTTAGGTTCAGAAAAAAAAAAGGGACTTCAACTTTTATTAGAATCATAGCCTCCATTCCGTATACTAGAGAAAAAAGGGTAGCCCCTATAAAGGTCCGAATTGTGGTTCTGTAAGCTAACAAGGCAAAGGGAAGCTTATCATGCCAATCTCTGTAGGTCTCGGTCATCTTTTCCAAGATACTTTTGATGTTCTTGTTTGCTGCTTTGACAAACCCATTCATCTTTAGTCTATAAGGAGCTGAGTTATGATGCCTAACCTTGAACTAACTGCATAACTTCATTATTACTTCATTGTTCAGGTTCTTGGTGTTATCCGAGATTATCCTTTCTAGGATCCCATACCTATAGATCAACTCTCTCTTTATGAAGTGGCGGATTATGTTTTGAGTGACACTGGAGTATGATGCTGCTTCTACCCACTTGATGAAATAATTGATGGCCACAAAGATGAACTGATGCCCATTGTTGGCCTTCGGGGTTATTGGCCCAATCACATCCATGCCCCATGCTGAGAAAGGCCATGGTGCAGATAAGTCTTGTAGTTGGGCTGGTGGGACTTGTATGCGATCTCAATAAATCTAACACTTGTGGCATTTCGGAGCGTACTCTATGCAGTCTCTCTCCATGGTCATCCAATAATATCCACTCCTGAGGATATTTCGAGCCAACGAGTGACCTCCAATATGGGTGCCACAAATACCTTAGTGGACTTCTTGCATGATCTTCCTTGCCTCATGCACTTCTACACATCGTAGGAGAGTCATATTATAGTTTCTTTTGTACAACACTTCTCCATCCAAGAAGAACCCCATAGCCAATCTTCTGATTATTTTTTCGATTGTTATTGGAAGCTCCTACATGATACTCCTTCCATTGAATGTATGTCTTGATGTCATAGAACCATGTTCTTTTGTCAATTTCTTCTATCACTACTCAATATGCCAACTCTACCTACACCCTAATTCGAATTGGTTCAATCTCCATTCCTGGTTCCACTTTAAACAAAGCTGCTAGTGTGGCTAGTGTGTCAGGAATGAAATTGTTTTCCCTTGGTAGGTTGGAAAAACTGATATGGTCAAATCCCTTAATCATTTCCTGGATGTGCTTCTGATATGGTATTAGCTTGGGATCCCGGGTGTCCCACTCTCCGATCAACTGATGAATAACTAGTGCTGAATCTCCTTTTCCTGCCAATTCCTTAATGCCTTGGTTCATAGCAGCCTGCAGACCCAATACATAGACTTCATACTCGGCCACGTTATTGGAAAGAGGAAAGGTAAGTTTGGCCGTGACTGGGTAATGTTTATCCTTTGGCAATATAAGCACTACCCCTAATCCATGTCCCCATACATTGGCTCCTCCATCGAATAGCATCACCCATCCTATACCATCTTCTTCTTCTTGACTTATCGAATCAATGTCTTTATCCGGGAAATCAAACTCCATGGGTGGTAGTCTTTGACAGCCCTATCTACCAAATATTCTGCTACGACACTCCCTTTAATTGCCTTTCTTGTCATATAGGTAATATCATATTCAGTCAACTACATTTTCCAATGAGCCACCCAACCTATCACTGCCAGTTTTTCAAAGACATACTTAATTAGGTCCATCTTGGAAATCAACCACACCATGTAATACAACGTGTATTGTCTCAGTATGTTGACCACCCATACCAAAGCGCAACACGTCTCTTCTAAATCAGAGTACTTAAATTCATACTTTGTGAATTTCTTGCTTAAGTAATAGATGATCCGCTCTTTTCTTTTGGACTCATCATGTTGCCCAAGCACGCAACCCATAGAATTCTCTGATATTGCCAAATATTGTATAAGCGGCCTTCTAAGTACTGGGGGGACTAATACCGACGAGTTCAAAAGATACCCTTTTATCTTTTCGAATGCTTCTTGACACTTTTCATTCCACTTCTCTGGGTTGTTCTTTCTTAACAACTTAAAATGGGTTCACAAGTAGTGGTTTACTGAGATATGAATCGAGCTATGTAGTTAATCCTGCCCAAGAAACTTCAGACCTCTTTCACAGTCTTAGGAATAGGCAACTCTCCAATAGCCTTTATTTTATCCAAGTCAACCTCAATCCGCTTCTCATTTACGATGAATCCCAATAGTTTCCTTGAAGTAGCACCAAAAGTGCATTTCTCATGATTCAGCTTAAGTTGGCATTTTTGTAGCCTTTTAAAAAACTCCTCCATTTAAAAAACTTCTCCAAATTCATCATATGGCTGCCCCCATTTCCAGAATTGACAATCATGTCTTCCACGTACACCTATATCTACTTGTGCATCAAATCGTGGAACAAGGTTATCATGGCTCTCTAGTAAGTGGTCCTTGCATTCTTAAGACCAAATGGCATAACCTTATAACAAAAGGTTCCCCACAAGGTAATGAAGGTGGTTTTTTATTTTTCTTCTAAGGCTATCTTAATCTGGTTGTATCCCGAAAAGCCACCCATAAATGAAAATAAAGCATGCCTTGATGTATTGTCCACCAACACATCTATCTGTGGGAGTGAGAAATTATCTTTTGGGCTAGCTTTATTTAGGTCCCAATAGTGAACACAAACTTGAACTTTTCCATTTTCTTTATTATCGGAGCCACATTGGCCATCCATTCGGGATACTTGGCTACTTCCAAAAGTCCATCCTCAAACTGCTTTTGAACTTCTTCTTTTATCTTGATCAACATGTCCGGCCGCATTCTCCTCAACTTTTGTTTCACTGGCTTATGATTAGGCTAAGTGGGAATCTTATGTGTCACCAACTCCATGTCTGGACTTGGCATGTGCTGGTACAACCATGCAAAAATGTCTCGGTACTCCCTTAGAAGGTTTGTTATTTTTTTATTTTCTCTACCCTTTAATAGTGCCCCTATTTTCACTTGTTTAAGTTCTTCATCAGTTTACAAATTTATCGTAACCGTGGGGTCACTACTGGTAACAGTTGGTTTTTCATCTAATTTCAGCATTCTTTCCATTTCAGGGGATAAATCAGTTTCATTTTCTTCAATTTCAGCTTCATGGATTATGTTTTCAAAATTAACATAAATTTCTGGCTCAAAGATATTGGTATCGTTATTTCTCCTATTCCTGCATGGAACAAAAGTAAAACAACTTTTTGATAACTGAACCTAGCATGCAAGTGATGTCAGGAAACACACATTTCATTCCATTAATGGAAAGTAAATTGTCTGTTACAATAGGGTCGGCAGACTATAAGAAGGAAAGAAAATTTAAAATAAGACAACAACATTACATAAAGAAAATTGGATAGTCAAAAGTGTCTTAGTTCTGGAATTTTGCTCATGCGGTTAGAGGGTGAATCCATTCTTTTGAGACATCCATGGAACATTTTGGATCTACCACTGATATGTTTAGCTGCCTCAACTCCACCTTGAGGTTGCTTTGACTGCTTTTTCCGAAAATCTGACTAATGGGTGGAACATTTGATTCCCACTGGTTGCTTACTTTACCTGTGATTCTCTCCATTATCTACATTTTC
Source organism: Malania oleifera (assembly GCF_029873635.1). Classification (NCBI taxonomy): domain Eukaryota; kingdom Viridiplantae; phylum Streptophyta; class Magnoliopsida; order Santalales; family Ximeniaceae; genus Malania; species Malania oleifera. The sequence continues at coordinate 56,035,733 of NC_080422.1, read as the reverse complement.
TTTTCTACTATCTTCTTTTTTCAATCCGCGAAAGTGGGGATGTACCCAAGGTCATATCTATCCTTCACCCCCTCCTACAATAATGGCCTTGGAATTCCTTTGAGATACTTTCCCAACCCCCTGCTTGGGCAAAACCCTAATTTAACCAATTCTGAAGCAATCATACGTGTCGTGGAAGAGACCCAGGGTTACGGAAGGAAAGAACCCTCCAGCCCAATAGTGGTATTGATGATCTCAAAGGCCCGAAAGGAGTCATCAGGTATATTGTTGGCTACTTCCACATAGGGAGTGGAAGACGGCTTGGTAACTATTACATCTATTTCCCTGTACACACAAACCATCTTGTTTTCAACTACAAACTTCACCCTTTGATAGAGAGATGATGGGACTACCCCAGTATTATGTATCCATGACCTTCCCAATAGACAATTATAGGATGCCGTAATAGCCATGACTTGAAAAGTAATGTTGAAGACCACCGCTCAATTTGAATAAGGATTTCAATAGATCCAACTGACTCCCTGTGCATCTCATCAAAAGCACGTACCACTAGGTTGTTCTGTATCATGTACAAGAGGTCTACAGGTAGCTTTTGCAGTGTAGTCATAGGCATACATTGAGAGATGACCCATTATCTATTAATACCCGTGCTATCATATGATCTTTGCATTTGGTGGATATGTGAAGTGCTTTGTTGTGCCCTTTGCCCTCTGAGGGCATTTCCTCATCATCAAAAGTTGTTGGCCTTACAAGACTTAACATCCTATTTTTATGCTAAAAAACAAGTGGAACTTAATATATTTGGTTGAGTGAGGATATTTCAAATCTCAGATATGTGAAAGCAATGTCCAATACTCACAAGGATCAATTGAAGCTTATATTCCAAAGGAATATGATCATATGAAGCTTAAAGAATACTTAAAGGCATGGATGATATATTAAATATTAACGACTATGAGAGGATGAACTTGATATTAAATCTTGAAGAAAGGACCAAGACAAAGCATGAAGACTTAAGTGTTTAAGAATGTCAAAAAATCAAAGAAGTCTTTATGTAAGTTCTTCATTCGATTTCAATATGGATACAATAAGCTCTTAGGAAAATTACTTAGACCTAGATACTTTTTAAAATACTTGGAAAATATTTATATAAGGTCATAAGTTATTTTAAAAAGGTTAAAATTGTTTTTGAAATGAAAAGCACTAAAATGGGATTTTTCCAAATTCTGTTAATTTTTCTATATCTGCATTGATGAGCATTTTTCTCTATCCAAACCTTATTATTTTAAAAAGTGTTCACATAAAAGTTGTATAATTTTATCTTACCTTTATTTTGACACCAAGAACGTCAAAATTAAAGTTATATAGAAAATTTCATAAGCAAAATACCGAAGCAGGGTTGAAGCTGTCAGCACCTCAACAAATTGTCTGGTCGGCCAACTAACCAGAATGACCTATGTTTAGTTAGCCGACTGACCAGTTACACAATTAATTTTTGGGTAACAAAAAGGTCTCAGTCACCTATCCAGCCAACTGACCCTGTTTAAACACCCACCTAGTCGCCTAGTCAGCCAATTGACCCTACAAAAATTTAAATTTTGAACTTTAATAGAAAAATTCTAAAAATTAGTTTTTTAAATCTAAATGTTATAAAAACTTGGGGGAGACTCCAAGCAACTTGGAAGACAAGGAAACTCACTCTATAAATACATGGTTTTGAAATTAAATTATACCAAGCAATTAATAATCAATTCTAAAAGCTGAAACTCTCATACTCTTAAAAGTTCTCATGCTCTCATCTTTGCACATCTAAATTGCTTAGATTTTTTGGAAGCAACTAATCAATACTTCTCTGTGTTTCTGAATTGTTGGTTCTCATCTAGAAGTAAAACTTGGTTAAATCTCTTTTGAGCTTCAATTGTATTTCATATTGTGAATTTGATTGATGTATATAGATTTAACTTATACTAATCAACTCTTTGTGAGGGCACTCTTTGTACACATTTATTTGTTGCATCTCTTGTAAATTGTGATGATTCCAGGATTGTTGGATCATTTGCTAAGCAAGGGGATATCACTTAGAGAGGTGCTGCTCTAGCGTAATTGAAGGAGTGACCGAACAAAGGTATATCGTTTGGAGAGGTGGGCTCTAGCCTAATCAAAGGAGTGTGTAAACAGTGTTGTTCCATCCGAAAAAGGAACTGGTTTTAGTGAATCTTTTGGTTTTTTTCCGAAGGCGAGGATGTAGGCTTGGTATAAGCAGAACCTCGTAAAAATCCCGGTCTCATTCTCTCTTTCCCTTACTTTCTTTACTTACAACATATGTGAACTGCATGGATGTTTTAAATCCCTTAATCATAAACACTACATGAATTTGATATTAAGTAAACTTAAGATTAATTTGTTTTTGGGATTGCAGAAACCGAAAGGGAGTACGTTGGTTGATCCATTCTTTGCAGAAAATCGTAAGGGAGTACGTTGATTGGTGAAACATTCGAAGACTCTTTAAACTGAAAGTTTATTTAACGTCTAAGCTTTTGGAAAGAGTATTATATTTTATATTGCACCTCATTTTAAGAAAGCAAATTCATTAACTACAGGGTTGCAAACAAACACAAGCTAAATCTTCTATCTTAGTTTGAATATTGTGGATGATTGGAAAATTGATTAATTGGTTAAGTACATTGTTGGTTGTGGATTGAATTTTGTTTTTAAGTATTTATTATTTGAATAAATCACCAAGAATTAAATAATTCATTAAAAGAAGAAAAAGAAGTTAAGGATTCTTGAAAAGAATTAAAATAAAATTTTTAAATCCAATTCACCCCACCTTTTGGGACTACACCTTAGTTTTCAAAAGTAATGTAGTTAGTTGTTGCTAGGCTTCCAATAACATGTTTAAATTTTTTGAGGCCAATATCTTGGGGAACATAGGTCTAATTTAGGACTTTTCGTAAAGCTTCCCGATGGGCCTTCAAATCTAGTAGGAGAGATAGAATGGGTATGTGTGCAGGCATCTTTTTCAGCTGGTCCATGATGCTGTACTCATTATGCCTGGTTATCTTTAAAAATTCCTCTGCTTCTTGTGGTGGGATGGACATTCTTGACATTTTTGTTTTGCTTCCCTTCCTTCTCCAAGCTCAGTGCATAGAATCTTCCACTACGAGTTACACATTTTACCCCCACTGCATTGTTGGTGCCTCCTTCAACCTGAGCTTCACAGTCATATCTCCATGGAACCACCTTATTGCTTTTGTACAGGAAAGGCCTGGAAGTGGAGATTACTAAGCGAGACGATGTTTCCAAGATATAGGGTGTCCTTTTCATGGCAGGTATAAAAGGTCGGTTTGGGTAATGGGGATGGTCTTGCTCACTTCCTACGATGGTTAAAAATTTACCATTTCTTTTGAAGGTGCCAACTTCCATGCTTTTATTGTTCAACAATCCTTGTAGGAAATTTTTGAATGTCTCACACTGTTGCACCGATCCCCCTTCCATTCTCTAATAGGAACAAAGTGTGCCCTTAGGGCAAGTAACTTCACCCTTTGCCTGATTGACGAAGATGAGTTAACTATATATCCAATCCAATGACAACTGGTCGAGTTCTACTTTCTGGCTTTTCTCTGCCTCTTTCTCCAGCACACTAACATTGTTTCCCCCATGATTAGGCAAAGGATTTTTCTTGGATTCTTGGCTGCTTGTCATCAAATGCTAACCAACATGCATCCCTTAAATATTGCACTTTGTGCTTAAATGCCTAGAACTGGTCAATGATGTGACTGGGAGAGTTTGCATGATATTCATAGCGGGCCTCTGGATCATACTAGTGTGGGGGCGGATTAGTAATGGGAATCCCAGGAATTGCTGATACCATTCCTCTTTCCTGCAACTGTGGAAATAATTCGGCATAAGTCATGGGAATGGGATCTCTCTTTCAAAAATTTTGGGGGACGTTCCCCGCACGCCTTTGTAAATTCGGATGGGTCGGCATGTTTTGACTAGCTAGTATGAACCCGACAGCCATAAACTGGGGCCTTGCGCCCGCGTGCCCCACTTGGTTTACTGTTGGTTCAACTATAAAATTTCTTTTAGGCCATTGGTTCTGGCCTCTTGGATACTGGTTCCTCTGATTGAAATGCCCATGGATCATCTTGGCTTCCTCTTCCTTCTTCCTATTGGTCCATTTTTGCATGGACCGATTTCTGCACCACTGCTTTTGGCCTTCCTAGACTTGATTGTTGTTTCAATTCGTTCTTTGGTGGAAACTACATCCATAAAGTCATTGGGGGGGGGGGGGGGTGGCCCCCAGGAGATGCCTAAAATAGGGATTTTTTAGAGTATTTATGAACAAGGAGATTGCTTTCCCATTGTCTACTAGCGAGTTCACCTGGATGGTCATGTCTCTCCATATGTATGCATACTCTTAGAATGTTTCAGTGGACCTCTTCTCCATCGTTTGCTGGGTTATACGATTTGGCGCCATTTCAATCCCATGGCGGTATTGGGATATGAAGGCATTAGCCAAATCTCTCCAAGTGCTGATCCGTGCTTTGTCCTGCTGAATGTACCACCTAATGGTCACGCCAATTAAACCATTTTGAAAATAGTGTATCATTAATTTCTCATCGTCTAAGTAGGTTGCCATCATCTGACAGTATAACCATAGATGGGTTCGAGGACACCGGGTTCTATCAAACTTTTTGAAGTCTAGAAGCTTAAATTTTGGTGGTAGAACTACCTTCGGTACCAGGCAAGGGTCAGTAGGATCAATGGAACCGAATGTATTGGTGCCTTCCATTATTCTCAAACGTTCCTTGATCTTGTCACAACGACTCCCAATTGTGAATCTATTTGCCCCCACATAAGCAATCAACATTGAAGGCATTCCAACCATTGGAATTCCTAGTACCGGTGCAATAGGAATAAACAAGGAGACATTTGGTACTAGGCCTTCGGTGACAACAGGCGGTGGTGCCAACATTTTCCCATGAATCAGGGTGAAACCTGAAGTGTGCATAGGGTCTGAATTCACCTTTTCATCATGTATCTGTTCTGCCTTTCCTTTACCCATTAGTAACTCCAGGATTTTACTCATCTTATCATTTAATTCTTCCTGTCCCCATTCAATGCCCAAGACCCTATTTTCTAGCTGCTCACCCATGATTTTGGCTTTTCTTCGGGTATTATACAGGTGAGTAGAAGTCTTAATTATTGCATTCTGGCTTTACTTTTTGTTTCTGTACAGAAAACCCGTGCTTTAGGACAATGAATGCATGATTATGTTATGCAATGGGTGCTTATCTATTTATGTAATTAGTGCACTCATACACACAAATAAAGATATGAACATGTGTTGACTTTTTGAGTCCGATCCCTGATTTTGATTATGACGAACCACAAGTTACTTATGTGTGTATTCAGTGCTTGAAGCAGACTTAATACTTTAAAGCACACATAAGGAAGAGATGGAAGCCAGAAGGAATATAAACACCATATCATCTATTGCATTCTAAGTCACAAGAGCAAAGAAGATTGAAGACATTTAAATTTCATTTTTATTGCATTTTATTTTATATTTGGTCTATAATAATGCATGGCATGCATGATGTGAATGATAAGCTCAGATGACCATAGATTGATCATAGGAAATTGAACAAAGGTCATGGACTGACCCTAGGACACAATACCCTTACTCTAAAATACTATAACTTATTCACAAGGGTTTCAAAAAGAATTTAGGGTCAAAATTGAGGCAAGAAGTTGACCGATGCCAGGTTTTTGGGCTTAACTAAAAGCCTCAGTTGAATGACAATTGCAAGGTCATTTGACCTTGGTCGACTGAACTGAGAAAGTTGACTAAAGTCAAAGCTTCGGTCAACCGAACCCTTGGCAGTATAAATGCCTTAGTCGATCGAACCAACTAGGAGTTAACATATGGATTTCACTCGGTCAACTATTCTGAAATGAATGTGCCTTCTACAATCGACCAAACTGACACGCATTTGACCCCCAATAACTTGGTCGACTGAAACTCGAACGTGTTCAAAATTGCCCTAAGACGGTCGACCTAACACTTAGTTGAAAATTACCATGGTTGACCGAACGTAGCAATAAAGTCGATCGAATCTTGAATATGGTCAACCAAACCTATCGGCTTGGTCAATTTTTTACCGTAGGAAAATGAGGTTAATTTTAATTAAACATCATTAATCTTTCTCTAAATTACCTCCATGTCCCCAACATTCATATTTTCACCCAAGTCTATATATACCCCCTCACAACTCAAAAATAGCAAGATGATAAGTTAGAAATTCTATAAAATTTCTATATCCTAATTTCATCTTCCTAAGCTAGTTTTTCATCCTCTCTTTGTTATTTATTCGAAAAATCATTTTCAAAAGAGTATTCTTTATCTTGGGCATTTTATTTTTTACAAATCATACTGCTTATCCTCTCATATCTCATTCATTTTAAAATCATTATCTTGAGAATAAATCCTAAGTTTTCTTCATATATTTTTATTAATAAACATCTTTAGAGAAAAACTATTTCTTGCTTGCGAATCTTGCACATCCATTGCAAGATTCAAAGGCTCACTTACTTGTGCTTGCAAAAAAAATTTTTTGAGCCATAAACCCTAGATTATCCAGCACTTTATTTAGAAAAATATTTTTGGAGGGATTTCTTATTTGGGTTAAAATCTTTGAGCACTTATCATAAACATCTTTATACAAAGGTTATTATATGAGAAATCACCATACTCACATTGAGCTTATTTTCATATCATATGTGAGTGCATATTGAGCTTATTAGTGTACACATCAGCTCTTTTTAGAAGAAATTTATTTGTACACAAATATTTTATTGGTTGTATTCCCAACGTGTGGTCGGAAGAGGGAGACTTGCCTTGTGAAAAGTCCCATACTGGTTCAAACCCGGTTAAGAGAACTAAGTGCACCATTCTGTAAGGTGTTGTATTAGGTGTTGCTCCACCCGTTAAGTGAGCCTTAGTGGAATCCTCTTGCTTGTGAACTTAAGGTGGGGACATAGGCAGTATTGGCAGAACCCCGATAGCATATTTGGTGTAGCTTTTATTTTTCCTTATTTTATTTTCTGCACCTGAATGTTATTATTTATTGCTCTGATAGTTTTACTAACATGTATTGAATGATTGATAATGCTGAGATTGGTTTATTAGGTTAAATATTTGCTCAATAGTTCATCTGTGTTATTGGGGAATGCTTAGACGACCCTAGCTTGTGTTATCCTACTGTTGGTTAGTTGACCTAGGAAGGAAATTTTTTAAATACCCAATTCACCCCCCTATTGGGAATACAACAATTCCAAAAATTGGTATCAGAGTCTCGTTGCATAGACTTAAGTGTTCTTTTGCTAAAGATCACAATGGCTCTGGTTGATGTATCCCCATTCAGTGGGCTCTAGTGTTTTCTAGTGTTGATAACACTACCTGGAAATTAAAAATGAGCATATTTGTAAAATCAATGGATTGGAAGGCTTGGCAGATGATTGTTAAAGGAAGTTGTGCTCTGATAAATGAAAATAATTTTTGGGTAATTAATTCAAATGCCATGGACATGTTATATTGTGCTTTAGAGTCTAACATTTTTTGTGAGATCATGACTTGCATAAGTGCATAGGAAATTTGCGATGAGCTTGAAAGAAAATATGGAGAGTCCCAAGAGAAAAAGATCTCTCCTTTGAATGCTCCAAGCTCAAATAATTAGGAGGAGGTTGATCATAGACTAGTAATGCTAATCAAAAAGAGGTATATGATTCCAACTCTACCTCTATTGATGATTCTTGTGCCAAATCCTGTGGTATTTTATATGATGAATCATCCATTGTTTCTGATAATGATATTGCATATATTGATTCATGTGATATATATTTTGAAAAATATTGTGATAAATCAATCATTGGAATTAATGAAGAAAGCATGCCCTCTCCTGAAAAACTAGAAATTGCTTTACTTAGGATGCATAAGCTTTTGGCCAGGATGTCTAAGCAGAGAATAGTCTTCAAAAATGAAAGTAAAAGGTTAGAAAAACTATTATAAGATCTAAAAGTTCATCATGCTATCCTTGAAAAGAAAAAGATAGAGAAAATTTTGAAATTTATTTGCTTAGAGAAAGAAATAAATGATTATTCTAGAGCTACACTCAAAGTTATAAAGGAAAAGAATAATCATAATAAACCATTGGAAGTTAAAAGAAACAATCTTTTCAAAAAGGGTAGAATCTATCAAATCTATCCCAAATTCATTTGAATGCCTCATTTAGTAAAAATAAAATAAATAAGCACAAGCTTTCATGTATATACAAAACATGCTTATTTGAGGAAGGAAAATGGCACATACAATATAATTGTACATTTAAAGGAGTTAGAGGCATAAACATGGAAATGATGTGGGTAATCATGAAGGAAAACCTTTTGAGACCAAAGGAAGAAAGGAGCCAAATTAAAATTACATAATTATTAGATTCTTCCTTAGTGCATAGGATTAGCCATAGGGGGTAGTGGTGTTTGTAGGCTTGGGAAGTGGTTGGTGCGTAAAATGTAAAAACATAGTATTTGCATTCACTATATACTATTTTTTTATACTAAGAATCTAAATCCACTTCCAAATGGACAATGCAAATGTGTCTGGCTCATTATTCTCAATGCTTAATTCATACTTGAATATATAAATCCTAAGTTAAGAATATGTTGTCCAGTACACAGGTTTGGGCCTTAAAGAATTCATCTTAAATTGTATATCATTTAACCCTATGGTTTTTCTTGAACATAAAAGTCTGATCAAATAATATTCATCACTCTAGGCTTAAGCATTGTTGATCACAAACCCCTAATATTGTAAAATGCTTATTCAAAAGAAATCCTTTCATAATCAAAACTAGGGGCATCCTCTAAGGGAATCAAGTTTCCATCAGTTATATTTAAATATTGCCTTTATGCTCATAGGGATGTGAAGCTCATAGGTTGCTTCTTGAAAGCCTTGAGGACCATGTTAGGCACCAGGCTTAAATGTCCTAGTGCTTATCACCTGCAAAACAATTGGCACATTGAGGTAGATGATAGAAACCGTAATAGCCTATTGAGATGTTTCATAGTTGAACACTTCATAGCTCAAAGTTTATGCCTTCCTATGGAAAATGTTGCATTTAGTTGTTTTGAAAATAGGACCATATGCCTTACTACGTTTCAGATTATCACAGGATATAGTCCTATAAAGCATATAGATCTTGTCCCATTACCTCTGCAGGTTAGATTGAGCAAACAAGCCGATGCATTTGCTAAACACATACATGAGCTACACTTTGAAATTAGAATGAAGATCAATTTAAACAACGAACATCATAAATCTATTGCTGATATTCATCACATGTTTCAAGAATTTTCAGAAGGTGATATGGTCATGACCCATATTCATCCCGAACGAATTTCGGTAGGAAAGGTAAGAAAGTTATGTGCTAAGAAAATGGGTCCTTTTAAGATTTTAAAGAAAATCAGTTCTAATGCTTAACTATATGATTGATATTCCCACTGAATTTGTCATTAGTAATGTGTTTAATGTTGGGGACTTAACCCCATTTCTTGAAGCTTCTACTTTCATGGAACCTCCTATTTCTAACCTTGCAAGTGATCCCATTCCATTCTCCACTCATCATGAGCCCGAACCACCAAAATTGCCTTTGCCACCATCACTTCCAATATCCAAGAACCGTGATGACATTTAGGAAATCCTGAATAACAAAACCTTGACCACACGAGTTGGATATTATCAAAATTTCTTAGTCAAGTGGAAAGGTAAACCAATTTTAGAGCGCAGCTAGATTTTGTTGGAAGATTTACTACGTCTCAGCCCAGAACTCTACTCCAAGTATTTTGCTTCTCATTCTTCGGAGAATAATTCTTTTGGGCTCAGGAGAGATGATGGGGATCGGCAACCACTCCCCCTTTCCCTTTCGTTTGCTGACATGGTGACATGTGGATGGCCCCCAGATGTTCACAATGCTTGATAACTATTTGAAGATCTTATGGAAATACTTGAAGATCTTATGGAAATACTTGAAGATATTATGGAGATACTTGAAGATCTTATGGAAACACTTGAAGATCTCATGGAGATACTTGAAGACTTTTCAGAATCAAGAAGCCCCGAGTTGTGATTCTACAATTCTGAGACTCAAGACCCTTGTGGGCCCCATAGGGACCTATTGGGTCCCACACAACTACTCTAGGCCTCCCATAGCTTGGGCCTCCCTTTTCACTTTGTTTCATTTAATTAACTTCATTAAGTTATGTTAGGTATTTAATTTGTGAGAGATTTGTGTGAGTTCCTTAAGTGAGTCAACTTTCATGCCTATATGGGACATTTAGGTCATTTATCACTAGGTGTTTCTTTTCCCCTACATATATTGCTATTGTAAATGCTGGAAGGCAGCCAAGTATTATTATTGATCAATAAAGGTTCTTCCTTTGGAAGCTCAGAGTTTTGTTCCAATCCTTGCAGTTGAGTGGCGAGAGGCTACGACGTTCTCCTCGAAGATCAGTTGGTGTGAGACCAACAATCTATCCATCAAGCTATCCAACATCTACCCATCACATCAATCCATCACATCATTCCATCTTTGATCATCCTACGCCCTCCGCACACGAAGAACAACAAGCAGCAACCTTTACACCGGTTCACCGCGATCTCGACGGATTTCTTGGTTTGATTCATGTTCGTTGATCATTGGTAAGTTTTCCAGAGGAGCCACACGGTAATACTCAACCTAACCCATCCATGACTTTGTTACCATCTTTGTTTAAGATCCCATAAGCCTTGTTTTGCAAAACACCCTAAAAATCCCATTTTTATTTAGTTCCTTCACTGCCAGACAATTGAATACCTCCAAAACTTGATATTTCTCACTATTTATACACATACTCGCTTGTCAACTGTGGGATATAATTGTGATAACATTGATTTATTTTCTTGAATGATTGAATGGTATTTTCATGGCATGTAACTTGACTATCTTGTGAAAGAACCACCTAGGACTTAATTTGAATATGATTATATACCTTTTCGAAATCCTTGGACCGCATGATAAAGCATGATTCATTTTGTTTATGTTTGGTTGATTGAATTCTTGTTTTAAAGTGTTTCTCGTGTATGTGATTGAGGGTTGAAACCCGTAGGACTAGGTCACCCATCCTTGTCCTACATCAATAGGCACAAACTGAGATGCTTCCATTTGCCTCCTGACCATCAAGGGTGCATATGCTATCCCTCCCCATGGGCCAAGAAATTGTACCCATGGGAGGTTTCCACACCAATATATCATGTGAGAACAGTCCATTTATGGCGCCTACCAAGCTAACCTCGAGTTAACCAAATTGTGTACTCTTTCATTCCATTCGAGCTTGCCAAACTACTCCTTCCATTGGGTCTCCTCAAATTCATCCAAAGGGATCTAGATCACTAAGAACATATTACGAAAACCATTTTAGTTGGATGACAGATGGCTCACAATCCAGACGTACAGTAGTGGCACGCAACATCTTAAACATTCTTGTCTCATCATTCTACAATTTTGGAGGGATCGAAAGGTTTTTGCTAGTATACTATGTATTGGGTTAATTCTGTCTCATATTTGTGCTACGAATGAAATGGTAGCTTGATCAATGGTACCTAGCTCCCTCAAAAAAATGACCAGACTGTAAATAGCCAGTGCCATCATGCGTATCTGAACCTCCTTCTTTTCTTCTTTTTCCATTATTTCTTTCAGCTGCTTCCAAGATATTTTTTTGATTTCCGCACTTTCCTCTAAGAGTTTTTTCTAGATTTTGACCCCAGTAGCATTGTACAACTCCTTTGCGAAGGAACTAGTGTCATGCACATAGGTTTTGTATGGCGTCTACAATTTAACCAAGTGTAAAAGTGTGTGTACACTTTGATGGTTTGTGTCAAGTCAATCCTGCTGATTGTAAAGCAGCAATACAATGGATTCCAAAACTTGACCAATGCTTTTATGGCATGAATTTGTATCGATACATGCAACATGAAGTTGATGTGCCCATATGCCTGGGAGAATTTTAAATGGCGTGCAGAAGACCCTTCTTTCCAAATGATTTTTGACTCTTCTAGTGAATTAGACCTCGTGTTGACGCTGATCCAGGCTGGTAATTCGATTACGGATCCCCAGTTAAGGCTGTCACCCCACTTGTTATGCTGACTTTCAAAATATAGTTATACAACGGAATCGGTCTCACGGTAAACCACTTTGTCTCCCATGAATGAATGGGATCTCTTTCAGAACCTTGATAAAGTTGATTGGATGCCTATATGGATGCAATATGTTATTAAAAGTATCATACAATTCAAAGTAATATGTACAAACATGAGACCACACTAAGAAGGATTGAGCTTTAGTCCCAAATCCGGGGTAGGTTTGTATATACTTAGGATAATCATGTGTGGTTTAGGTTCTATTCCTTCTTTATGACAGATCCCTAGATTGAACTTCAATCCTTCCGCATTGGGGTTCAGACAAAGCCCGCACCAAGCGGATTGGTTCGCGGGTCCCATCAAGCTCTGCCGCGAAGGGACTGATGCTATTACACTCCTATCTAATCCTAATAGGGAAAGCCCGGGTTTAGGGTGAACGAGAATGTGTGAACTCATCCTAATATCTCTCCCCCATATTCATTCATATATTATTTCATAAAAGATTCACAATTAATCATGTGCTCAATCAAACAAAATATTCACAATTAATTACATGCTTAAACATGGAAACAAAGTGTTCTCAATTAATCATATGCTTATTCATGCAGCATAGAAACAAAGTATTAATCACATGCTTAACATGGAAACAAAATGTTCTCAATTAATCACATGCTTATTCATAATCAATCCAAAGTATTCAACCCTATATACAAAATTACATGTGTTACCAAAAAATCAAACAAAAAGTCAACAATATTCACAAAATGAGAGGGAGTAATCAAGAGACTTATTAATTTTAATTTTTGGGTTAATTATTAATTAATTACTGGCTTGACTCTCATTATCCCTAGTGGAGTTGCCAAGCTGTCGCGATGCCCCCGCGGAGTGAAGTAGTTGCCCCAAGGTAAGCGAATTGAAAAAGGTGATTTTGATATTTTCGGGAAAATATGGTGTGATAGAGTCACCACTAAGCTTTTTGTGTGGTTAGAAAATTTGATTACTACCCAATTAAGGGTAGAATTGGTTTGTGTTACCAAAGCAGGGATCGAGAGTTCGGTTATGCGAGGGGAAGATCGAGCACCCCTTACACATCCATTCTATGAATGGTACCTAATTAATAAAAAATTATCCCTCAACTTAAATTTAAGAGTATTTCATTTACTCCCTTTGAAAATTTACAAAATGCCTATGAATGAATCACGCATGATATACAATATGTACATATTCCCTCAGAACCGGGGTCTATGAAGCTTTGAAAAGCTCATACCCTTTTGTTGCAATCGTCGGGATCAGAAAATCGAGAAAATATGTTACAAAATACACTCCTAAAATTTTGAAATTTTTAGGATTTTTCTAAGTTTGAAAATACAATCTTGGGAGGTTTCTAAATACATTTGGGATAGAAAAAGAATGTCAAAAATGATTTTCAAGTCTCAAAATATTTTTCCTAGTTTTTTTTTTTGTGATTTTTCTATATTTAGCCCGAATTTTCAAATAGATAACATAATAGAAAAATAAATAAGAAAATACTAGAGAACCAACTCAAACCGGTTTAGTGGGTCAAATGGTTCGTAGAGGAGCAAACGAGGTTTAGGTTCAGGGTTGAACCTAACTTTGGGTTTGAATTCGCGTATTCACAATTTCACACCCAGTCTATCACATTTTAGAATGTAACTCACGAAGAGAAATTCTATTAGTTTTATCTCTAGTCTTCCTCTCCTTTGGTCTTCTTTTCTTGTTGGTGAGTCTACAAAGGTTAGTCTATAGTGCCCTTCCGGGGATGGTTCCTGAACTTTGATTTGAGGCACTATGGAGTGCTTTCTTCAAATAGGATGACCTGACGGCAGTAGGAGATGAGATTTGGTCGACCACTTAATCTCCCGAAAGAATGGAATGTAGCCTCACCACTCACTCACAAAGAGAGAAACAAGATTCACAAGCTTAACAAAGGAAGACTTCAATATATTCAAAAATTTCTCTATTCCTTTGTGCTTACAATGAGAAGGCTATTTATAGACATAGCTTGAGGCAAGCATGGGAAACAAGACATGAGGGGAATAATTATGAGAGGAACAAAACATGAGGTGAATAATTATGAGTGGATCAAAGCATGACATGAATAATTATAAGGGGAACAAACCATGGGGTGAATAACTATGAGGAGAACAAAGCATGCTTGCATTTTACAAATTAAATGAATAAAAAAAATATATATCAAGTGCGGCCCAATCCATGTGGGGCCCATGAAGTAGTGTGGGGCCCAATAGAGATGTGTGGGGCCCACAAGCTATATGGGGCCCTCCTGGGTTTAGAACTTGATCTTGCTTTGGTGAATTGGATCCCCGTTCTATTAATAAAAATGACCTAGTAAAAGTTTGGGTGTCTACAACATGGACGACCTCCAGATGTCCACTTTGGTTCATAATTCTTTTATTGGTACACATTGATTAAAGTACTGCAGAGTGTGCCTGTATGACTAAGAAGTCACAATGGGTGACTAGATCAAGCTAGTAGATTTCAGAGTACCAGTACGGTAGATTTTTTAGATTGTCTCGACCAGGGGACTATAAGGTGCGACCAAATCTACTGCACTCTAAAGATTTCCAGAATGCTTTGACCATGGGCGCGATCAAGAACCTTGGGCATGCGACCTAGCCAATAGTACTGTTAGCTTTACCATGATCCCAAGAGGGGGGGTGAATTGGTATTTTTAAATTTTACCTCCTAGGTATTCCTTTCTGACAACAGTATGTTCACAAGCCTAGGGTCAATCTAATGCGATTAATGTAAATATACCTGAAATTAAATAAGGCAGTTTAAACAATCATATAAGCACTAGAAAGCAGTAAAGAGAGGATGACACAGAGATATGTTATCGAGGTTCGGCCAACTGCCTACGTCCCCACCTTGGCTAACCAGCACAAGGATTATCACAATACCTTGCTCACTTAAACGGGTGGAGCGGCACCTATACAAACCAGGTCAAATTACCACAGGGCTGACCTCAACCTTTACACCAATCCTTACCGGATTGGATTACCGCCCCCTCAGGCCACGCCTGGAATCTCTCAGATATACAATCAAAGGTACAATACAAGAGTGCTTTCACGTAAAGCAGATTTGTACCACAAATGCGCACAAATACAAACACCACAGATGATTTAAAATGTAAGCTCTGTGTGGTCTAAATATGTCAACTCTCAACAATGTTTTCTATCTGTGTAGCAAGTACGTGAGAGAGTGTCAATAATAATCTGTGTACTTTGTAATATTCAGTCAAGAGTGTTCACACAGAATATCAAACAAGCCTCAATATTACCAATCAATAGAATGCGTATATGCTTGGATTGCAAAAAGGATAATCTTTGTTTTCGGCAAATGATATATATACTTGTATAAATAATACCACAAAGATTGATATAATACACACACGAATATCTTTTCACAAATATATCAATATGAGAACCACAAGATATTTGGTAATGTTTGAAAGTATTTTTGCAATCTCCAAACAAAAACAAACTTCCTAAGATATTGCAACGAGAATGCAATACTTGGGATGTCACAACAAGTCTTTCTTAGGGCAGGCTTATTGGCAAAGCCTCCTAAGAAAACTTAGGTTATGCTCTCAAAAATCGATTCAAATATTGCAACAATAAGGAGAGCTAACCTTTAAGTAAAAGTACTCAATACACTTACAAATGATTTAGATGAATGAAGAGTGTAAGCTTGAGTAGGTTTCAAAAGAAGTGTGAGTAATGAGAGGCAAAAATGAGTATTTTGGCTTGAGAGAAATTTTGTTAATCTTTTTGCTAATCCGTACTTAAATCACCAAATGAAGGAGTATATATAGACATACTAAAAATTTTGACCGTTGGGGACTTATTAGGGATTTTTGAAAAAGATTAATGACACTTAAGATAATTTAACCCTGTTTAAAAAATTATTAACCGCGGTAAAAATAGGAGCAACCCGAGAGGTCCGGTCGACCAAAAGTGTTTCGATCGACCGGGACTCAAGTAGCTCGGTCGACTGGGGGAATTTTGAACTGAGTGGTTGGTCGACCGGGAAAGGGCGATTTTCAAAAATACAGAGGTTCGGTCGACCGGGGCCTTTTTGAACTACAGGGCTCGGTCGACCAGGTTGTTGGGAATTCTCCCAATACCCCTCGGTCAACCAGGTTGATGTAGTGCAAATATGGTCGGTCGACCGGGAGGTCAAAAAGTTGACTCCCAGGTGGTTCGGTCGACCGAGGTCAAATGACCTATAAGGGCTCGGTCGACCGAGCCTGGGTCAAATAGTTGACCCGGACCGGTTTCGGTCAACCGGGCCAAATTGAACTGAGTTGGCCGATCGACCGAAAGTGCACCAAATGTGCATTTCGGTCCCTTCTTGCAACATTCAAACCCTATTCAAGTGCCTATTACATACAAGTGCAAAAGTGAGTGTCCTAAGGTCACTTGGATCCAATTTGGAAACATCGAAAAACTCTGATGTCGGTCGACCGATGGTTCACCCTAAGGTCTTTCTATGGTTTGGTTTGAGCTTGCAAATTAAATCATGCATGTGATGTGTGTGAGCTAATTACAAACCTAAAACCCTTATTACAGACAAATTCCATTTAAAAACCATTACAATTAAGAGTATGAAATTGTCTTCAAGTCTTTAAGCTTTTCACGTGCCACTGAAGATATGCTAATATGAACCTGCACATGAACTAGATATTTATTAAATACAATTGTATTTGTCATTATCAAAACCAGGGTGTGACCTATAAGGTCAACAAGTACCATCATCTGAACATCAAAATAAGCAAGTTTGAGACCCATGTGAACCCCACATAGATTGAGCCTCCCTTTGACTTTTATTTAATGTGTAATATTGCAAGACAATCAACTTAATTGCATGTGCTCCTTAGTAAGTTATGTGTGTTACTAATTTGTATTAGAGTCATTAATGTGTCTAGTAAGTTGCTACACTTATTTCCCTTATCTCCCATGCTTGTATGGGAAGTGTGAGTTGTTTATTGTCTTGTCTCCTTTGTGCTAAGTCTTTATATTCTCCATTATATGAACTGGATAAGTAGCTAAGTATTGATATTGATATTGAAGGAATTTCATTTTGTGAAGCTTGTTAAGCTTTGTCTAATCCTTGTGATTGAGTAGTGAGAGGCTATGCATTCTCTCAGAAGATCGGGTGGTGAGAGACCACTATCCTATCCGGCAACTCCATCTTTATCCCAATCTCACGACCTCCCCTCCAACACCCACATGACCATCATCAAAATACACCCCCCACACGGCCACTATTTTCCCACTCCATTGTTGCATTTTTCATACTAATTCAAAGCTTGTGAGAAGAACTTAAGGTGTGGACTAACTTGTGTTGAAAATCGTCACGTCATCTATTGGATCTCTTGGTAACTCATTATTGGTTTGAATCCTTATTTAATATTGTTAAAGCCTTAGCTTCAAATTCTGAAAGTTTCATATTTGATAAGCCCTTTGAATCCATAGACTTCAATATTGCTACTTGCTAGTCTAAAATCAATTGTGGAAAACAGTTGTGATAACATAGAACTTTATTCTTGAAATATTGAAATAACATCTTTCTTGGATTTAAACTTGATTCCTTTGTGAAAGAACTCTTGGGACTTATTTCAAATAGCACCATACACCCTTTCAAAAATCCTGTGACATATGAAATATTGCATGATTTATGGTTTTTATGTTTGGATAATTGAATTCTTAATTTAAAGTGTTTTGAATGTATGTGCTCATGAGGGTTGAATCGTAGAACATAGGTCAACCAATCCCATCCTACATTATGAGAAAGGGATAGATCTGGGGTTTAATCCCTAGTGAAAACAAGAACCAGAACTAGAAAGGTTAGGGTTTCAGAAAAGGAGAGGGTTAGGAGATTTAGAAAGGGAAAGTTTAGGGTTTGTGAGTGCTCGTATGTAGAGAGAGAAGGACAGTGAGAGAAAAGAGAGTGCTCGCAGGTAGAGAGAGAAGGAAAGTGAGAGAGAAGAGAGCCTTAAGGAGAAGAGAGAGAGAGAGAGAGAGAGAGAGAGAGAGAGAGAGAGAGAGAGAGGAGAGATGCAAAAATGGTGAGAAATGAAAATTTTCACGTTTTATATGTTAGATTCTAAGGTAACATGTCACCACCTTTGGGTGACATGCGACATAATCTCCTCCGTATAAATGACGCGTAACGTGGTCACTTCTAGGCCATACGATCCATGCTTTCTTAGGATGGCCCAGATCTAGCCACATCATTAATCTGTGTTTAATATCCTAAGCCAACTAGTTGTCAACATGTGTCCAAGTTGACGTCACCATGATGTCACCATATATATATCAGGCGACATGTCCTCATCTAGAACTGACACATGGCTCAGCTTGCTGACCCAAGCCCCTTCCCCCTTTGAGCTGGTTGACTCGGTTCAGACCAGTTTGAACAGATTCATTTATTTTCCTATTTATTTTTGTTATTATATTATTTATTTGATTTTTAAATTGAGAGAAATAGTACAAATATCACAAAAAAAAAATAGAAAAATTAGGGAAAAATCAGAAATATTTTGGAAAAATATTTTTGAAGTGAGGAAAAACATTTTGATTTATTTTGACTCAAAAAGAATGAGCCCAAAAATTTTAGAAAAAAAATGTCAAAAATGCTTAGAAAATTAGAAAAATATTTTCTCGATTTTTGAAGTGGGCGTGTCCCTATGATTTAAAAAAGGGCAATGGGCATTTCAAGCCTCACATATGTTAGCTCTAAGGGGGGTTTTTCTAGCGACATCCCCACTTCTAGGGGTCTTATTACATAATTCCTAAATCACACCCCCGTTTTGATTATATTCTATAAAAAATATGCATATTTGTTTGTTTATTTAATAGTATATATTTTTCATATTGTTTATTTCAAAGGAGCAAATTTAAAAGGCTATTAAATTTAAATTTGGGAAAATTCTTAGTTAATTAGGTACCATTCGTTGAACGGGTGCGTAGGGGTGCTAGTACTTTCCCTTCGCATAACTGAACTCCCAATCTCGATCTTCGTATATGCAGATCGATACTAGTTTTAATTGAGTAGTAAT
The DNA here is from genome assembly GCF_029873635.1 of Malania oleifera. Classification (NCBI taxonomy): domain Eukaryota; kingdom Viridiplantae; phylum Streptophyta; class Magnoliopsida; order Santalales; family Ximeniaceae; genus Malania; species Malania oleifera. The sequence continues at coordinate 56,016,393 of NC_080422.1, read as the reverse complement.
CAGGTGTTATAACCATACCAAGAAAAAAAGGTTATTGGTGACTCCAAACTTCCAATTTTTCCCGACAAATCAATTTCTTATTTTTATTCGCCTCCTCGGGGCACCTTGCTCCTAGTCCGTCACGATAGTGGTTTTCTCTCTTTTCTTTCCTTCAATAAAAATCCCTTTTTGACCCTTCAAAAAACTCTGAAAAATCTCACATTGTTCCCTCTTGGGCATGCCCTAAACTCTCCCACAAAAGATTCTTTTATAGACCTCCCATGGAATGGAAGGAAAACTCATTTTCAATTTGAATTTTGAAAATCAAACTAAAAAAAAAAAAATTCAAACTCAAATTCAAAAGAAAACTTCCAATAACTACCAACCTCTAACTGCCAACGTCAGAGATTGACATGTGGCTTTATTAAGGTACATTGCAAGCCCCAAATTCCCAACTAATCAGAGAGGAACAACTCAAAATTTTGAATATTGGTGGGGTCAATTAACCGCCTATAGAGGCCAATCAACCACTTATGGGTGGTGCAAAACAAATGGATTTGGAGGGAATACTGGTCGACCGACGGCGATCGACCACCTAGTGAGAATTTTATTATTTTCTTTTATTTTATTTTGGATTTTGATGTCTTCATTTGGATTAATATTTTGTCTAGTAAAAAATGGCCAACAACACCCAAGAATTTAAATTTTTTTTCCTTGTCTGTGCTTCTTGTCTTCTCTTTCTTTTGGTTCTTTTTAATTTATTGGTGATTTTCTTTGTTCTTGTATACCCTTGTACACTTGAATAATATTTTTTACCTTTGAAAAAAATTGATTTGGACAATTGGCTTATGTACAAGCTCAAGGATTCAACATTAGAGTAGATTCAATCATTGGTATGATATGCTTTTAATAATTTATGATTTGTGATTATAATGTAATGTGATATTCTTATTGAGTTATTATGATTGGAGTAACACAATCATGTAAGAAATTAGTTAATTTTGAAACCTTTATATCCAGCAAAAACATGGATTACTTTATTTTTCTTAGAAATCTGATTGCTTTTGATCTTCCATTAAATATACGTTTAACATATCTAAGACTTCAAGTTCTATTAATTAATATAAACATTATTATTTATGATTTTTCCAATTCAAATGTCATCGACCAATATATTTGTTGAGTATTTTAGAACCGTGATATGATATGAAATGATGGATGCCTCTAGACTTAGAACTCAAGTAAGTGTGTATCATTGTAATATAGATACTTCCAAACGATTCTACTTGTAGTTTAATTTACACAAAACTATAGCAAAAATTGCACAAATTGTACAACTTTTCGGTTAAGATTTTCATTAGTAGTCATTGCTTTCATCACTGTTTTTTCTGGTATGGTTCTTCTAATACATAAATGTGCTTAAACATAAACAAATATATGTTTTTGTATTCTAGATTTAGAAAAACATACATAGGTTGTTTTCTTGTTTACAGTTAGGCATGTTGTGTTGAGCACACTATGTTTGTCAAAGCTAAAAGTGACAAATGCATGCATGTATGTACAAATGTATGCACATTGGTAGTGTGTTCAAATGTACCTTAGTTGTGTTGTGTGCGGGGCTTAGTTCACATTGCAAAGGCCCAATTTGTGTTGAGTTTTGAAGTTAGTAAACATATTTACTAACTCAACATGAGTGCAGCAATTTGAGACTTGTCCACATTTGAGGGCTTGGCGATCTCTCGTACTCGTAGGAGGTAAAATTTTAAAAGTTTCTCTAATGTCATCCATAGGACAAAAAATCTAAAACAACTTTAGTAAGGTAGTGTTTGGAGCATGGATTATGGAGGTTGGATTTGGATTTGTGTAGATATATTTTTAAGAAGTTTGGAAAAAATTTATACTAACTATGTCTAAATCCACAAAAATTTGAATCCATTGTCTTAATTCAAAGCCCCAAATTAACATAGAGTAAATGCAATCCGTTGAAATTCAATATTACAAATAGGATAATTGAGCTCCTTGCAGGTTTACCAAGCCTATACAAATTAATCAAAGACTTAAATTTCTTGATCTTGATTTTCGTGTTTTTTATGACCTAAAGGTTTATGCGAGAAGGTAAGTCAAGTTTGTTCTATATATTTATCCTTTATAAAGATATTAATGTTACAACAATAGTTATTTGTATTATTGGTGGTGCATGTAAAATAAAGGAAATAGACATAAAAGGAAAACATTGATGATGAATAAAAGGGGGCTGATAAAGAGGACATATATATATATTCAAAAAAAAAAAAAAAAAAGAGGAAGTGACATAGTAAGCAAAATGTTGGAAGAAGCATTGTAAGTAGAATGTTTTGGAAGATATTGTAATGCTTTTTTTTTTTTTTGTGAATAAGGTATAGATATTTAGTTATTTGGCTATACAAGTCGACTTAGATTACTAACTATATGTTCTTCCATATTTTTTTTAAGAGGCACCATATATATTATGAGCGACACAGTAGCAAGATGCATGAAAGCTGAAAATTGTTCTTTCATATTTTTAATTATATAAATGAACTCATGGTGTTGTCAATCATAATGAGATTTATCGTTCTTATTTTAAGATTCCATTTTCTAATTATGAGTTTTAAAACTTTAGATTAGGTGTATCATTGTGCAAATAAAACGTAATCCCACATGCAATGCACATACCTTACACTATTATGTATACATAGACAATGGACCAAAAAAAAAGAGAAAAATAATATAAAATATATTGTCAATTTGTTTTGAATCTGATGGGAACAAGGAGATGGATAGTAATTAATTAAAATAATGCGTTAATATGTTCAATTACCAATTAATATGGATCAATATATTTACCTGTAAACTTTAAAGACAATAGATGAACTTCTACAAACTAGACAATAGTTCACATAATTTGGAGAATCTCTTTTTCCCAAATCCATCAAATAAATTTGTTCTTTCCCAATGCTAAGCTTCACTAAGGCCCATTACGTATGGTGTCCAACTGTCGGTGCCTTGAGACAGTAGCTCAGCTTTAAATCCCCCCTACAGCCGAGGAGTGGAATCGTTACTGCAAGTAAACTGCATGCAATGGAAACCCACTTACAAAGAAATATTGTACCATAACGTGTGTGTATTGTGGTTAAGGAATTTAAGTGAGAAAAAATGCGACAAATTCATTGTGATTACAAGTGGGTTAATTCGAAATTTTGATCAATAATATACTCTATTATCTTGTGTTTTGAAGTATGGATTTTGAGCATTAGACATGAATTTGTGCGAATTTAAACAATACTTAGTATTCAAATCCATAGTAGCTAATCCAACATAAAGCATGGCCTAAACATAAAACTAGAAAAATTAGTATCATGTGTTGTAGCTTATATATATATATAACTCTAACCTAGGCGAGTCCTTTGGACTCACCTAAAACGAGGGGATAAAAACATTGTCGTCAGCCAATTAATGCATCTATAGTAATATTATATTTCTGAGCATCTTAAAATGTTGTAATTACACTAATATACCTAACCCAGTAGTATCCAAATAATGAAATGCTTGCTATGGCATGAAAAACATATTATTTTGTATATGTATGTTGAAAATTAAACTTGACTGAAGATGCTGAAAATTAAACTTGACTGGAGATGGTCGGCAGCCCACCTCCGTTAAATTTGGGCTAGAGTCAGCAGCAAACTCACCAAAATCTCACCAACTTCAGCCACCATTGTTGATTATATTATTCTAGCCTTACTATATGTTAAAATGATATACATTGTTGGCCCACAACCTAATAGCTTAAGCTTTTAGGCAAAGTGATAATCTAACATGGTATCAAAACTAGTTACCAGGAGGTCTTGGGTTCTAGTCTTGTTGCCCGCAATTTAAAAAAAAAAATATTGCATTCCTTATTATGGGTGCTATTTATCATGTGTTTATCTCTCCACGTGCTATCGGGCTGCACATGCGGGGGAGTGGTAAAGCTTGATATACATTGTTGGCCCACAACCTAACAACTTAAGCTTTTAGGGAAAGTGGTAATCTAATATTATAAATAGATGTGTGTGTGTAATGTAGTATGTGGTGTAGAGAGGGTGAATAACCAGTGAAAGATTTGTATTGAGATTTTCCTCTATAATTTATTTCCCATTTATTATTGAAATTAAATGTTTTGCAATTGAGTGCAATTCCTTACTGAGTTTTCAATCACAACTAGTGATTGAGTGAGTCCCCTCCGCCCATCAGTGGTATCAGAGTTTTAGGTTTGCTGGAATTCGCCAAACAGAGGCGAACAGAGGGGAAATCCAAATTTTTTCCCTAGATTTGAAGTCAATTAAAATAAAAAATTGAGTATATCATTGTGAAATTCATGTCAAGATGAGACCAGAGGTGGAAACCACGTCTCAAACGGAGTCTCAAAGCCTCTACACGCGCTCACACTCGCCAACAGAAGAAACAACGTCCTCCACACACGCCAGCGAGGATACTGACCACCAACGTCACGCTCCTCATGCACCCGCACATGTTTTCTTCACCCAAATGGTGAGATCTGACCTGGATACACAAACACTCGATCCGCGACTTAGTCCCGCAACCAGTAACCCGAACTAGTGACCCGAATACGACCAGACCCGGCAGACCAACTCACTTCTAGTCACCAACACGCAACACGCCCATAATCCACCACATGGCCCTAACGGTAATATCTGACATCGTTAAACTCCATTAAGGCAAACCGTTTAAAAAAAAAAAAATTGGTCCAAAACTTCTTTTAGCTAGTTCAGTGATTTTTAAATCGGTTCTTTGCAACCAAAAACTGGTTCCTAAGGTTTTTTGACCTTCTGAACATAGTGGTGGAATCAGATTTGCCAAAAATCTATCCCCATCATTCTATTTTTTGATATATTAAATCTAATGGCTAATGGTACTACACAAGATGTTATTCCAAAGATGACACGAGAGAACTATGACATTTGGTCTAATCAAATGAGAGCCCTATTAGGTGCTTAGGATGTCATGGACATCGTTGAAGATGGGTATAAAGAAGCCCCATAAAAAGAAGATGAAACAACTATGTGTGACGCTAAAAGAATGATCTTGCGAGCCAATCAAAAAAAGGAATGCAAGGTGAAGTCCATAATCTACCAAGGTCTTGATGAGGCCACGTTCGAAATCATTACCTCCACTAAGATGTCTAAAGAAGTTTGGGACTCTCTCCATCGAACACAAAAAGGTGCAGACAAAGTAAAGAAGATTCGTCTTCAAACATTGCGAGGTGATTTCGAATCTTTAATAATGAAATCTACTAAATCTATCGCTGATTACTATACACAAGTTATGGTAGTATCAAATCAATTGAGAAGAAATGGAGAGACTCTCAATGACGAGAGAATTTGTGAGAAAATTTTGCGATCTTTGAATCCAAAATTTGATTATATAGCTTTGACTATGGAAGAAACAAAAGATCTGGAAACCATGTCCATAGAAGAACTTGTGGGCTCACTCCAAGCCTATGAGCAGAAAGTCAACAGAAGGAGAGCAAGCCTTCTAAACAAAGTTGTCCCTCACTGCAGATAGATTCGACAAAGAGGGGACGTCACAACGAGGAAGAGGATGAGATTGAGGATCTCATGGAAGAAATTATGGAAATTTTGAGTCTAGAGAAGGTGGCAGACGCAGAAGAGGTCCCACTAGAGAATGATGCAATCAATAGAACTATATCCCACGAGGTAGAGGACAAGGAACAAGAGGGGAATACAATAACTCTCCGAACGTAGACAAGAGAAACTTCAGTGCTACAACTACCACAAGTTCAGACACTATAGCAATGAGTGCAGAGATAATCCCTGAAATCACGAAGGAAATCAAAATGCTAACTTTGCAGAAAAAGAGAAAGCCGAAGGAGAATCGTTGATGCTGATGTCACACAATTCAACCCACTAGGACCAAAATGTTTGGTACCTTGAGTCTAGAGGTAGCAATCACATGACTGGCAGAAAGAACCTATTTAATGAAATTGATAAGAAAGTTCAGGGAGAGATATCATTTGGTGATCTCTCTAAAGTCCCAGTTTGAGGAAGGGGAAATGTCTTAATCAAAAGGAAGGATGGAGACCATGCTTTTATCTCCAATGTGTGCTATGTGCCAGCCATGAAGACTAATATACTTAGTCTCGAACAGCTTGTGGAGAAAGGCTACCAAATTAGCCTTTGAGATAAGAAGATGGTGATAACAGACGCTCGAGGTAAGCTCACTACTCGAGTACAAATGGCAAATAATCAAATGTTTCCACTCACCATTCAACATAATACGCAACGGTGTTTGAGCCCTATCATCAAAGACAAAGATTGGCTATGGCATCTCAGGTACTGTAGAGACCTGAACTCGTAAAAAAAAAAAAAAAGGATAAGAGGGGATTTTGCAGGCTTCATCGATGAAGCCAATGTTCTCGTCGACGAATGCCCTTCAGTGCTTCGTTGCCAAAATTTAGAGTCTCGTCAATATAGAGATTCCGACTGACAGGAAAAATATCAGGCTTGGGTTAGTGGACGAGGGAGGAGGGTCGGCGACGAACAACCTCCTATGGCTCATCGACAAGTTTGACCAAGTCAAAAGGCCTATAAATATCATTTTTCATTGCTTAAGGGTTAAGAAAACCCAAAAGCTCTCTCTCTCTCTCTCTCTCTCTCTCTCTCTATAACCGACGATTTCACTATCTCTCTCTACAGTTCTTTGCCGTTCGTTGCTTGTTTCAACAATCAAAAGCTGCTGGTAGTATTTATAGATTACATCCTGATCTATTCAAGGAGTCTTGCAGAGCACAAAACTCATTTGAGGCTAGTACTTCAGGTACTTAGAGAGAAGAAGTTATTAGCTAAATTTAGGAAACGTGAACTCTAGCTTGAGCAGGTTGCATTTTTGGGACATGTAGTGTCCAAAGAAGGAGTATCAGTAGACTCGGGCAAAGTAGAGGCAGTAGTAAACTAGGCAAGACCGAAGAACGTTCACAAGATCAGAAGTTTCTTAGGTCTGGCAGGGTATTACCGCTGTTTTATTGAGGATTTTTCTAGGTTGTCAGGTCCGTTGACACAACTTATGAAAAATAATATTAAGTTTAAATGGACTCGTGATTGTGAATAGAGCTTTCAGGAGTTGAAGCAACGTCTAGTCACAACTCTAGTGTTGACCATTCCATCAAGGGATTGTAGTTACATGATTTATAGAGACGTATCCCAAAAAGGACTTAGGTATGTTTTGATGCAGCAGGGTAAAGTTATCTCTTATGCTTCTCATAAGTTCAAGGAGTACGAGAAGAATTACTCTACGCATGATTTAGAATTGGCAGCAGTGGTGTTTGCACTAAAGATCTGGCGGCACTACCTTTATGGTGAAAAATGCGAGATCTTTACTAACCATAAGAGCCTCAAATACTTCTTCACATAGAAGGATCTGAATATGAGGCAACGTAGATGGCTCGAGCTAATTAAGGACTACGACTGCACCATTAGTTACCACTCGGTAAAAACTAATGTGGTGGCTGACACTTTGAGCCGAAAGTCAATGAGCGTGTCAGTTTTAGCAGTTGTCCTATAACATCAGATTGTGATGGATTTGGAGAGGTTGGGGGTAGAGTTGGTGGACAAAGATCCACAAGCATTCATTGCCAGTTTAGTTGTTCATCCAACCTTGTGAGAGAGAATCAAGACAACTTAGAAGGAAGATGCGGAGCTGGTAGAGGTCAGGGAAGGAGTGCAAAATGGATTGAAGTCGAATTTCAATGTCTCTGTTGATGGGATGTTGAGATTTCATACTCAGATTTGTGTACCGAATGACACCGATATTAAACGGGTCATTCTAGAGGAGGCTCATCGCTCTTTCTATACTATTCATCCAATAAGTGCAAAGATGTATAGAGATTTGCAAGAATCATTCCAGTGGAGTAGCATGAAGAGAGAAATTTCTAGATTTGTGGAGCAATGCCTGACATGTCAACAGGTTAAGGCAGAACACCAAAGGCCAGTAGGACCATTACAGCCACTTGACGTTCCCAACTGGGAGTGGGAGCACATCTCGATGGATTTTGTATCGGGGTTACCTGCAGCGCTGCATGGGCAGAATGCCATCTGGATCATAGTGGATCAGCTGACGAAGACTGCACACTTCATTCCTATTAGAGTAAGTTATTCCATGAATAGGTTGGCAAAGTTATATGTGCAGGAGCTAGTGTGGCTTTATGGTGCCCTTGCATGTTGTCCCTGTTTCTATAGTTTCAGACCGAGACCCATGATTTACCTCTTGGTTTTGGAAGGGTTTGCAGGATGCCTTGGGATCGCAGCTCACTTTTAGCACCTCGTTTCGCCCGCAGATGGATGGACAATCAGAGAGGACCATTTAGACCTTAGAAGATATGTTGCGGGCATGTGTGCTAGACTTTGGGGACAGTTGGACTTGGTATCTACCACTTGTGGAGTTCGCATATAATAACAACTACCAGGTTAGTATAGATATGGCACCATATAAAGCATCGTATGGTCGTCGGTGTCGATCTCCATTATATTGGGATGAGGTAAGAGAGTGACAAGTGTTGGGGCCAAAACTTATCCAGTAGGCCTCTGCAAAGGTCAAGCTTATCAGAGAAAGGGTTAGGGAAGCTCAGAGTCGGCAAAAGAGTTAGGCAAATACTCACCAACGGCAGTTAGAATTTGAGATCGAGGATAAGATATTCCTGAAGATTGCCCCAATGAAAGGGGTGATGAGATTTGGAAAGAAAGGGAAGTTGAGCCCTCGGTACATAAGGCTATTTGAGATCCTAGATAGATCCAGTTGCATACCAGGTAGCGTTGCTCCTAACACTACCAGAGTTCATGACATGTTTCATGTATCTGTGCTAAGGAAGTATGTGCTAAACCCTTCGCACGTGCTCTGTTATGAACCTCTGGAGATCGAAGACGCATTATCATATGAAAAGGTACCAATTCAGATGCTGGATTAGAAGGTACAACAGTTGCGTACTAAGGAGATAACTTTAGTGAAAGTACAATGGCGAAACCACGCAGTAGAGGAGGCTTCTTGGGAGTTAGAGGCTGAGATACGGCAGAAGTACCCACAACTCTTTCGAGAGGATTAGCTTTAGTCAGGTAAGGTAATTTGTGTGGTTACTAGTTATTTTCATGTATTAAGAGAGAGGTTAGTATAAGAGTGTGATGTAATGAGACTTTATGTTGTATCCACGGTATTCCTCCGCCATAAGCGAAGGTATGTAATACCGGGTAGCGTTGCCCCTAACACTACTAGAGTTCATGACGTGTTTCATGTATCCGTGCTGAGGAAGTACTCACAAGTCCAGTGCAAGTCATTTTAGAGTATTAGGCTCCATTGCCTACTCCAAGATCCTAGAGGCAAGAAGGACAAAGTTGGAAGATAAAGGAGAGAAATATATCCTTGTTGGATATGGCGACAACACCATAGGATATCGAATTTACAATCCCATCAACAAGAAAGTCATTCACAGTTGGGATGTCATTTTTGAAGAAAATGAATCCTCGAAGTGGGACCAGGCTGAATCTTCCAAAGATGCAGAATTGACGCTTAAAGGAGAAGAACCCACACAGACAAGAGAAGTGGCTATCGAGTCACAAGTTCCTGAGTTGCAGACACCTTTACATAGTTCACCACAGAGGAATGAAGCTCCATCACCAATTAAGCATGAAATCTCAAATATGAGGCCTAGAAGAACCCATAATCTAGTTGACCTGTATGAAACTACAGAACTTATAGAAGAGTATGTTACACTATATTGTCTATTGTTGACTAGCGACCCGATTAGCTTTGAGGAGGCTAACGAGGAAAACAAGTGGAGAAAAGTGATGATGTGGAGATTCAATCCATCGAGAAGAACAAAACTTGGGAGTTGACAAACCTCTCTAAGAGTCGCAAAACTATTGGTGTGAAATGGGTCTACAAGACCAAGAAGAACGCTAAAGGAGAAGTTTAGAGATACAAAACAAGAATTGTCACCAAGGGCCACAGGTAGAAAGAAGGGATTGATTATAGAGAAATCTTTACCCCGATTGCCAGGTTTGAAACTATCAGATTACTAATTTCACTATCAGCACAAAATGGATGGAAGATTTATCAGATGGATGTGAAATCAACATTTCTGAATGGTTTTCTAGATAAAAAGATCTATATTGATCAGCCACCTGGATATGTGAAGAAGGGCAAAGAAGATAAAGTGTACAAACTGAATAAAGCACTCTGTGACTTGAAGCAGGCACCTCGTGCGTGGAACATGAGGATTGATGACTATTTTCAGAAGAATGGATTTGAGAAGTGTCCCTACAAGCATGCGCTATACATGAAGATGGAGACAAACGGAAGCATACTAATTGCCTGCCTATATATTGATGATCTAATTTTCACTGACAAGAATCTAGAAATGTTTGCCGCTTTTTAGAGGAGCATGGTCAAAGAATTCGAAAAGACAGATATTGGCCAAATGGCTCATTTTCTTGGCATAGAAGATGTGCAAAGTAAGAAGCGAATCTTCATCTCCCAGAGCCACTATAAAAAGGAAGTACTGAAGAAGTTTGGGATGGACAAATGCAATCTTGTGATAAATCTAGTTGAAATGGGATTGGAATTGAGAAAGAATGAGCAAGGAGATATTGACCCCACATATTTTAAGAGTTTGGTTGGAAGTTTGAGATATTTGACATGCACTAGACCAGATATACTCTATGGAGTTGGACTTGTCAGCAGGTACATGGAGACTCTTGACCAGTCCCACCTGAATGCAGTGAAGAGGATACTGCGCTATGTCAAGGGTACCATCACCGATGGTATGTTCTACTTATCAAGAGGTGATTACAAACTTATCACCTATTCAGATAGTGATTGGGGAAGAGATCTTGATGAAAGAAAAAGTACGATTGGATTCACATTCATCATGGGAAATATAACGTTTACATAGTCATTGAAGAAGCAACCCATCGTAACGCTTTCATCATGTGGAGTTGAATATGTTGCTGTCAGCTTAGCTATTTGTCATGGTATATGGATCAGGAATGTACTGAAGAATCTGAAATTTCTTCAAAACGAGCCCACAGAAGTCTACATCAACAATGAATTGGAAGTTGCCCTTGTGAAGAATCCAATATTCCATGAAAGAAGCAAGCATATTGATACTCAGTATCATTTTATCGAGGAGCATGTCAAGAAGAAAGAAGTGGAGTTGATATCTTGCAGAGCATATGATTAGATTGCTGACATTGCTGACATTTTCATGTAGCCACTCAGACATGATATTTTTGCAAAACTAAAGACAATGCTCGAAATGAAAAAACCAGGAGAGTCAAGTTGAATGGAGATGGCTTGCAGCTCACCTCTGTTGAATTTGGGCTGGAGTCGGCAGCAACCTCACCAAAATCTCACCAACTTCAGCCACCATTGTTGATTATATTATTCTAACCTTACTATACATAGATGTGTGTGTGTGTATGTGTAATGTAGTATGTGGTGTAGAGAGGGTGAATAACTAGTGAAAGATTTGTATTAAGATTTTTCTCTGTAATTTATTTCCCATTTATTATTTAAATTAATTGTTTTGCAATTGAGTGCGATTCCTTACTGAGTTTCAGTGACAACCAGTGATTGAGTGAGTCCCTTCCACCCATTAATGTAAAGCTAAATAGTGGAGTAAAGTAAATTTATGGTCGATTAAAGTCAGATTAAGCCCATGATGTTGCAAACTGAGAATGATGTCAAAGGTTGTGTTCTTATATTGGGCTCGAATCTCGATCCAACATGATTTATACCTTTACTTTGCAAGGATATCCCTCTCAAAGTAGGAAGTCTTGTGATTTGAAGACTTTTTTTTCCTTTTTTATTTTTTATTTTTAGCAAGGATGGTATTAGCTGCTACTACAATTTTTTATATGTGAAAATATAATAATAGTGAAATAGAATTGTCCCTATAATTTTTCTTTTGTTTCTCCCTTTTCTTTGTTGTTTGCACCTTTTGAGTCTTTTTTTTTTTTTTTGCATTAAAAGGGGGAAAAAAAATGAATAGTCACTATGATGTCAACAAAGCTGTATTTAATAGGCAATGAGTTAGAAAAAATATTAATTATTACCTGTTTGACCATCACACTTAGGTCATCCTCTGAGGAACTATCGCTGCAGTTATAGCAACTAGTTTCTATCTCCATATTCTCTGAAGGATGTTGTGGTTGAAATGTTGCATGTACAGTTTTCAATGAGTCGTTCCCAGTGGATAGATCTTTTATGTTTAATTGAAAAATCTCTGCGAGCCCTCTAAAATCATTATCACCATCTCTGTTATTAAAATTCATAAAACTTCTCGCCTCATTTTGCACTACAAAAAAAGTTAATGCCAATGTCAGAAAACATCAAAACATTTAACGTGTATATATTTGAAAGCATAAATTTTGAATCATGAATTTGAATAAAATTTTATTTAATTTAATACTGTATTTTGTCTAAATAGGCGCAAATCTAAATCTAAGATCCAAAATCCAATCTTCCAAGCACAAGTTTAGATTATGTTTTGATAAAGGGATTTTTACATCAAGGATTTAGCTGGATCAAAATTTTAATTTTAAAAATTAAAACCAAAAGATGGGAAAGAAAAGGAAATTTATTTCTCATAATAGTGAAACATGTGATTAAAAATAAATAAAAATATATATTCTAATATAATTTTAAAAGTTAAGGAAAATCAAATTTTTGCTCATTAATAAGCTATATACTTATTTATTTTTAGTTTCCTTAATAAGAAAATATGAAAAAGTAAATTCTTTTATATTTTTATTTCTTTTTTCTGGTGTATGGCAACTCTAAACGAAGCGAAGAGGAACACATAGAAAGAGCAATTAAATAAAAATCAATTTTCTTATATATATATATACATATTTAATTTGCTCCCCATTTAAAAAAAAAAAAATCCTAAAACATTACTATATAAAAAAAGAAAGAAAGAAAGAAAGAAAGAAATTTAAAAATAATATCACGTAAAATCAAATTTTTAAGGGAAAAAATGAAAAAAGAAAGAAAAAAGTATGGAAGTGCGGCGAGGAGAATAAAGGAACAGTAAAGTATATATATATATACCTGGTGAGGAGGAATTAGCCAGGTGGGGATGACCAAGAAGCTTGCCAAACGTCCCACCTGGTCCAGATGTAGTGCTAGTACTGCTGCTCAACGCTACTTGCCGCTGGCGCAAACTACTGCTTGGAATTGAGGACGAGGTTGCAGCGCTACTATTACAGGTTCGGTTGAGCGACCACAAACTGCTTGGACCACCCGCCGGGTCACTGCTAGTACTACCACCGTTACCGCAGGCAGCTGCAGGAAGAAGGCGAGCTGAAGCAAATGTAGATGGAGATGCAGAAGGGATGTTGTTAATAATGTTGCTGTACTGATCATGGCAGCTGGGGCGGGCCAATCCCGAAAGATAACTGTTGAAGTCGAGCCATTTGAAATCCGGAACAGCTGGTATCAACGGTTGAACCCCTGCGCTAAGCTGGTGCGTCTTTATTAATGGCGGCAATACTTGATGATCTACTTGCCGTGACGACCCATACATCTGTGCTTGGAGCAACATATTCTGTTGCTGCTGCTGCTGCAGGTTTTGGTTTGTTTGGGGGGACAGTAGATTTGGATTAATCAGATGGGAAGCAATAGCAGCGGCGGCGGCGGCTTTGTAGTTGTAGTTGGTGGTGGGATGACAACCAGCTTGGAGTCCTTGTGATGTATTACTATTATTGTTGAGCATTTGATGATGAAAAATGGTAGAGGAAATATTGGTGCCGAATATATTGGAGGAATTAGATATAGTACTTGTGGTTGGATGATCAACATAGCTGCTGCTGCTGCTGTTGCTGCTGCTGTTGCTCCTGTGGCTTCTCCGGCTACCCTGCGCATCCTGCTTCTTCAGCGAATTCTTGTATTTCTGAATCAACGATTTAAGCGTGCGAGAAATTAAAAGAGGAAGCCACGCTAGGACATGTTCATTAGCCATAATTGCATAACACAGGGGAAGAAATTAAATTTTAGTTTTAAAATTTTTAAAAATTTAATCCCCATCCCACCCCCAATGTGAAATTCTGCTCTGTTTGGATTAAGGATATGTGGGAAAGTAAATGAAAGGAAACAAAATTAAGAAAGAGTTGAAATTTTAATTGTATATGTTTTTTTGTTGGGTTTTTTTTACTCAAATACTAATAAGAATTAAAATTCTTTCAAATTGTATTAAAACTAGTAGACATTAAAAAAGAAAGGAAAGAAAATATTTTTTATCGATTTTTTATATATTGATTTTATTTTATAATTTTTATCTTCTTTGACAGCCAAGCCAAAAAAGAAAAAAAGTTAGGAACAAAAGAATTACAAAAAATTCAAGTAATTTTTGAATTTAACAACATTTGTATAAAAAATGGTTTGGGTAGTGTTCACTTATAGAAACAGTTTTTCTATCCCTATCTAATTTTTTTTAAAAAAAATAATTACAAAAATATCATCTTATTTTTCAATTTTCAAGTTTAAATCCAAACCCAGAATCCACGTTCCCATGCTACATTATATAATTACGAAAAATGAAAATTAAATTGTCTTTTTTTCTATTTAATTTAATATTAAGAAATAAAAAATAAAATTTATTTTACACAACTAAAACAAATTCTCCTTAATGAGAATTTTGAAAATCAAAAAAATAGGATGAAATATTTTATTATTACCTAAAAGATTAAAATTAAAAAATAAAGCTATTTAAAAAAAATTAAACGGGCCCCTTAATTTCCTTTCTATTTGAAAAAATAAGAAGCTTACCTGAAGGTGACTAGCAACATTTTCACGAGTGAGTCCCGGAATGTTCATCAATTCAAGAATCCTCTTTGGGACTGCACCTGTAATATAATTAATATTCAGAGTGGTAATTAAAAAGTGTTTAAGATTTTTAACAAATTAAACAAAGGCAGATTAATTAGTACAGTGTACAAATTAAAGGTTTAAATGACCCTGCATTTAAGTAAGTAATTAAAGGAACCGGGCCTTTGGCCAAGTGGTTCATGAAGGTTTTAGCCTTCTTCAGATGGTATTCTGACAAGACAAAAATATAATGTAATGGGACTTAGCCGCGGGGGCTCCCATAGCTATGCCAGTAAAAAGAAAGAGTGAGTGATACCATCAAGTTGGAGTTTGTGAACAGCATCAATGAATTTGGCATGCATGTGGGGCGACCAGTGAACCCTTGATTTCCTGGGACGAGAAAGAGAATTCCCACCTTCTACTATTCCCGCCTTCACTTCGCCAATAATATTATTGTCTTCAGTGTAATGTTGAGAACAGGCGTGTGGGTGTGGGTGTGTGGGGTTCTCCTCCGCTATTTCTACATCCTCCTCCTTAAGGCTGCAGCAGCTGGAGTTGTAGTACTTCTTGCATCTGCCACAGCTTCCATTGCGACTATTATTATTATTCTCGACATTAACATGTTTCCTGATCACATGCTGCCATATGTTCTTCATCTCCTCTATCCGAGGGGGTTTCAGAAGGTAGTCCCGAGCTCCACTCTTTATGCCTTTTATCACTGTGTTTGTGTCTTCACATGCCGACAACACTGATATATATATATATATATATATATATATATATATATATATATATATTTTTGTCAAAAAATTATGATCAAGAATTGAAAAACAGAAGCATATAATAAGTAGTGAATATATGGATGTATGATTTTAAACTTACTGACTACTGGGATGTCCATTTCAAGGCCTATAATCTCCAGGAGAGTGAAGCCATCCATGTCCACCATTTTGACTTCTGTTATCACAATATGGAACTCGTCCTTCTTCTCTCTTAACATCTCAAGAGCTTCATGTGGTTTTGTTGTTGCAGTAACTGCGCGCATGCATACCAATTACCAACGCCCGATTAATTAGTGAAAACCATCGATTCAAATTAAATTTAACTTATTTTAAAGCATAGGCACACCCAATAATACTTACCTTTTACTTTCGTCAGAGAATTATTTTCACTTTTCAACATTAATTGATGAACTAATCATGTGCTTAATAAATAACTAAAGAAGCCAGGCAGTGTGCTGTGGTTCAAAACCTCCAAAAGCAACTATTTAAATGCATCCATTATCTGCGGGCGTGCTGGCTGCAAAATTGTATTTTGAATTTTCATGATTCTATCTGTTTTTTTAAATTAACGCAAAGAGATTGATGGGCCAAAATAAAGGATGTACCGTGTACGAGAATTTATGGGGAACATCTTCAATCCATATAAATTAAAAAATAAATAGATAAAAATTTCATGGTTGAATAGATAAAAAGACATGATCTGTCGTATCAATATTCTAAATACAAATAAAAAGAAGAATTGTGGAGAACGATATAGAGTGGTCCGGAAATAAATAGAATAAATACGAACAGGGAAATTAAAGAATAAAAAGAGTACTAAATCTGAAGTTCAATGTAATGAGGGGAGAGAGAGAGAGAGAGAGAGAGAGAGAGAGAGAGAGAGAGAGAGAGAGAGAGAGAGAGAGAGAGGAGACCTTCGTAACGACACGTTTGAAGCAAACCGACAAGAGTCCGGAGACAGACGGTGTCGTCGTCGACGGCGAGAACTCGCATGCCATCTGGGAACTGCGGGTTTTCCTCCACGATTTCCGGTGAAGGATTCTTGCACAGACACGCGTCCTTCCTGGACATATTAGCCAAGAAATTGAAGAAAACGTTCCCGCCTTGGTGTAAAATCGTATCTAGAATATTCAATGATCTACGATGAAGAGAATTTTCTCGGGAAAATCTCGGGGAAACTAGTCGTGAAATTAGGACGGTCATAAGTGCAAAAAAATAAATAAACTAGGGTTTAAATAGGGGATTGGGGAGAAACAATGGGGCTAGTATGGAAATTGCCATGTTCGCAGGAATGCGCCATTGTTAAGTCCGGCAGCTTTATGGCAACAGAATCAATTACAAATAAGCTAAGAGCCTTTCTGACGTATATGTATGGGGGAGGAGAAAAAGGGTAAGGGCTTTTCATTGCTCGCGTTGCATTAATTGACATTGATCTTACCATGTCATCCTCAATTTCCTTTCTTTTCATCTTTTGTTTTATTTTTGGAAAGTCAGTTGAATCCTAGGTAGGGCTGAGATTTCACTTTTTGGAGTCGGTGCCAGTGCCACATCTGCCGCCTTCGCAATTTCTGTTCTGGATCCACGGTGCCAGTGTCCAAAAGCCCTATTTTGAATTTTAAGGACTCACAGTGGTGCCATCTAGTCTACTTTTTGTGCCGGATGACCAACACGGTCCAGCAACTTGCAAGACTTGTCAAATTTAAATAGCGGAAGAGCAAGAATGTGATGCATTAGTGAAATAGCAAAAAATAATTGCACTTAATTTAATTTTTTTAATATTTGTGAATTAACATTGAAATCCTCTACTCTAGCCTTTTTTTTTTTTTTGATATCACTGGTTGTCATGGTCCTACGCACCAGACTAATCCTGCGCCCACAGCCAACACGTCGGAGGTAAATTCGGATGCGCGGTGCAAGCGGCAAGTTTCGAACCCCAGATCCACCGTTGTAAGCGGCCTTCTGGGCAAGTTTTAAAATCCTCTGCTCTAGTTAATATGCTTAATCATTACTACGTTTTTTTTTTTTAGTAGTAAATCAGTTCTACATTGTCACTAATTTTCGAAGTTCAACAATTATGCAATCTGTTTGAGCTATACTGGAATCAAATTTCAACTCTAGCTTATTCCATTTTCCTAGTATAGTTAATTTGTTGGTAAAATTATGTACCCATAAAATTTATATAACAAAGATAGAATATTATTTGATAATCCTAATAACCATGTTTTAGCAATTTTTTAAAAAATTAATTAAAATTACTCAACCTAAAGTTGGAAGGAAGAACTCTAAAAGAATTTTTTTAGCAACCAAATTAATTTGGATGCAAAAAGAGATTACTAACACATACTTCTTGAGAGCACCATAAATACTATTTATTTTAAAGTGAATTATGGTCGTCGACTAAACACAATGGATAATATCTTCAAATTTCGTTGATTAACTCTCTCTTTTAAATAAACATACACCAATCTCATAGAAAACTACTCTCTATATCTCTCTTCATCATTAACCACATAATTAAAAAAACTATCTCTCTTTCTCTGTCTTTCTCTCTTTACATACAAAATAGTTGAATTGGAGAAACATTTAATTAGCACAAGAGCATGCATTAACTAGAGAAAAGAATATACAATTGTGGGGAAAAAGCCAGAAGTTGTGTGACTAGAAAATATATAAAACTCATCCAAATAGCCATGCAATGTGGATTGCACTTCTTGTTTTTTGGTTTAAATGTAGAGCTTATTTGTCTTTCTTTGTTAGGTCAAATACGAGAAAGGCTTGTAAGGAACGATTTCTCCACACACACCAATAGAAATGTTATATTAATGTTTGGCCAAACAAAAAATATTGTGGAACCTACATCATTTGTACCCAAAGTAAACCATTCCTCTCACTTGTATAAGTACAAATGCTACTACATTCTATAATTTGTGAGTTCCAAATTCTAGGTGAACAAATTATTCTTTACCAATATTTTTCAATCAAATATATTATCTTTTGACATCTTATGTTTTAAATAATTTTCATACTTTTACAATGGTATATATTGCATAGGGCTTGACATCACAAATAGCAAAGAATCGTGCTCAATAAACTACAAGATTATATATTTCTTTAAAACAAGCCATCTAAAAAAGCAAATTCCTAAATGCATGTCGAAATATGTAAACAAAAACACCATAACCCTGTACTAAATCTTCAACACAAATCAACTAATTACGTTCATTGAAGTCAAAAAATTATTAAGTTGAAGCAATAAATGCAACTAAGAGCTATGAGTAATCACTAAATGTGTGCATTCCACAACCTATCTCCTTATCTCATGTGCATGATAACTTTAACTTTAGAGCATAACAATAGTTTCCAAAATATTAAAATGATAGTCAAAATGTGATAGACATATATCCATGAAATAGCTAAGGTTTTAGAACATATACCATCACGGATTCCATTGTTGAAGGTTCAAAAGTTCTACAAAGTCTGAGGAGAATCTACACCCTCTTCTTTCCTGTATGTGCAACTTGATGGGAAACCAAATTGGAAAAACCTAGGGTGAGGGCGGAACCTCTCCTTGTTGCTAATATATTAGCGTAAGGAAACCATACCCATCACGGGCTCCTTGTACAAACGAGGTCGACACATACAAAATCCTATAGATTGGTGCTTTAGGCTCATAACCATAATATTGTGAAAATTTACCATAAGGCCTATTAATCCATGCTCCAAAAAAATATTCATTTAATCCAAGTTTTATAAAAAAACTTATGTAAGTCAACAAAAATTTCTAACAATCTCTTGCTTGGACTACATAGCTTAATTTTTATAAAGAAAACAAAAATAAATTATTCGGACTAAAACACACAACATGTAGCCACAACAACAAAAAAATTAACATGAGCAAACCCCATCCAACATAATTGTTCAAAATGAGATCATGCATATTCAACTATGCATTGAGTCATATTCGATAGGGATACTAGCTAATTAACATCATACAAGTCAAAACACACATAATCTTGTGATTGTACACTAGGTTCATAATGAAATCATTATATATCCAACAACATAAGTATAAATACCCATAAGGATGCTAACATTATATTGTCAAAATATGCACAATCTCATAACCATATGTGCAATATGGGAGTGCGGTCAAAATAGCATGGCAAAATGTGATTAACATGCCTATTTTGCAAATGATCCAAACATTTATCCAAGATGCTCCAACTTCAAGGAAGCTCATAGAGACTAAACTAAAAATTTCTTGTCACGTCACATAATGAGACTAGGCAAACAAATATCTCCAATCGCCTCAACATCCTTCAAGATGTTAGAAGCCAATTGAGACCAATATCAAAATGTTTCTTAAGAATACCATGATGAGACTAAATCATAACGTCTCTATGTTTTACAAATGATTCAACATCAAAATATCAATTGAGATTAATATTAAAATTTCTCCAAATACATCATAATAAGACATCAATCTCAAAATTCCATGAACGAGGCCAAACGAAATGTCTCAACATATGTAATTCAAACAACACCCTTGCTAGTTACATGCTCTTGAAAAAATTTAAGGGTCAATCCCTTAATGGATCATCAATCATCTGCTCTATGGCTATATGCTCAATGTGAGTTTGTCTATCCTTGACCTTCTCTCTAACAAACAAGTACTTAATATCTATATAAGTCGACTGTGAAAAACTATTGTTGTTCTGAGAGAAGCTACTTGCAACAATATTATCATAGTATATCAGTAGTGGTCCCCTAATAAAATTAACCATGTAAAGTCCTGTGATGAAATTTCGCAACCACAAAACTTGACAATTCACCTAATAACAAGCAATGAACTCTGCCCCCATAGTTGAGGTAGATGTGAGTTTTCTTAACACTTTTCCAAGATAAATCTCCTCCTACCATCATAAAATCATAATTGGATGTGAATTTCTTATCATCCATGCAACTTGTATAGTCAACATTAGAGTACCCAAACACTTCAAGGTGATCTAATCCTTTGTAAGTGAGCATGTAATCCTTAGTGCCCTACATAACATCCCATGACTTTCTTTGCATCATTCCAATGACTCATCACAAGATCACTCAAGTATCTATTAAGCACACCAATTGCATAGGCAATATCAAGATGTGTGCATACTTGAGCATATAGAGACTACCAACTATTGAAGTATAAGGGACCTTTTTAATATGATTTCTATCATCATCATTTTGAGAACACTAATTTTTAAAGAGTTTCTTACCTTTTACTATGGTACCTTACATAACGAACAAGATAGTATATTCAATATGTTCAAAACACTTTGAATATATGTTTTTTGAGATAAACCAAGGATTCTTTGTAATCTATCATGATGGATTTGTATGCCTAAGGCAAATAAGGCATCACTAAAGTCTTTCACATCAAACTACCATAACAACATACTTTTAGCTTCATTCAAAGGATC
Organism: Malania oleifera; assembly: GCF_029873635.1. Taxonomy (NCBI): domain Eukaryota; kingdom Viridiplantae; phylum Streptophyta; class Magnoliopsida; order Santalales; family Ximeniaceae; genus Malania; species Malania oleifera. The sequence continues at coordinate 55,995,275 of NC_080422.1, read as the reverse complement.
TATATCTTGTTGACAAGTTTACTCTAGCTCGTCCTTAATATACACAAGAATCAATTGCATATTCCTTAAACCCAAATGAAGTGACAATTCCATCAAATTTCAGATACCATTTCCGCGAGGCTTGTTTCATCCATGGATGGATTTATTCAATTTACACACCAAGTGTTCTTTCTCAAATTCCCTAAAACCATCTGGCTATTTGGTAGGCTCGCCAAGGCTTGGGTCATTAACTACCAAAGATAATATTTATAGCCTAACTAATCCCAAGTTTAGTAGAACATGGAGTGAGTTCGGTGTCGTTCTCAGGGACTCTAGTGCTGTGGTGCACCAATTTTAATATACTTGACTAAGTTTTGAACAAAAGGAAAAATATTAAATTTTGGTTTGTTGACTAAACTATGAAAGCAAGTAAATTGAATGAAATTAGCTATGAAAGAAAGTCTCTAGTTATGAATTCGGCTTAGGCTGTCATTTGCGATAACTATGTCCGGTCAATTATCCGTACTAGGTTCAATGGTCAAGCAATCCGCTCAAGTGGCATAGGGTAGTGAGGGTGCACCAATTTTCCAGAACACAATCGGGAACGAGGGTATACCCTATCCAGCGAACAAGGATTCCTCTTTAGAAATCGTACCCTATTACGCACAATTGACTAAATCTCTAGCTATGCTTTCCTATCCTTTAGGATTTCATTACAACCAGAGAACTAAATGTGTAAGAAATTAGATGCATGGTATTGAAATTTGTAGAAATTAAATGAAACCAATGTAAATGGAAAGTAATTGAAAACAACATCAATTGAAACTCGAAGGCTCGTCACTAGCGATTCGGTAATACAAATGGGAACCAATCTAATCTACATGGCAGTAATCAAAACTTGAAGGTTGTCACAGGCCTTCGAAGAATCTAAATACAAAACAGACATGAAATTGAAAGAAAGCAGTAAACCTAATTTAAATGGCTCCAATCAGCACTTTAGGTTTATCACTAACCAACAAGGAGCCAAAAGGGAACCCTAATCACCTATTGAAAGTTTGATTTTATACCCAAGAGGATTTACAAGCGATTGATTTCAAATCAGAAATTTTTTTGTAGAAATCTCATGAACTAGACTGCTAGGCTCGAAGGTAGTTGACCTAGTTGCACCATAGTCTTCTCCTCGTCGCGCCCTAGTCGAATTGCTAAAGCATTCCTTAACCTAATCACACACCCAAGTCCTCTTGGTCGCACCCCTAGTTGAAGCTCTTAGTATTTTTGCTCTTGTCAGCACTTTGGAGTCTTCATTTCATGACCTGGTCGACCCTTGTGTCTACTGGTCGCACCACATGGTCGAACAAGATCATGTTGCTTTTGATAAACAAAAGCCTTGGAGACTTGGTTGAGCCTTGTGGTTCCTAATTGCTTCCTTGGCTTCTTGCATTGCTTAACTCCTCAATTTAAGCTCCAATTTCCTAAAACATGAACAAACCACATGTAACTCCGAACAAGGATAAAAAAGAATAGTTGCAATGAAAATAAGAACAAAGCATCGGTAAATAAGGGCCTAAAGTAGCACATTTTAGGAACACATCACAACCTCTGACTTACACTTTGCTAGTCCTCAAGTAAAGCAAAACTAAGAAAAGCCTACAAAAGATAAACAAGTTCCTAACAACCTCCTCTTTTGTAGGAAATACGATTGCATTTTCCATATGCAATAAGGCTTTAAACCCCTAGGTGGCCCTAGTGGACGAGTTATACTCTCGTGAGAGTTTGTAGGGCGATACCCACAAACACCTATCCCAGTGAACATCAATTAGAATCAACAAGTAGCACAACCATGCCATTTCACATACAGATATATAGCATTATTACAATCATGCTTCTCTACAAATAACTCCATTATAAAGAAAACTCTGAAACAAATCACTCATTCATGTCTCAACAAGGTATAGCCATCAAAAGCATCATAACCCTTAGAGAATCAATCAATAATTCTAATTCATAGTTAATATTATTATATAAATCTGAGTATAAATAAGCATAGTCACAAGGCATGTGTAAAGTGAATGATTTATCTCACTCGGGTCATCCTTGGACACCTACAGAACTATTGTCTTGGCTCAGCCGCACCAGTATACTCTAAAAAATACTCATGAGGATGGGGTCACTCTTGTATATGAGGAAAAACATGCATGGTCAAACATCTCACATACATCGAAGAACCAACGATGAAGATGGAGTGGACTAATCTCATAGGAATGGAATCCAGCTTATTAACGAGGTGTCAGGTCCTTCACCCTAACGCCTTCTCACCTACTCTCAACATCCTACCAAGGTCACCCTAGATTGATAATTGATAAACCAATACGTGAATCTATCATGTGCACTGGAGCACCTAAAGACATCTAAGACATGCAGGACTGTGGTGTCTCTAGCTTGGCCATACTTCTTTTTGCTTTTCTAGAGTAGATATCTATATTTTTCATTATTTTCTATTTTTATTTCTTTTATGCTCATCAATTTTTTTTCTTTGAATTTTTCTTTTCCATGGCCAGCAAGAACAACCAATACAACTTTGAACTATCATCATGCTACCAGGATAGAACTAATAATACTCAAAAAAAGAATTCATGAATTATTTTCATCTCTAGGGCTGGCTTAATACTCACGTCTTGAGTATCCTACAAGACCTGGGTTTGTATCTTCCCACTAGACATCACCTCTAGGTTAGAAAATGCAAATAAAGAGACTAGCAAACAAAGAATATCGGGAGAAGAAAAGTTGAGTTTTGTGAACTCAGAGTTTATAAAAAAATCTAGAAAAAAGGGGGGGGGGTGCTCAATAAGATCTCATAAGGTGTTATAGTCACCACAGTTGTTCTCTTAGTGTTCACGAGTGAACCTAAGTGAAACAAATCATGTGCAAGTGCGTCTTAGCCTTGTAACATACTATGTGAATAACAAAAATTATACAACAACATTAAAATGAATGAACCTCTAATCGACTCTCATCGAGTTTTCAAACAATAAAACTAATTGTGTTGACTTTTTGAGTTCGATCTCGTTTTAATAATGACGAAACACAAGTATCTCATCTGTGCATTGAGTCTTTTAGCAAGATCATTATTTAGCACGCACGGTTGATACGAATGCTATGGAAGCCATGAGGAATTTGAAGCACAAACGACCTGGCATATTCCATCAAATTAAAAGAGCAAAAGGATGAAGACACCTCAGATTTTCAGTTGTAATGTGTGTTTAGTCTCACTTGTATTTACATATTTCATAAGATATAATTCGAAGCTCAAACCTACCCTAGACAAACCTTAGGACTTATGCATTTCATGAAAGATTCATTTATATTATTTCTAGGTTGAATGAGTTTTTAGAGGCAAATTTTAAAGGCCTTATCGACGAACCCCATGGCCTTGTCGATGAATGCATGAAGGCCACTCAGTGACGAACAGTGTTGTCTCGTCAACGAAAAAATATAGAGAGTCCAAAAAGTTCAAACAATTCTCTCGTCAATGAACTCAGATTCTCATCGACAAAAGGGTGTTGTACACTCGTCGACGAATGAGTGCTCTCATCAACGAATGTCGCGGTGCAGAACGGTGTTTCTGCTTGGATACAGATGTAAATATGATGTTTTTAAATGATCCAATCGCCAGAAATTATTTAGATGGCGAGATTGCTTATATACACTAACCAAAAGCCCAAGGAGAACATAACTAGATAAAGGGAGATCACTTTGAGCATACTTTTGAAAGCCTTTGCATACTTTGCCTACACTCTATCAAGTTAAAACATCTTTTGGGCATTCTCTCAGTTGTTCAAGGGCATTCATATACACATCTTTCTAAGCACGTTTGATATTAAGGTTTGGTATACAAGGTTTTATAGTTTGGCACTTAATCTTCATTGTAAAAGTTTCTATTCTCTTATATTTTTACTTAATATTATTAAGAGAGCAAGAACCCTAATTTTCATATTTTTGTTTGAAAAATCTTGTGGGAGAAGTTCATTCTAGGACTTTAAATCTTTGAAGCATTCTTGATATTATTTTTATTCAAAGATTTAATATTCTTTTATTTGTAACAAAAGTTAATTGAGAAAACCATAGATCTCCAACACATATTATTTGAAAAATCAATTTTTGGAGATATATTGCATTGGGTGTAGATCTTTGAGAAGACTCATCATACATATTTTTATTTACAAAGATCATATATTTGATTATTATTGAAATCATCACATACATTTATTGAGCTTTATGATTATATCATATGAGTATGTATTAGGATTTTATTGAACTCATTAGCTTGTTGAGAAGAAACTGAGTGTTCAGGAATTTTATCAATCTATTGTATTGACGATTCGGGGTGTGAACTAGAGAAGGAGGAAGCTACGCCTTTTGTAAGTAGCGGAGTAGACGGAAGCTATGCGTCTTGTAAGCAGCGGAGTAGGAAGAAGCTATGCCTCTTATAAGCAGCGGAGTAGGAGGAAGTTGTGCCTCTTGTAAGCAGTGCAGTAGGAGGAAGTTGTGCCTCTTGTAAGGAGTAGGTTTGTAGTGAGAAGCTTTGTCTGGGTTTAAGGAGCAAATTAGTAGAATCCTTGGGAATTTTGCCCAAGGCAAGAACGTAGGCCGGGTTTGGTCGAACCTCGTTAAAAATTTGGTGTCTGTGCTCTCTCTCTTTATCTCTCTTTATATTTTCGAACTTATATTCATATTATATATGCTGTGCATATTTTAAATGTTGGTATATATGAATATCTAAAATACATGAGAGTAATTGGGTAATACTGAATTAAATGAGATATCCATTAATTAAATCAATTTAGTCCAAATTTGTGGATATATGGTTGGGTTTTCAATTAAGGATTGAAATACCAAAATATTTTTAAAAACCCAATTCACCCCCCTCTTGGGATTACACCTAAATTAACAAACTGTACCGCATGAAACTATGCAAAAGCAACTCACTTCATCATTAGTGAGCATAATAAAGTCATTTACAAGATACGACATGAAATTGTAACAAAAATGCTATATAAAAGTATGAAAAGGGCATAAAGTGTGTTATCATGGCATATTGCATACAATGTTCAACTGAAATTTGAAAAACATGTCATATTTGTGCTTTAGATATAATTTTTAGTTCTTTCCTAACCCCTACAACCCCCAACTTAAGACTTCAATGTCCCCATTGAAGTAAGGATAGAGAACACCTGGAAGTAGGGAAAAGGAAGCATCTGACGGGGACAAAAAGTCAAAAAAGTGTACCTGCACAAACACGCAACCAGGAGAAAACTAGAAATACAAGAAATGAAAACATCAGTACACCAAGCACAAATGACAAGAAGCAAATCGCCATACATGCATTAATTAATCGAGTAGTACATACTACAAATGGATACAATATGAGCTATGGTACATCCAAATAACAATCATGGTGATTCAAAATAAATAGAAAATACAAAGAAAAGAAGAAAATCCACAATGTACCAAGCACAATACAAATACAAAGAAGTGTTCAGAACATAAGAGAACATAAAACTCCATGGAGCAATCAGTACTCCTCCTTAGTAAATCCACCCGCGTCATCATCAGAGTCGCTGGCCCCCAGATCGCTTGAATCATCAGACAAGGTGCTCACATCAAACCTGGTAGTAGCATCAGAAGGTGTGTTTGAAGCAGTTGCATCATCCTCAGAAAAACTTCCAGATACAACCGGAGACTTAGGGGTTGTAGAAACATCATGAGATACGGGAGCGGCTATGGTTGTAGGCAGTGCACAAAAGGCTGGAGCAGTGGAGGATGAACTAGTGGTGGGAGCATATGATGCGAGTGCCATGCTCACAGCCATGTCTCTCAACAAATGCACCATCATGCGTACAAGTGAGGTGTAACAATGGAGAGGGGGCACTTAGTGACATCGATGGGCAAAATGAGCGCCATTGTTATGGAAGAGTTTGGCTAGACATGCTCCACCTCTGAAGGCTCTGTGGCTGCAACTGAAGATGAAGGAATATCAGATGGCTCTATGGGTGGCTTTGTAGGGGGTGGCACATCCATGGGAGTAGGAGTATTTATGGGGAACTGGGCCTCGCTCGCTGGAGCAGTGGCTGGTGTAGAAGCCTCTTCAATCGGAATGTCTATCCCACTTATGCTCGAAGACTCAATATTGATCATCACCACTGAGCTAGCCGATGGGGAAGGGCGTGAAGATTAAGGCACAAGAGACTGAGGGGCTTGCAATGGAGATGACTATGGCGTAAGTTCCGGTGATGGAGGTGCAGGTGAAATAGCAACCCTCGGAGCGATGACAACTGGAAATGGTGGGGCTAGAGATGCTGCAGGCCCAAGGGTGGTGACTAGAGATGCCTCAGCTAGTGCAGGTGAGAGTGAAAGAGCTGCGAATCCTGGGAAATTGAAGGACTCTAACGAATGTGGGAACCATACTTGAAGTACCTAAAAAATCACCTTCAATCCCTAGCTGATCTCAGTCCGGGTCTCTGCCAACTCATGCTCCACCTCTAACCTAAAGTCTTGAAATTCTTAGCGTATACAACTTAAGATGTCCCCTACTTGAGGCACAATAGGGGAAGCAGGAGGAGGAGGTGCTATCTCTAGTGGTGTAGCAGCTAAGGTGGAGGGCTTAGTAGTCGGCTTCCTTTTCTTTTTCAGTGCTCTACGTGGTGGTGGCACTAGAAGATGTGCTGGCTATTCGGGATTGGGGTATAACTGGAGCACCTCAAACTCAAACCCCTAGACACCTTCGAACGGTGCCCACCGGTTCACTTTTAATCAAGCTATGGCCGCCAAGCTCAAGGTCTGGCTCCATGTCTTCTCAGTGGTGACCTTGCCGATGGACATATGTGCATCCGAATCACTCAAGTTGATCTTCCTCCTTATCAAAATCGACATGATCAACTAGGCGTAGGGAATGAGGGGCCTATTGGGCTCCTTGGGTGGTTTTCCATATGCAAGCTTTGGTCACGGCTTCTTTAGCTTGGGATTTTTCACGTTCATATCATAGATTGTGAGCATGTCCTCTAGAATCATCTGAGGGATGTCAACAGCCATACCCCTATGTACAATGTAGAGGACCTGCAAGTGGGCACCACGCCACTCTGAATGGTGCCCAAATGCACAAATATTGCATTGCAAGATGAGGACAAGGAGGAGCAAGTAATCGGGCAAGCAGTTTCTCGCCATGCATCTCCCCTTCTGCATGTTGCCACCATTATAGTATAGACCACGAAACATTTGCCCGATGATATGGTGGAAATCTGTAAAATTGATGAACAGTCATGAGACGACATCTGCCTTATCATGAGACCATGATCTGTCAATCAAACCGTCTGTCAACCCAAATGAGATCCCTTGAGCCTTAGTGGTCAAGGTGATGGTAGAGGGGTCATGCTGCATATTGGCATAAAATTCTCTCACCAAATATGGATGATATATCATCATCGGCATAGTCATGTAATGATCCAACTTCCTATTCTAGAGGGCCTCGATGTAGCATTTTCATCGTAGGTGGACTTAAGTCTCATCCAACTAGAATGTTTACATCGGTCTGAAGTTATAGTCCTCGAGAATCATCCTCTGAACCCACAACCTCCTGCTAGTCTGTGCCTACTCTTGTCGAACCGCCCGATTCCTTTTCTTCAAATGAGAAATGGGAATCCAATCAGACTTAGAAGAGGATGTATCACTGTTCTGGTCCTCGACTCTCTTTCACTTGGCTGCAAAATAGGATGACTTGGGCTTCTTGGAGGTAACCCAGGAGTTAGAGTGGCGCGTTATGATCGATGGAGGGTGGAAGGATATTGACCTTATTGGTCACACCCAGTTTTAATTATGACAAATAATCTTGATACTAATGGTTGTACTGAGAATTGCATGCAGGTTCACCTTGTATGCGCTTTAGGACTAAAAGACATATCATGATGGCGTGCGGTGTTCGTGCTAAAGAATGAAGATCTATGTGTTGTATTATATATTCAATTTGTTTATTTATTCATTCTTAGATTTAATTTATTATGAACTATGCACGTGTATGACTTGTAATAATTTGCATCATGCATGGTAGGTAGGTATGCTCAAAACGACCGTAGTTGGACTTTAGGTACCTACACAGACTTTAGGATAGAAAATATTTAAGTCACTAAAAAAATGCACTAATAAGTCCCCATTATCATCTCAATATCAGGGTAATTAAAATTGGCTAAAAATGGACTTAAATTGAAAAGGTTGAGAGGGTTCGGGCCACCGAACCTAGGCCGTGTAAAATGGCTTGGGCGACCAAACTAGTCAACTTATTGACTTTGTGTTCGGGCACCCGAATTCATTTTGAACATATCTTCTTCAGGCACCCGAACGCCTATCAGAGCACCTTTTTAACTACTTGGGCGACTAAACGTTTAAGTTCAAAAGTGAGTTCGAGCGACCGAACTGCACGGTTCAGTTAACCGAGCTCAGCTTCGAGCACCCAAACCTTGGACATTTGGCTACTAACTTTTGGTTCAGCCAACCAGTCCTCAATTCGGGCACTCGAACCTCTTAAAATTGAATTCTTGACTGTGTCTATTCGGGCACCCAAAACTTAGGCCGGGCACCTGAACCTTGCGGGTTAAAATAATTTTTACTAATTTTTTAAATGGGGTAAACTGGGTTAATTTTATTTATGGTCTTTTAAACAATTCTAATTATACCCATTGTATCCCTAACAGTCAAAAAATCCTCCTTGCCTATATATACCAGTTCATTTGTCTTAATTAGTTAAATTAGCAAACTTGATTAAGGCAAAAATTCTCTCAACTCTCAAAATCCTCAAAACCCTATATTAGCCAAATATTTATTGAAATCACTCACATACTCCTTATTCTTTTTCTCTAAGCACTGTGATTATTTCTATAAGGCTATTGTGCTTAAATCTCTTTAGCTTATACTCTCTCTTGGTATATTGACTAATTGATTTTATTTGAGAGTATAGCCTAAAAGTACTTCCACCGATTTCATTTGATAAATCTAGTGTGGAAAGACTTTGAGGGTTTTTGGTTCTTGCATTATTGTTGCTAGTTACCTAAACCTAAATTTTTTGTGCAAAAATCTTTTTGTAAAAACTAGTCCTTCAAACAACTTCATTGTACTTTATACATTGAAATATCCTATTGAGTTTGATTGATTTGTCTTGCTTAACATATTTGAAACCCTGATATGATATTGTGATATTCAAATATTGTGTTTCAAATCATGCTTAGATCCACACTCTAGATCTTGATTGATTATCATACTTGATTGAGTGGCTAGCACACATTAGAGCATTGAGCATATTTACATATCATTTGTGCTTGCGTTATTGATTGAGCTATATTGGTGTACACATCTTCTTGTCTAGAAGCGCATTTTCATGTATGCATTTTATACACATTGGTTGTATTTCAGGCGCGGGTCTGAAGAGGGGGTCTAGCCCTTTGGAATAGTCTCGGATTGGATTAGACCCGGTTAGAAAAGCTAGGTGTGTCATCCTGTTAAGGCGTGTTGGTTGAGGTCATCCCCTTGAATTGGCCTGATTTGTTTAGGTGCCGCTCCACCCATTTAAGTGAGCATTATAGTGGTAATCCTTGTGTTGGTGTGGGCCAAGGCGGGGATGTAGGCACAGTTGGCCGAACCCTGATAACATTTCGTGCGTGTTCTTTACATTTCTGCACTTTACTTTTATCGCACGTGTATGTTTGTTTATTGATTGCATATATTGACCCTAGGTTGTGTGATACTGTTGATTAACCAATTGATCTAGGTGATAATTTTTTAATACCAATTCACCCCCCCCCCCTCTTGGGATTGCACCAAAGCTAACAAAAGAGATGCAAATAATGCGATAAGAGAGGAAGATAAAGGGACAAGACCTCTGAACAAATCCGATGCGTAGATAGAGAACCTTTCATGAGGAAAAGAGGAAAGAATCGGCTAATAAAGGTTACCGAAGGTAGAGAGGACACCAGAGATGGTCGTCGAAAGTCAAGGAGTCTTAGGTGACTAGGTCGGGGGTGGGTGCGATGAGGGAGGTGCAAGAAGACAAGATAAAATGGAGTTAGAGCTTCACAAGAAAAATGGCTTTAAAATGAGTGTTTACAGGTTCAACTAGGTCGCAACACTAGTTGGCTTGGTCCTGCCCTGGTCGCACCCTCAACTTTGTAAAGAAAATTGGTCTTCAACCAAGTCGCTCATCACTGCAATGTTGGTCTCGGCTTGGTCGATACCTGAAGGAGTTCAAAATGACAGCAGTCACCAAGGGTTTGACCAGGCCGCACCTATAGAGGTGCTAGTTGCGCTTTAGCGGAAATCCTCTAGAATATAGAAGGTTAACAGACTCACCCAGACTCGACCAGGTCGCACCTAGGGGTGGTGATGGTCGCACCTTAGTCGAACCCCTTTGGAAATGTTTGGAAATTTTAAAATTTCAGAAGCCAAGAGAGAAACCAAGTCACGCCTGTGAGCTTGCTTGTCGAGCTATGGTCGACCTATTCTGGAAAGAAGGCTACATTTTCCTAATCAAAGGCCAATAGGGGTGGACCTGGCCACACCCAAGCAAGCCCTAGTCGCACCTTGACCGAGATGCTATCCTAAGACCTACTCTAAGGACCCTAGACTCTAACAAACCCTACAATGTATGTTGGCCTAATAAGGCTTAATCTTATTTTGATGATAACAAATCAAGGTTACTTATTAGGTTTACTTAAGTTCAATTTCAGGGCTCAAGTGTTTTTATGAAAGTATACTTGAAAAACTTGAATGATGTCTACGTTTAAAACTTTGAGACATGATGAATGAAGCATATTGAAGAATTGGTTAAATCTTGGACAAAGCATAGAAGCTATAAAACATGAATACTTAGGCTCTTAGATAGTTTTTATCTTGTTAAAGTCTCATGTAAGTATTTCAAATTTCAATATTGTTGATTAAAGCTCTTAGGATATATTGTGGACTTAGAGACCTATTTTTAATCATGTAAAATATTTTCATAAAGTCTCAAATAAATTTCCAAGTTACAAGTTAAGTTTTGGAACCAAACTTTGAAAAACAAAGAGTGTCCAGGTGGTCAGGCGACTAATGTTTCATCATCCAGTCGACTGGCCCAATATTGACTTTCTAAATGTGCTATTTTTAAAAAATCTCAAACGATAGACCCTCGGGCTTAGTCGATTGACATCTATGTTGTAAATTTTTAACAGCGCTGATATTATTTCCAAATTTAATTTCTTGGTTTCCAAACTCAAAGAAAACTTGGGGAAAATGGTAAGAAAACCATCTACACTATTTATATGTATTATTCTTGCACATTAGGTTAACACACAATATACATACAATTCAAATTTTTGAGTTATACTATTGAAAATTCTCCTCAAAGAATTGTTGTGTTCCTGCTGAAATTTGTCACGAATTTCTTATTCAAACTCTCAAAATCCACAATATTTAATCAAAATACTGGTGATATAATCTCAAGCTTCATCTTCTTTATTGATTTTTATTGAAGTATATTGTGATATTAACTTGTACAAATATGCTCTAGCTGAGAGTATTTCATTGTACAAACAAAGTTGTTTCTTGTTTTTGTTATTGACGATTCAGGTACTTTGAATTGTTGCTTAGTGAGAGGATTTTTCTTGTTAGAGAGGTGATTCCACCTTGAATGGAGAGAGGCTTACTTCACCTAGTAACGAAGGGAAAAAGAAATCCTCACAGCAAGTTGCTTGAGGTAAGGACGTAGGCTTTTGGCCGAACCTTGTAAAAAATTCGGTGTTCAACTTTTCTTCCCTTTCTCTTTCAATTCTTGCAAGATTATAACCTGGGTGTATGTTTATATATATTCATTGAGTACTTTCTAATTATTGGGAATTTGTAGAATATTGATTTTGGTTGTATTTGAATCAAGGAACTATATTGGTTGTGTTATTGGATTGAAAATTCAGACAAGCTTTGATTACTGAATTTTTGAATATAAAGTTGAGGTAAAACAAGTGTGAAATTGGATATTCTATTGAGGCAAAAGTGGTAAGATATTTAAGATTGAATTACTAAATTTGTGTCTTGAGAATATTATTGAATATTGCTGAAAATCTGATTTTAATAATTGCTGAACTAAGTTAATTGAAGTATTGAGTTTGGATTATAATTTCAAAATTCATATTCATATTCATATCTAGGATTTCCAATTGGTATAGTATGGTCGTTGTTTGGATTGTGATTGTGTGATTGTAGTGATCTAAATTAAAAAGGTAGTAATAATGAACTGAAATTTCTCAAAGAAAATTTTAATTATCCAATTCACCCCCCTTTTGGAAATACATATTTAATCTCAGTTGGCATCAGAGTGTAGGTTGTAGTAAAATCTAACAAACAGCTACATAAATATCCATATGGCAGACATAGGTGTATCCCCTTTTGGCGAAGGCCAATATTTATCAAGACCTCCTATCTTCTGCGGTGTAAACTACATATTCTGGAAAACAACGAATAAGGATATTCTTACAAATCATGGATTGGAAGGTCTGGAAAGTAGTAACACATGGTGACCTTATTCCCACTAAGAGTGTAGACAACAAGAAAATTCCTAAAGAAGAAAAAGAATTGAATGACACTGATATGAAGATACTACAGATAAATTCAGGTGCAATGAATGCACTATATTATGGCTTAGATGCCAACGAATTCAATAGAATCTTGGGATATAAATCAGTTAAAGAAATCTGGGATAAGATTGAAGTAACCTATGAAGGAAGGGTTGATGTGATGAATAGTAGGATTGACATGCTCACCAGCAAGTATGAGGCTTTCAGGATGAACCTTGAGGAGTCCATTACTAGTGTGTATACTAGGTTGAACCACATAATAAATTCTCTAAATGCACTAGGTAAGAACTACTCTACCTATGAGATTATCAGGAAAATCTTTGGAGGACTTCCTCCTATTTGGGACCCTAAGGTCACTGCCATAACTGAAGGCAGAAACTTGAAGAACACTTCCCTAAATGAATTGATTATATTGTTTCTCACATATAAGGTGGCGATAAATGAAAGAACTACTAAAGGTAGTTAATAGCTCTTAAAGCTACAAAAGAAAGCTTTATTGAGGAAGAGGACAGTGAATTAGATGACTATGACAATTCTTTAAAAGGAATAGGAGATTTGGTCGAAAATTTAGAGGGTCAAAAACTGATAAGGGTGAAAAAGTAAGAAAGAAACAAAGAATGAACCCCCAACTTGCTATAATTGTAAGAAAGTATGTTGGCCTCACAAGACTTAGAATCTTAGTTTGATAATAACAAATCAAAGAAACTTAACATATTTGGTTAAGTGATGATTCAGGACTTAAGTGTTCAAGATCAAGTTACTCAAGTGATAATTATCAAGTGCTTGACAAGACTATTAAAAACTCGAATTTGTTTCTACAAGATCTTATGAAGCTTAGAGTCTATTGAAGATTGAAGTCAAGACAAATCATAAAGAGAGAAAAGCAGATACATGAAGACTTAGAGTTTAGAAAGTTATAGTCTTGAAAGAGTCTCATGTAAGTACTTCAAACGATTTCAATATGAATGCATAAAGCTCTTAGGAATTAAGATTAACTTAGAGACCTATGTTTGAAAACCTTGGAAACTATTTTCAAAATTTTTAATTCAATATAACAAGTATAAAAGCTAAAAAGAGTTTTTGGAAACAAAGTTTTGCACGATCAGGCGACTGACATTTTAAGCTGATGAAAATTAAGCATACGGAATAGCATCAGGCATCTGACCTCTTAGGATCAAGCGACTGACCCCATTATGTGTTTGAAAATACACTATACTTTGAGAGAACTTGGAAAATACTCCAAGTAACTTGGGAAATGCGAAAAATACATGTTATTCACATGAACTAATAACAACTAGCAAGCATATATGAATTGAAAATACTACTGCTGAACTTTTGTTGAAGCATTGTTGTTCTATTGCGGAAAAAAGCCAAGGTTTTTCCTGATCTATTTACATTGAGAAATTCAATTCTAAATCAGAAATCCGGTAACAATCATCTGAGCTTCATCTTTCTATATTGATTTTGATTGAAGTATATTGTGATTTTCATTTGTACTAATATGCTCTTATTGAGAGTGTTGCTTGTACACAAATTGTTTCTCTTGTTGTTTTTTTTTACGGTTTAGAATTGTTGAATCATTGGACTAGCAAGAAGGGGTATTCTTGTTAGAGAGAGATTTGTTTTGATGATTCGGGGAATTGAATCATTGCATAGCAAGAGGGGATTCTCATTGGACAGGGATCTCCACTTGAGAAGGAGAGAGGTTGTAATTTTGGCCTAATAAAGAAAGTTGGAATCCTCAGAGAAGTTGGTTGGGGCAAGGACATAGGCTTCAAGATGAACCTTGTAAAACTATGGTCTACAACTCTTCTCCTTACTCTCTTAAATTTACTGCAAATACATTAACTGCGTGTATGTTTAATTAATTACTAAGAGCTGATTTTTCATTGGGAATTGTTGGAACACTGATCAAAAGAACTATATTGATTGGTTGATTGAGTTTCTGATAAAGCTTTGAAATGTGAATTGTGGAATGCACAACTGAGATAAATCTTGAGTGATTGAATTATTTATTCTACAAGAAACACTTCAGATTGAGTCATTGAAATCATATATTAAAGCTATCATTGTTCATAGCGTAGGAGAATTATTAATTTTGGAATTTGGTTATAAATTAAAGCATTAAATTAAAATTTTGAAGTGCTGAATGTTAAAGCTAAGATTAATCTTAAGAAAAGTTTAACTTTGTTATGATTTGAAAAGAAAAGCATATTTGAATTATTATAAGTTTAATATCACAAGTCAAAGTTATTGTGCTAAGATTCATTATTTTGTTGAAGGAAAGTTATAAGCTTGATTTATTTGATCATCTGAAAATCATATTGATATTATCATTACTCATTCATTCTGAGAATTTAATTAAGCTGGTCATTAGCATAAAAGATTGAACTTGGAAAGATTGCTAGTTAAAGTTCAAAGAATTATTGATCACTGTGTTTGTGTTATTGCTGAAAAGAAAGTTGGCTGGGGTTAACACTTAACTAAAGGAATTTGTAAATTAAATAGTTTTCAAAGAAAATTTTAAAAACCAAATTCACCCCCCCCCCTCTTGGGAGTACACCTTATTTTTTAATTGGTACCAGAGCAGGGTTGTAGTAAATCTTAAACTAAAAGCTACAAAAAGATCTCTATGGAACATCAAGGTGTATCTCCTTTTGCTGAGGGTCAATCCTCCTCTAGACCACCCATCTTCTGCGGTGTTAACTACACCTTTTGGAAATAACGGATGAGAATCTATTTGCAAACCATGGATTGAAAAGCATGGAAAGTAGTCACACATGGTGACCTCATCCCTACTAAAATCGTAGACAACAAGGATGTACCTAAGGAAGAAAAAGAGATGACTGATAATGACCTAAAAATGCTGCAAATAAACTCTAGTGCAATGAATGCACTATATTGTGCTCTTGATGTAAATGAATTCAATAGGGTCATGACATGTAAATCAGCTAAAGAAATCTGGGATAAACTTGAAGTAACCTATGAAGGTACTATTGATGTAAGAGATAATAGAATCGATATGCTCACTAGCGAGTATGAAGCTTTTGGGATGAATCCTGATGAGACCATTACTAGTAGGTACACTAGGTTCACTCACATAATAAACTCCCTCAATGCCTTCAGGAAAAATTGCTCTACATATAAGATGATCCGAAAAATCCTTAGAGGACTTCCATCGATTTGGGAACCTAAGGCCACTATAATAACTAAAGGAAGAAATTTGAAAAACACCTCTCTAGCTAGATGAATTAATAGTGTTGACCCTATGGGTCATACCCTGTTTTGATTATGATAAATACTCAGGTATTTAATGACTGCCGAGTTGATGTGCAGGTTTATTTTGGTAGTATCCTATGATGGCACTCAAAGACCCGGAGGAAAACGAAGACCCTGAATACCTTAGATATAATTCATTTGTTGTTATTTATATGTGGGTCTGTAATATTTAAGTAGGAAAGGTCTGTAATAGTAAATAATGCTTTAATTATAATAATTGCATGCATCACATGCATGGCTTAATACGTAAGCTCAAAATGAAAATAACTTTAGACAGACATTAGGGAATACCCTTCGGTCGACCGACACCAAATTTTTTCGGTATCTTTATTTTGAACCCAAGTGACCTTATGACACACACATTTGCACATATGTTTGTTAGGAACTTGAATAGGATTTGTATGTTTCAAATACTGGACCGAAATGCACACTTTGTGCACTTTCGGTCGACCGGCCAAGGTAGTTTATTTTTCCCTGGTCGACTGAAACAGGCCTGGGTCAATAGTTGACCAAGGCCTTGGTCGACCGAACCAGGTAGTTCGAAAAGCCCTGGTCGACCAAAACCCTCTAGGTCAACATTTTGACCATCTAGTCGACCGAGACAAAAATGAACTCCAACAACCTGGTCGATCGAGGGTCCTCGAGAAAAATCCCAACGGTCTGGTCGACTGAACCA
The DNA here is from genome assembly GCF_029873635.1 of Malania oleifera. NCBI lineage: Eukaryota > Viridiplantae > Streptophyta > Magnoliopsida > Santalales > Ximeniaceae > Malania > Malania oleifera. The sequence continues at coordinate 55,978,697 of NC_080422.1, read as the reverse complement.
GCCAGTTCAAAATGGCCCAGTCGACCGAACCTTGGAGATTTGAAAAATCACCTTCTCCTAGTCGACCGAGCCTTTAAGTTCAAAATCCACCTGGTCGACCGAACCATATGAGACCTGGTAGACCAAAATTGTTCTGGTAGACCGGACCTCTCGGGTTGCCCTGATTTTTACCACAGTTAAATATTTTTTAAACAGTGTTAAAATGTTTTAAATGTCATTAAACTTTTCCAATAATTCCTTATAGGTCCCTAATGGTCATATTTCTTCCCATGTCTATATATATGAGATCATTTGTGAAAATTTAGATGTGATTGAGCTACCTTGATTAGGGAGAATTATCTGATAATCCAAAACATATACTACTCATTTTTTGGCCTCATTTACTCATACTTACCTTCTATTAGTGCCTACATCATTTGTAAGTGGATTGAGTGTTGTTTCCATAGGTTTGCTCTCCTTGTCTTGTTTGATTAACTTGATTTTCTTGAGAGCTAAACCCAAGTATTCTTAGGGGACTTTGTTAATAAGTCTCTCCTAAGAAGACTTTTATTTGATCTTCTGAGGTTGTATATTCATTGCAATATCTTGAGAAGATCGTATAGTTTGTTGGTTACAAAATCTTTTCATAATCACTTTCAAATATTTATTGTGCTTTTACCTTGAAAAATATTTGAAGAGATATTTTTTTGTGTGATAGTGATCTTTGTTGCAATATACACTCACTTATATATTATTTGCTGAATACAAAGATTACACATCTTTTGCAAACCGAGCATTTACATTATTTGATACTTACATGCTTGAGACATCCTGCTAATTGAAATACTTGAGACTCAACATCTTTGTGTGAACTTATTTTCTAAATATCTTGTGATACAAAGATTTCTAAATTGATACTCTCACGCACTTATTACACTGATAGTAAACACATATATGTGAGAGTTGAGATACTGGATCACATTGAGCTTACATATTAAATCATATTGTGATGTATGTAATTGCGTGTATTTGGGTACATATCTGCTTTACACGAAAGCACAATCACTGTACCATTTGATTGTAATACACATCTGTTCTATTTCCAGGCATGGGCCTAAAGATGGAGACTAGCCCTAGAATAGTCCCGGATTGGCTTAGACCCGGTTAGGAAAGCTAGGTGCGCCATCCTGTTAAGGCGTGTAGGTTGAGGTCAACCCCACTAATTGACCTGGTTAAGGTTGAGGTTAGCCTTGTGCTAATTGACCTAGTTGTAATCGGTGTTGCTCCACCCTTAAGTGAGCTATTAGTGGAATCCTCGAGCTTGCGAGCTAGAGGCGGGGACGTAGGCACAGTTGGCCGAACCTCGATAACATATCGAGTGTTTGTGTATATTATCGCACTTTATATTTACCGCATATGTATGTTATTATGTTAATGATGCGCTTGATTTAAATTTCCGCATATCATATTTATCGGCGTATTTGAAACTGGATAGAAAGACCCTAGGTTGCAATACTCATCTGACATCTAGTTTAACTTAGGAGAAAAGTTTAAATTTCTAATTCACCCCCCCCCCTCTTGGGAATAAACCAATTCTAACAAATAGGTTCTCTCTTCACATATGAGATGACAATAAACAAAAGAAGTGGAAAATCTAAAACTAAGGAATCCATTGCATTTAAAGTCTCAAATGAAAGTTCTAGCAATGAAGATGAAGAGGTGATGGATGATAATGATTTAGCCTTTATAACCAAGAAACTTGCAAAAATCCTTGAAAGAAAAAAATCCGAGACTCCAAAATGGAAAAAGGAGAAACTAATAAAAAGGAAACAAGGAATGAACCTACATGCTATAATTGCAAGAAAGTAGGCCACATAAAACTGAACTATACACAACTTAATAAGGATTCAAAAAAGAAGAAAAAAAAAGGCAATGAAAGCCACTACATGAGACAATGTAAGTTTTAGTAGTTCAGAAAGTGAATCAAGCGACCAAGAGGTTGCTAATGCTTGCGTTATGGTATGGGATGATGATGAAGAACAAAGTTCTTCATCTAAATCTTTTGATAATTCATGTAATGAATCTTGTTCATCTGATGAATCCAATGATGAGAGTATGCCATCTTATGAAGAATTACAAAGTAAACTATTCAAAGTTCATAATATTTTAGTTAAAGTAACTAAACGACATACTTCATTGAAAAATAAGAATGAAGCTGTAATGAAAGAATTAGAATCTAAAAGTCTAGTTGAAAGAGAAAATGATTTAAAAATCAAGAGATTAGAAAGAAATAATGAAAAGGTGATGAAAAAATTGGAAGTTCTAAGATCCCAATCTTCTATGGAAAATGAGAAAGATCTGTATATATCTAAACTAGAAAGTAAAATCAACAAAATGTCTCAAGATCTAGTAATGCTGCAAGTAAAGGGTAAAAATATACAAAACTCATAAATCTGTGATCTTAAGAGTAAAATTGAGGATGCAGCAAAAATCATCAATAATTTTACTAGAGAAAAATAAAACCTAGATAAAATGATTGGAATACAAAGAATGTCTTTCGATAAAGAAGGGATATGATTCAATGGAGTTGAGAACACAAGGAAAAAGAACCTCTACATGAGGTACTTTGCAAAAGCCTCCAAATACTATGCTAGCACCTCTACAAATGCTTACACTCACACTACATGCTTCCTATGTAAGAAGAAAGGACACATAAAGTTTGAATATCCATTAAAAAGAAAGGGTGTGAAAACTAAATAAGTTTGGAAAGTAAAAGAAACATCTCTTGTTAAACCATCAAGACCTAAGAAAGTATGGGTACCAAGATGAGAACCTAGTTCATAAACTAAGGACTCCATAGATCTTAGGATTAGTCATTCCCTTTTTAGGAATTGATAAAGCAAAATTTGGACTAAAAAGAAAAGGATGGTAATGCCTTCATAGCCGACAGGGTTTAAGGTAGCCAATTCAAATATTAAAAGAAATTTAGCAATGCTTATAAATGTGCTTGAATAGTAAAGAAAAATGCTTAAAATTTAAGATACTAACAGAGATGTCTATGATGGTAAAGAGCTTGAAAAGCTATGCAGATCATGGTAAATAATTCATTTGCATCTAAAGGGAAGAAATAGCATGACCTTAGTTGAATTGTTGAAAGGTTTTAAACTCTTAAGGTTAAAAACACTAAGAGCGCAACATATGTTGCTCTTTGCATAAACTTGAGATTTAGAAGATGCAACGCCCTGACCCTCTACATGGGCTTGGAGTGCTACTAATCCATTCATTTACCTGATAATACACATTCTAATATTATGTACGCAGAGGAAAACATAAATATAATCTCCCAAAAAATATAATACTAAAGTTTTCTAAATCTATCTACACATCATAATAAACCATGCATCCACCTGTATTCACATATATACATATCTCCAAAACATAACCTACACTTCCAGTATTTATAATCATCCATTTCTCAAAAGACTTAAAATATAGAACATAAAATATAAATTTATACATCTCAAAATTAACATAAAAATATACCATTTTCTCTTTCTATTTCCAAAAAATTCTATAAAACCTCACGCTCTCTAAGCTCGATCTTGAGGAAATCCTGAAAAAGATAAATTCATATTCAGGTGAGACACATCTCAGTAAGGGAAGAAACAATATATTAAAACATTTTGTGGCTAACATGAGGTTATAATCAACATAATATTCAACATTTGCAGATCTTTAACATAATTTCTGAAATCATTTTCTGAACCTAATCAATCACATGCAAAAGATTTAACCCACAAGATTACCCAAGGACAGGGGTGATTACCCACCCATATAAGTAGCACCCCTTTACTCTGATACATTTGGCAACCCGAAGGTAACTACTGAAGCGTATCAGGGCACTCACCTTACTCAGTAAACCCTCTAGTGTTAGATTGATCTCGTACTCACACAGTTCAAACAAAGGTTTACCAGCGAAGACCCCAAGGATAAGGAAATCTACCCGCCCATACAAGTAGGTTCCTTCTGCCCTAGTGCGTTATGTAGCATATTGCTACATCTGATACTACTAGCACACTCGCCTTTCTCAGCAAGCCATTGGGCGAAAAGTATGCCCCGCCCAAGTTGTAACATACTCTATTAGCATAAATACATCTAATATCATAATACATTATTCTTTATTTTTTTATTCAACCATTCACATATGTTCATGTTCATAGTTTAACATTTCATTGCATTTCACTTTAAGTGACTCTTTCCCATTTACATCGTTCACATTTGACATTTCATTTTATTGTCATTTCATTGTCTTTTCATTCCATTTTCATTTCATTCATTCGTACTACAACTACTCTTTAGCCGTCCTTAGTTAGTCCACATAGAAATGCGCTAGAATCTGCTAACACAGCTCCTTTTAGCTGTCATAAGTTAGTCCACATAGAAATGCGTTAGAATCTGCTAACACGACTTTCAATTGTCATACATTTACATTGTTGCATTAACATACACAAGCAGCATGGTTTATGTTATATTTCATTCTTAATGTTTTACTTACTTAGCCTACATCTCATACATTTAATATATATTTGCACAGAACTTACATTTACTCATGCCACACAATTTAGCAATAAAATTTATACATTGCCTATAAAATAAGCCAACCAACATTTAACTTTATATACTGAAAATACCTTTCATTTCTTACATAATTATCCTGAAAATATTTTCCACTTTCATCAGTTCATTTTCACATATAGGTATCTAATAAACAACCCTAAACTCAGAAAAATATAATTTAAATGGTTGGCATTTTAAACCCATATCGAAACATATACACGTATATATAACACAATTAATTTTCCATTAAATTCATAAAAATTATGGTTTAATATATGTATTTTCCCCTTACCATGTTTCTTGAGCTACGCCAATAGGGACCCCAAAAAATACTTGCAGTCATCACCCCGACCCTGAATCAAAAATCCTAATTCCATTAAATCAACCCTAAATAAAATATTATTTTAACATTTCCTAAGCCCACAAATTATAAATAAATAATTATACCCTCAAATATAACTAATTTACCCAATTTCCTAAATCTCATTCTCGCTTTGGAGTGGGGCCTAGAAAACCCCAATTGAAAATTTACTCCCGCCAAAATGACGACGATTGAGATTAGGACCCCGTGGTGATGCCTGATCGTCGATTTGGCTGAAGATATAAAGAGAAATTGAGGATTTAGAGGAAATATACCTTTCTCCAAGAGTGGTTCCTACGCTGCTGCTCCCACAAAAAATCTGCTCCAGTAGAAATATCGGTGGTGAAGCTAAGAATCCAACGACACCTTCCATTTCCTAATTGGCCGAATATCCGCCAAGAAATTGAGAAGAGAGAGAGACGGAGACGAAGGAGTCATTCAAAATTTCCAAGGGGGGGGGGTGCTGCTACCTCTGCAATTGAAATCATAAATTTCAATTTGAATCCGCAGGAAGCTTCAGGTAAGCTTTCTTTATTCTTTATTCTTTTTTTTTCCTTTACGTACTTTATCATATATGATAATAATATTATATTATATATATATATATATATATATACTTTAACCATTACATATATATCATATTATTTATTCAACAAATCAAATTTAACAATAGTTAATTAATTAATTGATTAATAATAAATAATTTTAATTTAATTTAATTTTTTTTATTATTCCTTTTATTTTTTTATTTAATAAATTAATTTAATAATGTTTAATTAAATAATTGATTGATAATTTTAATTAATTAAATTTTTTAAATTTTTTTCGGGTTATTATAGAAACTAATGAAAAAGAAACCTAGTTGATTAATTAAAACATTGAAAGAAGCTCCAAAGTGAAGAATCTGAAATTCAATTGGTTAAACTATTGGAGGTGCAATGAAATTATTTTTGAAATACTCACAACATATGGCTGATTCAAGAAGAAAAGTTCAACTAAGAAGTTTTCTAGAATTATTATTAAAATTCTTCACTCCATGATCATATCAGAAGCTGCTACTTAGAAACACTAAAGATATAGTGACCCAGAGAATTTATAATATTTAAATAATAAAGGAAGGGAGAAAAGAAAATTAAAAAAAGGGCAAAGCAAGTCTTCACATTCGTCGACGACGTGGCATATTAGGCTCGTCGACGAAGGTGTGATTCGTCGACCAGAATATACCGAGAGAGGTTTTGGATGATTATAAATTTCGTCGGTGAGAAGAGAGTTTGTCGAAGAGTTGTCTTCATGACCTCGTCGACGAGGTGACGTGACTCATCGATGAGGGCCAGTGTATAAATAGGCCAAACTTTCATTCTATGACCGAAACCCTATGAGAATCTCTCTCTCACTCCTCATTTCGGTTCCCTACCCTTTTCTCTAAGATCTCGAGCCGATTTTCTGCCGGTTCGACGATCTGAAGCCACCACAACGCTCCTGTGAAAGTTCTCTGCAAGTCTGCTGGAGCAAATCGTTGGTGGGACGAGTTTGGAATTCATCCCAAATTCAGGGTAAGAATTTCTACTCAATATTTGACTTCATGCCAGTTGTAGAAAGTGTAGTACACATAGAAATACTGAAGTTTAGTTCTAGGGAATGTCATTTTCAGGGTGTTGATAAGGAAACCTTGTGAGTGCGGGACTGCTTTTTTTAGGGGCTTTTCAAGAATTAGATAAGGGGATAAACTAAGCTAGATATTTTATGAAAATATATGTATAATCTTACAGCATCTGGTTTCAGGAATATATATGTTTTATGTTTGGGAAATACTACTGAAAATGATGGTATGTCTAAATATACGAAAAACCTATTTCGTGTGGCATGAGTGGAATTTATAATGAAATACTATTTTTTGGAAACATGATAATGACATGGATTTTTGAAATGAAAACCGGCGTACTAGCCGAGAATTTTATATATGTTTTGCTGGCGTACGGGCTGAGCTATAGATATATTTTGCCGGCGTATGAGTTGTGCTACGTATATGATTTGCCAGCGTACGGGTCGAGCTATGGATATGATTTTTCGGCATATGGGCCAAGCTATGGGTATGATTTTATAGCGTACGGGCTGAGCTATGGATATGAATTGCCAGCGTATGGGCCGAGCTATGGTAAAATATGAAATACTGACGTACGGGTCGATGATTTTTATGATATATGTAAATATGCAAAATGATGTGATGATATTGATTTGGCAACTAATAGTACGAAATATCCATGTATCCCAGTTTGATTATATGCTATATGTTATCAAAACCTGGTTGGCTTGGTCTAGGCTAGCACTTGCACGGTACCGGTACTATGTGTTAATGATTTATCATGATATTTGTGTTAACGCTGCTGTACGAAGTAGCGCGAGGTTGGATTGTTGATGTGGTTTTAAGAAGTGTGAGAGCCCCTGGTGTACGGGCCAGGTCTGGCAGACCCATCGGACTTACAGACTGTACTTTTGACTTGGCAGTGGTTGGCCAACCATTATTAGGTCCCGCCTTCAGCCCACACAATCCAGTCATATGGGGGTAATACATGACAACAGCCAGCTAACCTACCAGGGTTTTTTTTTTTTCGTATTATATTATGTGATATGAATTAAGTTTATGAAAATCTTGTATGTTTTGCCATGATATGAGAATATATGTTGCTTATATATGACACACACAGTTATACTAATATGTTTATGTATGATTTTATGTATAACACGGATGAACTCAAGTTGTCACACACTAGTATTAGTTTATTTCCCTTACTGAGAGGTGTCTCACCCCTAAATTTCATAAACATTTCAGGAGGCTTGGATAGGAGAGCGGATAAAGCTCCGCTATAATAGTTACGGCTAATCTGCCTTCTCTGAAGGGTATGTATTTTGTGATAGGGTCAGATGGATTTTGTGGTAAGTGACCCTAGGACTCTTTTGGGTGGTTTACATATGTAATTACAATAGATATAGTAACTTTGGTATTGTGATGGAGGGTATTATATATGGTATTATGATTTATTTATGATTTTATGTTTCCTGCTGCTTAGACTTCCATATTATAGCTCTGTTGTATCCCTGATAACCACGGGTTCAGGATGATTATGATCTGCTGAGATTGTCATGTTGATTTTATTATATTATGAAAAAAAATGTGAAAATTAAGCAAGTCATTACAGAAGAGCTCACAAGTACCATAAAGATAAATCTCTTTTTTCAATATATGGAGAATCACTTAATCAAAATTAATACAAGGATATTGAATTCGTTGAAATGGAAAATCTTAAAGAAGATTTTATGAGCTTATTAACGACTATTATATTGAAACAAATAAATACAAGGATGACATTGTTGGCTACAATCAAGAAAGCTTGGATCATACAAGGCTTAACTTAAAAAGTATTGATATTTAGAAAGACATGAATTTTGGGTGTTCAAATGCAAAAGAATAAACTGAAATCAAAAGAGTGAAAATTTGAAGTAATCTAGGGCTACTGCATAGTAGAGAAGTATTTTGAATAAGGAACAAAGATAAGTATTTGAAGAAAGCATGTAAGTTAGAAACATTGATGTACAGTCATCTAACATTTTACCCTCAGTCAACTGATTGCTCTCTGACTTACTAAAATTTTCAGATCAGGCTCATCAAACAACTGACTCCCTGAGCCTTAGTTTACTGCTTCACTACTCTCTGAGGAAATTTAAATGTGTTAAAATGTCAGGTAACTAACCCTCGATTTCATTCGATTGACTGAAGGTAGTTTATACTCTAAACTGTGCAAAACCTTAGTTTTCTCACCTCAGACTACTAACCTTGTGTCTCAGGCCAATTATCCATATCTTCAAGCAAATTATACTTTTCTTGACCAAAGACTTGGTGGGATTGAATAACATATAACCAGTTCTTCATGCGGAAAGGCTCCAATGAAAATAAGGTCTAGTGATGCTGAAGAAGAAGAAGATGCAAATGAAGATACAACTGATAATTAGTTGTTTTGTCCAGTTTAAACAAATCTTGGATTATAATATGTGCATCAAATACTTTTTTTTTTTGTTTCTCATGTTATTTTGGATTCTTGATTAACTTCTTAAGCATAATGAGTAGTCAGTTATCTATTTTGTGTTTATGCTGATTGTATATGCTTATTGATGACCTTCTCTTTTTTATTGATGCCACAAGGAGGAGATGTTTTGAGCAAAAACATAACAACTGAGCATGGACATTTAATTTATACCATCTACCATATGACTCTAAGCATGAACTTTTGAAATATGACTAAAGTATGCAAGCATGAGCATGAGTATACAAGTCATATGGAACTGCAGATGCATGAATATTTAATGAAACCAAAAAACTAATCTGTGTTGAAATATTTGATGCTACTATTTTGTTGTGTGCTTAGCTCTTTTATTTGACCTTCTTAGTTCACGTGTTGATGTTGGATTATGTTATATATATTTTTTATGCTAAATGATGGATGGCCATGTTATGATTGAAATATATGCTGGCTCATGGACCATGTTATTGATGCGAAATGTTTGGTCCTTAGTACCTTTGCATAATATTTCTTTCGATTCATCCTTCTATTGATATCAAAAGGGGGAGAAAATTTAGTAAAACTAAATGTGAGCAAACTAAGCATGAGCATGGCATGATAAGTTTAAAAACATGATCGATAATAATAATAGCTTCACATGATATTTACACTTATACTATACCTGGATATATAGTTTATACTTCAAGAATAAAATTCTAAATCTATTGAATATGAAATACATGTCATTTAGGGGGGGTTAGACTTGTTAAGTATTGGTATCATGATTGATGTTTATTACTGGAAATTATTGAAAATTTTGATATTCTTTTGTATTTTCTAATGCTATTTTGGGACTTATTGTCTATCTTTTTATGCATGATGAATGCAAAGTTTTGTTTTGTGTTTTCACCTGATCTATAATTTTTATTACGGTTGCTTTTTGCCTTAGCATTTAGATATTTTTTGATATCTTACTCTTTTTGATTGATGTCAAAAGGGGGAGAACTTTTGGGTAAAAATTGAGCATGACACTGCATACCTAAGCATGTATATTGGATCAACTATGAAATGAAATATATGATATTGAATTATTACATGATGTGATATTGTGCTAATCTTGATATATAAGCATGACATTGAAATTCATATTAACATTGATTTTGATATTGCAAATATTGTTAAGATGATGCTTATTGTAAGGGGGAGCCTTTTTAAGGCCTACTCATTTTTGCTACTTGTTTGTCATCATCAAAAAGGGGAAGATTGTTGGCCTTACAAGTCATAGAATCTTATTTTGATGACAACAAATCAAAGAAACTTAACATATTTGGTTAAGTGATGATTTAAGACTCTAAGTGTTCAAGATCAAGTGTCTCAAGTGATCAATATCAAGTGCTTGGCAAGACTGTTAAAAGCTCAAATTTAATGCTGCAAGATCTTATAAATCTTAGATTCTATTGAAGATTGAAGTTAAGACAAACATAAAGAGAGAAAAGCAAATACCTGAAGACTTAGAGCTTAGAAATAGTCTTGAAAGAGTCTCATGTAAGTACTTCAAACAATTTCAATATGGATGCATGAAGCTCTTAGGAATTAAGATTGACTTAGAGACCTATGTTTGAAAACCTGGGAAAATATTTTCAAAAGTATTAATTCAATATGACAAGTATAAAATCAAAAAAGAGTTTTTGGAAACAAAGTTTTGCACGATCAGGCGACTGATGCTTCACCATCAGGCGACTGACATTTTAAGCTGATGAAAAAAAAAAAAAAAAAAACAAACAGAATAGCATCAGGCGAGTAACCTCTCAAGATTAGGAGGATGACCCCATTATGTGTTTGAAAATACGCTATGCTTAAAAGGCATAGACAACTGACCCTAATAGTTCAATCGACCGACCTTCGATTTTTTTAAATTTAAAACAATAAGGGAAAGTTTCCAAAACTGATTGCTTAGTCTCCAAACTTTGAGAAAACTTAGGAAATGCTCCAATTAACTTGGACAACATGAAAAATTACTTTTTAACTCTATAAATACATGTTATTCACATGAATTAATAACAACTAGAAAGCACATACGAATTGAAAATTCAGAATACTACTACTGAAATTCTGCTAAAGCATTGTTGTGCTATTCCTGAAAAAGCCAAGGTTTTTTTGATTCATTTACATTGAGAACTTCAATTCTAAATCATAAATCCGATAACAATCATTTGAGCTTTATCTTTATATATTGATTTTGATTGAAGTATATTGTGATTTTCAATTGAACTAATATGCTCTTGTTGAGAGTGTTGCATGTACACAAATTGTTTCTCTTGTTGTTTTTTGACGGTTTAGGATTGTTGAATCATTGGACTAGCAAGAAAGGGTATTCTTGTCAGAGAGAGAATTGTTTTGATGGTTCAGGGGATTGAATCATTGCCTAGCAAAAGGGGATTCTCGGTAGAGAGGGATCTCCACCTGAGAAGGAGAGAGGTTGTAACTTTGGCCTAATAAAGAAAGTTGGATTGGGGCAAGGACGTAGGCTTCAAGCCAAACCTTGTAAAACTACGGTCTATAGCTCTTCTCCCTACTCTCTTTAATTTACTGTAAATACATTAACTGCATGTATGTTTAATTAATTGCTGAGAGCTGATTGTTCATTGGGGATTGCTGGAACATTGATCAAAAGAACTATATTGATTGGTTGATTGGGTTTTTGATAAAGCTTTGAAATTTGAATTATTGAATGCCCAACTAAGATAAATCTTGAGTGATTGAATTATTTATTCTACAAGAAAAACTTCATCTTGAATCATTGAAGTCATATATTAAAGCTATCATAGTTCATATCTTAGGAGAATCATTGATTTTGGAATTTGGTTATAAATTGAAGCATTAGATTAAAATTCTGAAGTGCTGAATGTCAAAGCTGAGATTAATCTTGAGAAATGTTTAACTTTGTTATGATCGAAAAGAAAATCTGATTCGAATTATTATAGGTTGAATATCACAAGACAAAGTTATTATGCTGAGATTCATTATTCTATTAAAGGAAAGTTATAAGCTTGATTTATTTGATCATCTGAAAATCATCTTGAAATTATCATTACTCATTGATTTTGAGAATTTAATTAAGTTGGTCGTTAACATAAAAGATTGAACTTGGAAAGATTTTTTGTTAAAGTTCAAACGATTATTGATCGTTGTGTTTGTGTGATTGCTGAAAAGAAAGTTGGTTGAGGTTAACACTTAATTAAAGGAACTTGTAAATCAAATAGCTTTCAAAGAAAATTTTAAAAAGCCAATTTACCCCTCCCCCTCTCTTGGGAGTACACCTTACTTTTCAAAGTAGAACATATAAAACCTGATTGTCCACAGCTTAAGAAAGACACCAAGAAGAAGAAAAAGAAAGTGATCAAAGCAACAACTTGGGATGACTCAAGTGATCAAGACATAGCAAACCTGTGCTTCATGGCGAGAGACGACAAGGTAAATTCTTATTCTAGCTCACCTAAAGAATCTAGTGATGAATCGTGTAGTGACTTATGTGCGAGTATGCCTTCATATAGAGAAATTCAAGCTGAACTATTCTCATTACATAAAAGGTTCATAAAAGTATCCAAAAGAAACATAGCACTGAAAGAACAAAATGAAATGTTAATGAACCAACTAAAGTCATCAAAATCGGCTAAAAAAGAAAAAGACTTAATTATTGATGAAATCGTAAGTAAAATCAATGAAATGTCTTAAGAACTAGTAAAGATGCAAATGAATGGTAATGTTAAAAAAAGGTTAAAAAATTCTTTGTTTTGAAAGCAAAATTGAGGATCAATCTAAAATCATTTACGTCACTAGAGGAAAATAGAATTTTGATAAACTAGTTGGATCGCAATAAATGTCTTTGGATAAGGAAGGCATAGGATTCAACGGAGTTGAAAACAAGAAGAAAAAGAACCTCTACATGGGGAATTTTGTAAAAGCTTCAAGGCATTATGCAAGCACATCTTCAACCAATGCATATAAACACACTACGTGGTTCTTATGTAAGAAAAAGGGACACATAAAGTTTGAAGGTTCATACAAGAGAAAGAATGTTAAAATAAAAAAGGTATAGAAGGTCAAAACTGAAATTAAAATAAACTCAAAAAGACCTAAGAAAGTTTGGGTACCTAAAGTAACATCTTGAATCCCTTATTGTAGGTATGCTTTAGGTCCACTCCATTAAAAGATAAATGGTACTTGGACAGTGGTTGCTCGAGACATATGACTAGAGATAAGTCCAAGTTCACCTCGTTGATACTAAAGGATGGTGGATATGTCACCTTTGTGGACAATATTAAAGGCAAAATTATCGGCATTGGTAAATTCAGTAAGGAGCCCTCCTTGGAAATTGATGATGCTCTATTGGCAGAAAGGTTAAAACATAATTTTCTCAGCATTAGTCGATTAAGTGATAAAGGTTTTGATGTAACATTCAAATAAGAAAAATGCGTAATTGAACATAGAGAGAAGCATGACACCTTGTTTATTGCTAATAGGGCTAACAACGTATATTGCATAAATTTTGAAAACCTGATATCTCAAGAAGTCAAATGCTTCACAGCCTTGAATGAAGCTAGCTGGTCATGGCATAGGAGATTAGGACATGCTAGTATGGACTTGTTTTCCAAATTAGCTAAAAAGAAGTCAAGGGTCTACTTAGCACTAAGTTTGTATAGAACAAGGTGTGTGATGCTTGTCAACTTGGGAAGAAAACCAAGGCTAGCTTTAAACCACTGGTAGGCCATTAGTACTTATTCATTTAGACTTGTTTGGCCCCACAAGAACACAAAGCCTAGTAGGAAAGCAATACGCATTCGTCATTGTTGATGATTACTCTAGGTTTACTTGGGTGCTTCTCTTATCCTCCAAGGACGAAGTGTGTAAGGTCTTGATAAACTTATGCAAGAAACTTTAAAACAAAAATGGGTATGGCATTCTAAAAATCAGGAGTGATCGAAGTAGAGAATTAAAAAACAAAGATGTTGAGAAATTTTGTAATAAACATGGAATAGCTCACAACTTCTCAGCACCTCGTACACCTAAAAAAAGTGGAGTTGTTGAAAGGAAGAATAGGTCACTTCAAGAAATGGCTAGGACCATGCTAAATGAGTATAACCTACCTAAGTACTTTTGGGCTGAAGCAGTGAACACGACATGTTAAGTGATGAACAGAGTCTCCCTTAGGACTAGCCTAGAGAAGATCACTTATGAACTTTGGAAGGGTAGAAGACCAAATATATCTTACTTCCATTTGTTTGATAAAGAGGACCAAGGAAATTTGATGCTAAATCAGATGAAGGAATCCTCCTAAGATATGCTATAAATAGCAAAGCCTTTAGAGTCTATAATAAAAGTACCCTTTCAGTTGTAGATTAAGTTCATATAGCATTTGATGAAGCTAATCCATTTTCTTCTAAACCTACTGATGTTGATGAAGTGGAAGTTAGAAAAAGTTTAGAAGACCTGGAAATTCAAGAAATAAAAGATGAGAATAATACAATTAGCACATCGTTGAATGATAGCTCTCTAGATCAATCTAAATTGCCTGATGAGTGGAAGTTTGTAAGGAATCACCCTAAGGACCAAATTATAGGTGGTGAGGGGTGTCTACTAGATCTTCATTGAAGAATATGTGCAATCATTGTGCGTTTCTATCTCAGGAGGAACCCACTAACATAATTGAAGCATTAATTGATGATTCATGGATAGTAGCCATGCAAGAAGAGTTAAATCAATTTGAGAGAAATAAAGTTTGGAAGTTAGTTCTTAGACCCACTGATCACTCAGTAATCGACACTAAATGGGTGTTTAGGAATAAAAAGGACGAGAATGACATTGTAGTTCGTAACAAGGCTAAACTGATAGCTCAAGGTTACAATCAAGAAGAAGGAATAGATTACAATAAAACCATTGCACCTATAGGTAGAATGGAAGCAATTAGAATGCTACTCGCCTATGCATCCCATAAAAACTTTAAATTCCATCAAATGGATGTGAAGAGTGCATTTTTTTAATGGATTTATAAATGAAGAAGTATATGTAGCACAATCCCTGGGACTTGAGGACTTTCATTTTCCTGATCATGTCTTTAGACTAATAAAAGCCCTATATGGATTAAAAAAAGCTCCTAGAGCTTGGTACAAATGATTAAGTGGCTTCTTGTTAGAAAATGGATTTTTTAGAGGAAAAATTGATAGCACCTCGTTCATAAAGTCTAAAAATAATGATATGCTCGTCATAAAAATCTATGTTGATGACATTATCTTTGGTGCTACAAATGAGGATTTATGCAAAGACTTCGACAAATGCATGCAAGATGAGTTTGAGATGAGCATGATGGGCGAGTTGACATATTTCCTTGGTTTCAGATCAAGCAAGCTAAGAATGACACATTCATAAATCAATCTAAGTATATAAGAGAGCTGCTCAATAAATTTGATATAGAAGGTGGCAAGCCATTAGGGACTCCAATGAGCACTTCTATTAGTCTTGACAAAGATAAGTAAGGAAAGCCAGTAGATGTGAAATATTACCAAGGCATGATAGGTAGCTTGCTTTATTTGAATGCTAGTAGATTTGACATCATGTTTAGCGTCTGCATGTGCGCTCAATTTCAAGCAACTCCAAAAGAATCTCACAAAATTGTTGTTAAGAGGATCTTGAGGTATTTGATAGGTACTATTGACTCAGGTCTATGGTATCATAAAGATACAACCTTTGAAATGATTAACTATTCAGATGTAGATTATGCTAGATGTAAGATAGATTAGAAAAGTACAAGTTGTACTTGCCACTTCTTAGGACAATCACTCGTATCTTAGTTTTCCAAGAAAAAGAATTTCATGACATTGTCTAATGCTGAGGCTGAACACGTAACAATAGGAAGTTGTTGTGCACAAACTCTATACATGAAACAACAACTCAAGGATTTCAATTTGGAATATTTGGCTGTACCGATTAAATGTGATAACACCAACACCATTAATATTTCCAAAAATCCCATTTCTCACTCTAGGACAAAGCACATTGACATTAGACATCATTTCTTTAAAGATCATGTGCAAAAGGAAGATATCATTGTTGAGTTCGTAAATATAGATGAACAATGGGCTGATATTTTCACAAAACCTCTTTCAAAGGATAGGTTCATCTCTTTATGATGAAAATTAGGCTTGTTACATTGTAGAGAGGTGATTTGAGAAGGAGAAGTTAATAAGAATGAGTGGTTGGGTTAAATAATAAAGTAAGTCAAAACTATTGAAGGATAGGCGACTGACAACTTACCCTCAGTCGACTGAACTTACAGAGACTTACGAGTATCTCAGGTTCAAGCTCATCAGGCGACTTACTCTTCGAGTGCAGTCAATTGACTCACTACTGACTTGTAAAATTTTGAAGAAATACATAGGTCAAGCGACTGACTCTTCGAGTGCAGTCGACTGACCCATGGAAGCATATATACTTACTATTTGTAAATTTCTAATTTCACGAACCTCAGTCTACTGACACTGTTTTATCCACTCTCCCTAAGAACTCTCCTTTGTATCCAAGTGTTCACCCATGAAGATTCTTTCATTTAATCTTTGAAATACCTCTCCATATTTCATTCTTATCTCATTTTAGAGGATTCCACCATTTATTTTCCCCAAAATAATGCCAAAAACAAAACAAACAACACACCGAGGCTCCACCTATGGAAAAGATGATTCTCAAGACATTGAGAGATGGTTGATGACACCCCACGCCAAAAAAATTTATCTAGAACATATCTGAGCTACCAAACCCATATTTGGTAAGGTTTTAAATCTTGAATTCTTTAGAGAAGTTTTTCCCGATATTTTGCCTTTGTTCAAGACCTTAGGTTGGGAGTGGTTTATAACTTATCAAGCAAAAGGAGTTTATCAAAACCTTGTTAAGCTATTTTATGCAAATATGGTGAAGGGAGAAACTTTGACCTCCACTCAGGTCATGAACAAATCATTTGCCCTCACTCCTCAAACCTTAGCTATTAGGTTGAGAATCCAAGTAGGTGAATTCGAGTGTCCACCCATTAGACAATCATGGATAATGACCCAAGATTTCACTCTAGAGGATTTTTTACCCTTAGTTATGATCGAAGCTCTTGTATATTTTGGCCATCCTCCCTTGTATGGTCAGCTAAACTTGTAAGCCCAAATTTTGCAGAAACTCACCGCTTATAACATATTGCCTAGGGTAAGGCCTCATGACCATATCTCCTACCTTGATTGTTTTGTGATATGGTGTCTGTTAAAGGGTGAGAAACTTGATTTGCCCAGCCTGATGTTAAAATGGATGCTTTCAAGAGAAGAGGCTAGAAGGGTAATTCTTCCATGTGGAGGAATTCTAAACCAAAATTTTGAACATCTAGGCGTTACCACACCATCCACCTTATTCATAAAACGAACCCACTATGACATATTTTCATGTACTACTATTAAGAAAATTGGATATGTTAAATATGAAGGATATGGATGGTTTGCAAAGGATAAAAGAGCATGTAGAGAACCACAACAAGCTCCAGCTCAGTAACAAGCACAAGAACCTCCACAGGCTGCACCACCAGTTGATACTCCCTCATGGTTAACATATTATCAGCAGCATATGGACTCACATATCAATGCATTTTCTGGAGATATGAACACTTCTTTCAGTGCACTTTAGTCCATATTGACTTCTCACTTCATTGCTTTTGATTAGAGGCTTAGTCACATAAAGAGTTATATGGGTGCCTCCTTTTTTTCACGAGGAAAGGCTCCCATGGAGATAAGCTCAGGAGGTAATGAAGATGAAGATGATTTTGAGGAGGGTACAGAAAAAAATGGTGGAGATGATGCTTGGCTATATTTTTCTTTCATTGAACAAACTTGGAATGTAATATTTGCATTGGAACAACTCTTGACACTGTACTCTTAGTTTTGCTACTTTTTTCATTTTACTAGTTATTTTGGATATGTTCTTTTTCACATTGAATTTGGATTATATTGCATATTGCATATTGAATGATGGGAATCTGGAATGGACATTTCGATGGATGCTTGACTTGGGAATTGTATGCCAAATATGTACCTTGTTCTTGAAAACTGAATGCTGATTTATGGTTATCAATTGATCTGCATGTTACCTTTCTTAGTTAATCCTTTTTGTTGATGTCAAAAAGGGGAGAAGCATAAAAAATTTGAGTGTGTTGAACATGATAGCATGATATAAGCTTGACATTGTATACATAATAACGCATATACAAGGACTTATATGAATAGTCTAACTTTTGAGAAGTATATGCTTGATAGTGTATACATATTAACACATATACATGGACTTATATGAATATTCTAACTTTTGAGAAGTATGCCTTATGAATGAATTTATGACTTAATATGGAATGTATATAGAAGAAATAGTTCATTCAGGGGAAGTTATACTTGATATACCCTGATATATGTTGAAAGTGTTGAATGTTTGATACATATTTTGATATGAGTTTTGACAATTCTAAATAACTTGATAAGAATATGCTTTTTGTAAGGAGGAGCCTTAATTAAGGCTTACTCATTTTTGCTCTTTATTTTTCATCATAAAAAAAGGGACAGATTGTTGGCCTAACAAGGCGTAATCTCATTTTGATGATAACAAATCAACTGGGCGTAGCGAATGAGAGGCCTCTTGGTACCCTAGATGGTTGTCCACGTGCAAGCTTTGTTCGTGGCTTCTTAAGCTTGGGGATTTTCACGTTCATATCGTAAAATGTGAGCATGTCCTCCAAAATCAGCCGAGGGATGTCAATAGCCATACCCTTATATACGGCGTAGAGGACTTGCAAGTGGGTGCCACGCCACTCTGAATGGTGCCTAAATGCTTAAATATTGCACTGTAAGATGTGGTCGAGCATGAGCAAGTAATTGGGCAAGTAGTTCTTTGCCCTACATCTCCCCTACTATATGTTGCCACCATCATAGTACGGCCCATGAAACATATGTCAGATGATATGGACATCAGTGGAATCGATGGCCGATCACGGCACGACGTATGCCTCATCATAAGACCATACTCTATCAATCAAATTGGCTATCAGTGTAAATGAGATCCCTTGAACTTCAATGGTCCAAGTGCCGGTGGAAGGGTAGTGCTGCATGTTGGCGTAAGACTCTCTCACCAACTGTGAATGATACGTCATCGTTGATAGTCATTTAATGATCCAACTTCCTAACTTAGAGGACCTTGATGAAGCATTTCCACCATAAGTGGACTCAAGTCACATCCAACCAGAATGTAAACATTGGGCTGAAGTCATAGTGCTCAAGGGTCATCCTCTAAACCCACGGCCTCCTACTAGTTTAAGCCAACTCTTGCTAAATTGCCCGACCCCTCTTCTTTGGCCAAGAATGAGGAATCCGATTGGAGCCACAAGAGGATGTATCACCAGGCTAGTCCTCGACTCTCTTCCGCTTGGCAGCGGCATAGGATGACTAGGGCTTCTTGGAAGTAGCCCAGGAGTCAGAGTGGCGCATTATGATTGACAAAGGCTGGAAGAAGATGCAAAAAATGTGATAAGAGAGGAAGATGAAGGGACAATACCTCTGGAAAAATCCGATGTGTAGATGAAGAACCTTTCATAAGGAATGGAGGAAGGAATTGGCTAAGGAGGGTCGCCGAAGGGGAAGAGGACACCAGAGATGGTCTCTAGAAGTTGAGGAGGCTTGGGTGACTAGGTTGGGGGTGGGTGCAATGAGGGAGGTGCAATGATGAGTCCCTAAAATGCATGATTTTAGATCCTAATTTATCTTTTCTTATCCTCATTTTACTATGTATTTTCCTAGAGTTATTATTGTTCAGAGCTATGTAAGGTTTGTTTGTCTTTTAAGGAAAAACAGGTTAAAACCATGGAGTCAGGCATTACAAGAAGCCAAGGAGGATTTGGAGGACTCAAAGCTCTAATTAGATGCTCAGCCAAGCTCTTGAAGCTTCAGGTCATTAAGGGTCAAAAAAGACAATGTTCGTTCATGTGGTGCAACTAGCAGCATAAGGGGCAACTAAGTCTTTACTTACAGACTCCAAGATTTAGACTGAGATCTAAATGCTACAAGGTCTGATGAAGTCCTTGACCAAATAACACTCCAGGGTGACTACATCGACATACTGAGCTAGAACTAGGAGCAGAATTACCGAAAGCCTTGATGAAGCGTTCAACCAAGATACTTTGAGGGGCGACTATGTCGATTTCCTAAGATTTCTTGAAGCTCGAGATCCTACATGTCTCGACCATCAACTTGACCAAAAAAACCCTAAGGTGCAACACAATCGAAGACATTAAAGATTTGAATTTATGATTTCCCACGTGTCTCGACCAAGGTGTGCACAAGAATGACATAGGGGAGACTTGGTCGACAACGATGATCTTCTACGCAAGATTCGCAGCAAACTTTGCTAACTTGTAAAACAAACCTTGTAAACCCTAGAGCCTATAAGTATTTGCTATGAACATGTGCTCTCGGTTCCTCTTTGTCCTCTCTTAGGTTAGTGACAGACTTAAGATGTCATTGAGAGCCAAGTTATATTAGGAGTAGTGTAGATTTTTGGATTGTGCAAGGTGTATTCGACGACCTATGATGTAACGACCCCAAAATATCTACCATTTTCTTTGTTTTATATATATATATATATATATCCTACAACAATATAATATTACACTAATACCTATAACAATATCCACTATAACGTCTCGAACCTAAAGTGGTGCCGAGGATACCTTTTCACAAGACATGCCACCTATACAATACCATATTTTTAGTATTTCCCAAAATATACATATACATCTCCCAAAAGAAACCCAATATCCTAAGGGCATACCCAAATAATACTCCCAACTCAAAAACTTACCCTGTAGCTAGGGCAGTACTAAAGTCCCCCCCATCTTGGAGCTCGCTCCGCACGTCTATCTGGATCACCTAAAATGTTTGGAATTCTGGTGTGAAACACCTCTCAGTAAGACGGAATAAGTTACATCCACTGTGTGGAAAATGAGTTTTACTTGAATAACATAATTATTAAATCATCTATAACTATGATAGCATTTCAATGAAAAACATATCATAACTCACACGTATGTCTTTTAAAATAAGCTTTCTATTTGAACATACTTTTAACTGTAGTAGATAGTTCCTGTTCTTCGTAAAACTATGTATATTTATCTATATAACTGTGAAAGCTTCCCTGGATGGATAATTGTATGCACGAATTAACCCTACATGCTTGGGTTATGCGGCCTGTGGGCGGGACTTAACTCTGGCTAACCTACCAGGCTAAGTCAAACTATAACCTCTATAGTACGATTGGCCTCCTCAACCTAGACTTGACTTCCAGGGAGCCTTCATCTCTCCTTTAGGCACAATCAACTATCAATTTCACACTCTATCTAAGATGTATGGTTGCACTATCTATACCGTATAGCTACGGTACCGTGTTCTGTGATCTGCTTTGGTCTATGAGAGTTCTGATACTATATAATATTATGTCTGTATATTACTCTTTTACCATGATTATGTATAACTGAAATAACCATGATTCTGTAAAAAACTATATTACCATGATTTTGTATAATAACTGTAATTCATAGCTCTGTAATAACTATATATCATGGTTCTGTAATGACTATAAATCATGGTTATGTACAAGCTGTTATAATCATGGTTCTGTAAAAGCTATATATAATCATGGTTTGATAATAGCTGTGTAAAACTCTATTTTAAATCTTTGCACTATATCTGATATTTCTCATGTCACACAAGTTTAAATGAAATTCTTATACTATAATATGTACGGGAAAAAAACTTTATTTTTCAGCTATATAGAAATAATATATATCATTTGTAAAACTTCCCTGTAACCCAAATTTCTGAATTTTGACAAGAATATATTAGATGTAAAATTAAAATCTTATAAACACATGTTATACTTTAATTGATAAAATTTCCAAAAATTAATTGTTTAACTTATTCCCCTTACCTGATTATCGAGAGACCTACTAAAATTCTATAATCACGTTCGCGGCATTCAAAACTCGTAAATCCTGAAATTATGTATTCCCCTGAATAATATCACATTCACATTTTCCCCAACCCACATACTCCATTTAATTAATGAAACATCGCACAACCAACTATTTATTACTCTTACCATGTTCCCTAAGGGAACACCCGCAAGGACCCTAAACCTATGCCTGTAGCATTCGTACCAACCTGAAATTTACATTTTTCCCAGTTCAATCAACTTCAGCCCCATAATTATACTCATTTAAATATCTCTAAACCCATATCCTTCATTTAATAAATCGAATACCAACATTTACCACTCTTACCTCAACTTTGGAGTGGTGTCTGGGATCCTCAAAACATAATTCTGCTCCGGTCAAATTGTCAAGGATCACCGCTAGGCCTTAAATACGAAATTTGATCATCGATGGGGCAATTTTAGACTGAGAAAATTAAGAAAGGGAGAGAGGGTTTTCACAGCTATAGAAGAGAGAGTGAGAGTTTTGAATTTTTTACAAGAAAAATGACTTGCAACCCTTTTATAGTATTCTGTCTCTAGCAAAAAATAGTCGACGATTTTCTTAGACTCCTAGAAAACCGTTGCTAGTTTTTTCTTTAACCATACCAGTTTCACTACTTACCCTTTTACCCAGTTATGGTAAAAATATATAATCGTCAATGGTTTTCTTAACACTTCAAAAAAACGTCACCGGTTTTGTCCTTACCAACCCATTTTCCTCGTTTATTCTATTTTTCTTATCAATTCTATTTTCTGGGTCTCTACATTCTCCCCTTCTTATGAAAATTTCATTGAAATTTGCTATCTATCATATTTCTAATATTAAAGAAAACATTGCAATTTTATTAATTTCCCTCACTTATGGCAGAGGAATACCGTGGTTACAAGGAAGAGTTCTGGTAGATTACAATCATTTAAAGAAAAGAAAACTCTCCCAAAACCATTTATAACCTAAAACCAAAAATACTAGCTATCGTACCTTACGCTATACAAGTCAAAAATACATACACTGTTATTAATTCTACTCTTAACATCTCATCTTTGATTTCCACTGAATAGATGTGGATATCGCTAGCGCATCTGTTCCTCTAATTCCCACAAAGCCTCATCGACTGCATGGTTGTGCCATAATACTTTTACCAATGGAATGCTCTTTGTACATAACTCATGTTCTTTTCAATATAGAATATGTATAGGCACTTCTTCATAAGATAAGGCATCACCAAGTTTCAGTGTCTTATAACTAATCACATGGGAGGGATCAGGGACGTACTTCCTCAATATTGATACGTGGAACACGTCATGAATTTTGTATAAAACTGGCGGTAAGGCTAACCTGTAGGCAACCGGACCCACTCTTTCAAGTATCTTAAATGGTCCAATGTACCTAGAGCTCAGCTTACGCTTCCTCCAGAACCATATCACCCTTTTCATCAGTGCAATTTTCAAAAATACATGATCTCCTGCACCAAATTCCAACTCTCGTTGGCGAGTATCTACATAACTTTTCTGCCGACTCTGAGCTATTTGGATTCTATCTCTGATGAGTTTGATTTTCTATGAAATTTTTTGCACCAACTTCGGCCCGAAAATCTATCTCTCACTAGTTTCATTCCAATATAACAAGGATCGGCATCTCCTACCATATAACGCCTCATATGGTGCCATCCCAATGATGGCCTAGTAGCTGTTATTATAAGAAAATTCGTTTAGTGGGATGTACTGGATCCACCTACCACCAAAATCTAATACATAGGCTCGTAACATATCCTCCAATATTTGAATTGTCTTGTCCGTCTGTCCATTGGTTTAAGGATGAAAGGCTATACTGAAATTCAGCTGTGTACCCATGGCTTTTTGCAAACTTTTCTAAAACTTCAATATGAACCGTAGGTCTTGGCTAGAGACGATGGACATAGGAACTCCATGTAGTCTCACAGTCTCCTGTATATATATATATATCTTTGCCAACCTACTTATGGAGTAGCCAACTTTGATGGGAAGAAAGAGGGCAGTCTTTGTTAACCAGTCTATGAACACCCAAATAGCATCCTGACCATGAAGCGCTAGTGGAAATCTTATAACAAAATCCATAGAAATATGTTCACACTTCCATTTAGGAATGTGGAGTGGCTATAATTGTCCTTCTGGTCTCAAGTTTTTAGCTTTTACATGCAGGCACGTCAAACACTAGTTTACGTACTCAACTATCTCTTTCTTCATATTACTCCATCAAAAGGATTCTCGAAGATCCCTGTACATTTTAGTGCTTCCTGGGTGCACTGTAAATAAGAATCGATGCGTCTCCTCTAAGATGGTTCTTTTAATTTCAATATCTATAGGTACGCACAGTCTGGTACCAAACCTCTAAGAACTATCATCTAAAATAATAAAATCAGTTCCTTGTCCGCTTTATACTTCATTTCTGATCATCTAAAACCTTTGATCTTCACTAATTATGTATCTTGCATCTGAGCGATCTTATTTTTCTCTAGCAAGTTTGGATGAAGTACCAGGCTAGGAATAAATGCCTGGTAATCTCCCTCTACCAGCTCTACCCCAAGCCTTTCCAAATCCATTCCGATCTGATGCTGCATCACCACTGCTAACATAGAGGCATTCCCTAATTTTCGACTCAAGGCATCAGCTACCAAATTTACTTTCCCTAGGTGGTAACCAATCGTACAGTTGTAATATTTAATTAACTCCAACCATATCCTCTGTCTCATATTCAACTCTTTCTATGTGAAGAAACATTTCATACTTTTATGATCTGTAAAGATCTCACATTTCCCACCATACAGATAATGGCTCAAGATCTTTAAGGTGTACACCACTGCAGCCAACTCAAACTCATGCGTTGGATAATTCTTTTCATATTCCTTAAGTTGCTGAGAAGCTTATGCCATAACTTTTCCTTCTTGCATCAACACACACTCAGGTCTTCTTAGAGACGCATCACTATAGATCACGTAATCTCCATCTCCTGATGGAATGGTCAAAACTAGTGCGATGACGAGTCGCTTCTTCAACTCTTGAAAGCTCTACTCACATTCACCAATCCACTCAAACTTCACACTTTTCCTCGTGAGCTGAGTTAGAGGACCTAATAATCTGGAAAAACCCTCTACAAACCACCAGTAGTATCCTGCCAGACTCGAGAAACTTTAGATCTCTTGAACATTCCTCGGTCTTGTCCAATTCACCACCGCTTCTATCTTGCCCGAATCTACAGAAATACCATCCTCGGAGATCACATGTCCAAGGAACGTAACTTTCCTTGGCCAAAATTCACATTTCTTAAACTTAGTGTGTAGAGACCCGGAAAAATAATAGTAATAAAATAATAAAGGAAAAGAAAAGAAGGAAAAGGAATTTTGTTAAGGAGCATTAGCAGGAGTTCATCGACAAACCCAAGGTTCTCGTTGACGAATGTCCTTCTAGATCTCATCGACGAAGTACACATGTTCATCGATGAGAAGATACCTAGAGTAAGGAATTCAGATCATTAAGGGTTCTTTGACAAACTCATTATCTTCATCGAAAAACACCCTTCTGCGGTTCGTTGACGAGTACATGTGTCTTGTCAACAAAGCCACGTGGCCAACCATCTATATACATGAAAAAATCACATTTTTTAGCAAGAAAATCAGTTTTCTTCCGTTTCTCTCTCTAAGTTTCAGTCATCCTACCTTCTCTATACGATTCCAACACTTTTTTTTCCCGTTTCGTTGATTAGAAGTTATCACGCTGATCCTAGGAAAATTCTCTACAACTTAGCCAGAGCAGATTGTTGGTTTGGAGTTCTTGGGCTCCCTCCCAAAATTAGGATAAGTGAGTTATTTTAAGGTTTCCATGAGTACTAGGTATTTTTGGACCCAGGAAATGTATTCGATGTTAATATGTTGCAATTGAGTTGCTTAAACTGGGGTTGATATGATTTCAGGGTTTGGAGTTTTAAAACGATGAATGCGTGGTTTAGGATTTTAGTAGGTTTCCTAAGAAACAGGTAAAGGGATAAATTAAGTTAGGGATTTCGGAAAAACATTATTCAATATTTAGTATTTAATTCAAAATTTATGTATAGTTTTGGGAATATTGAAATGGAATTGAGTAAATTTTGAAAAAAAAAATTAATATTATTTTGTTAGAAAATATGTGTTTTCAGACCAAATAATATGTTATAGACTAGTACTCTTTAATGTTTGGTATGAGTATAGATTTTTACTGCAATTAATAGCATGTTAGAATATTTCATATGAACATAGAACAAACATGTTTTCAATGAAGTTTCCAAAAAAATTATAAACAGTACAAAAATTGTATTTTCATGTATATTATGAAATTCAGTCGGCACAGATACTGTAATTTTCAGTTGGCATAGATACCGTAATTTTTAGTTGGCACAGATGTCGTATTATTCAACCGGCTTAGATGTCAAAATATTCAGCCAGCGTAGATGCCGTGATCAGTTTTAATATGCAAAAGCTAGATTTTATTTCAAAAATATGAAATGATATTTAAGAATAGAATTATATTTTGAGAAATGTATTATATGTTAGCACAACCCAGATGGGTTAGTTTAGATTCAAAGCATAGTACCGTAACTATTAGTTGAGGCAGTGCTACCACACATCTCAGATAGAGTATAGGAGTTTGGATAGTCGATTGTGCATCAGCGTGGGAGTAGTTGCCCCTTGGAAGTTTGGACCAGGCTAGGGCAAGCCAATCATACTTACAGAGTTATCAGTTGACTTAGCATGGTAAGCTAGCCATAGGTAGGTCCCGCCCACGGGTTGCACAACTCAGTCATATGGGGCTAATACATGACATCAGCTAACTATTCATCCAGGGTGTGATTTTAGTATTATGCAGATATAGCGGATGATTTTTATGAATACAGATGTTGTATGAAATATGATATATACAGATTTATACATAATAGTTTTATCAAATGCAATTGAATTATGTACAGGTTTTCCTTATTTAACAGATATAATATACCATATTCAGTATATATTTATATATTATAATGATACTTAAGTTGCCACACACTGATATTAGTTTATATCCTTTACTAAGATGTGTCTCACCCCCAACATTATAAACATTTTAGGAAACTCGGATAGAAGAGGGGACCGAGCTCTGAGGTAGTGGAGACTGTTTTATACCACCCTATCTATAGGGTAAGTTGTGGGGTTATGTTCAGGGTGGATTTTTAGGGTTATGACCCTAAGATATTATGGTTATTTTTTGTGATAAACATTTGTGTATTTATGGACATAGTAGAACTTTGGTATTGTGTATATTATGGTTGTGTAAATTATAGTTTCCGCTACATAAATGACATGTATGTATGGACAGGTATAGCCCTGGTACCTGTGGGTCCGGGTGGACTTTGACTTTATTGGTATGTTATGGTATCAGAGTTACTATGATAATTATAATTTAAAAAAAATTATAGCAAAAATTTCAGGTCATTACATTTTGGTATCAGAGCCTAGGTTGCTAGGTTCTAAATACTTTAGTGTACAGCGGAAACAATACCAGAGTATAAGAACAAAATTTTAGAGAGTCAAGGTTAGAGAGTTAAGAAGAGAATTTAGGGTTTTGTTCTGTAGCCTGGAAATAGGATTTTCGTGGTGGTTTTTGTGTTTTTCCTGGGATGACGATTTTAGGAAAGCCATAGTAAACTATTGTCGAGTTGTGTTTCTAATTATAAGTAAGGACGTTAAGTTAATTGATGATATGGGAGTTTAGCCAGCTAAATATATATCATTTATGTTAATAAGATAGGGTCCTCAGACTATGTTTATTTTCTTTTTAGGATGGACCTTGGGAACAACGACATGAATGTTGGAAGTAATGGCAACGTAGGGGTTTCCAGTATGGGGGGTAGTGACTTTGATCAAGTGCTACGTTGTGCAGGCCAACAGGTCATCGTAGGGATTGTGCAAAACTTTAAGGGATAGAGTTTCCCACTAACTGACCCAGACTGCCCTATCGAGCAATTTACTAGTATGAATCCCCCAACTTTTATGGAAGGATTCGTTCCAATCATTGTGAAGGAATGGATCCAAGAGATGGAGGGTATATTGGCAAGTCTCCGCTATGCAGACGAACAAAAGGTTTTGTATGCTATTTTAAAAATGACTAGGGAGGCCAAGCATTAGTGGATGTCAATAAAGCTACTCGAAGAACGAAGACTAGATTCAGCAACCCTAACATGGAACTGTTTTAATAAAATTTTATATGATCAATACATTCACTCTTCCACTAGAGATGCCCAGGCAGAGGAGTTTATAAACTTGAACCATAGGAAGAGGCCTACGCTTCCTAGAATTCAAGCAGTTACTAGTCAGTGGCCTTAGAAAAGGCATGGGGGCAGTGGAGGTCAGAGATAGGGAATGAGAGATCAGGCTTAACAGGGTAATCCATCATGTCCTTCTTGTCCAAAGTGTTATTAGAGACATTCAGGAGAATTTTGATTTGGAAGGAATGTCTATTATCGGTGTGGTAGACCGGGACACTTGGCACGAGACTGTTGTGCGCAGTACAGGAAGGCACCTACTTGTAGAGAGTTCCGGGAAAATAATCAAGTTTAAATTTTCATAATTTTTTTTTTCAAGATAAGCTATGGTGTTATTTGATTTAGGATCTATTTATTCCTCTATATTTTTGAATATATTAAACTATGAAAAGTAAAACCCAGTTGCTAGATGCTGAGTTGTTAGTAGCCACGCCAACTGGATTGGTAGTGAGGTGTAAAAGAGTGCTTAAAAACTATCTAGTGGGTATTCAGGAGAGAATTTTACTAGCCGATCTCGTGATATTAGACATACAAGGGTTCAATATAATATTGGGTATGGACTGACTGGTAGCTAACAACGCTAGCATTGATTGTCATAAAAAAGTGGTGATTTTCAGACCACCAAGAGAGCAAGAGTTCAAATTTGTGGGATCGCATGTACACGCCTTACCACAGTTAGTGTCGGCTATTCAAGCGAGGAGGCTGCTTCAGGATGGTTGCCAGGGGTATGTAGCTTATGTAAAGGAGATACTAGAGGGAGAATTAAAGCTTGCTGATATTCCACTAGTCAGAGAATGTCTAGATGTATTTCTAGAGGAGTTACCTGGTTTACCACCAGATCGGGAGATTGAGTTTACCGTGGATCTACTTCTAGGGTCAGCAATGATATCTAAGACACCCTATAGGATGGCTCTGGCTGAACTAAAAGAGCTAAAAGACAAGTTGCAGGAGTTATTAGATAAAGGGTTTATCAAACCTAGCATGTCGCCTTGGGGAACGCCAATTTTGTTTGTAAAGAAGAAGGACGGAACGTTAAGAATATGCATTGATTATAAGGAGATAAATAAAGTGACGATCAAGAATAAGTACCCTCGTCTTAGAATTGATGACTTATTTGGCCATTTCCAGGGGACCCAGGTCCATTCCAAGATTGATCTTTGATCGGGATACCATCAAATGAAAATTAAAGCTGAGATGTTCAGAAGACAGCATTCAGGACCAAATATGACCACTACGAGTTTCTAGTTATGCCATTTGGTCTGACTAATGCACCCGAAACATTTATGGATATGATGAATCGTGTATTCCATCAGTACTTGGACTAGTTTTTTGTGGTCTTTATAGATGATATACTGGTTTATGCAAAGAGTTTTGAGGAGCATAAGGATCATCTGAGGTTGGTATTATAGGTGTTGAGAGAAAATAAGTTGTTCACCAAGTTTAAGAAATGTGAATTCTAGTTGAGGCAGGTCACTTTCCTCGGGTATGTGATCTCCGGGGTTGGCATATTAGTAGATCCAAGTAAGATAAAGGTGGTGGTGAGTTGGGTAAGACCAAGGAATGTTTAGGAGATCAAAAGTTTCTTAGGTCTGGCAGGGTAGTACCAATGTTTTGTGGATGGCTTTTCTAGATTATCAAGTCCATTGACACGACACACAAGGAAAAATGTAAAGTTTGAATGGATTGACGAGTGTGAGAAAAGCTTCCAAGAGTTGAAGCAATAGCTTGTCACTACACTGGTATTATTTATTCCATTAGGAGAGGATAGATTTGTAATATACAGTGATACGTCCCAGAAAAGACTCGGATGTGTGTTGGTGCAACACAGGAGGGTTATTGCATTTTCCTTTCGGAAACTTAAGGAATATGAAAAGAACTACCTGGTACATGATTTGGAGTTAGCTGTAGTGGTGTATGCCCTAAAGATTTGGAGGCATTATTTGTATGGTAACAAGTGCAAGATCTTCACTAACCATAAAAGTTAGAAATATTTCTTCACCCAGAAAGAACTGACTATGAGGCAAAGGAGATGGTTAGAACTCATTAAAGACTATGATTGTACTATTAGCTACCACCTAGGGAAAGCAAAGTTGGTGGCTGATCCTTTAAGTCGAAAATCAGTAGAAGCAACATTGTCAGCAGTGATGATCAAGGATTCGATCTGGATGGATTTGGAGAGGTTTGGTGTGGAACTGGTAGGGGTGATCACCAAGCAGTCATTGTCAATTTGGTACTATAGCCAACCTTGCAGGAAAAGATTAAAGCTACTTAGAAGGTTGATGAAGAATTTGTAGAACTGATGGATAAAGTGCAGGATGGTCAGGGAGAAGAGTTTAGTATTTTAGATGATGGAGCTCTGAGGTTCTGTACTAGATTGTACATACCTGTAGATGCTAAAATAAAGAAAACAATCTTAGAGGAGGCGCACAGATCCCTTTACACAGTGCATCCTGGTAGCACTAAGATGTCTCGAGACCTCTAAGAGTCATTTTGGTGGAGCAGCATAAAGAGGGAGACTGCCGAGTTTGTAAAGCAGTGTTTGATGTACTAGCAAGTAAAAGCTGAGCACTAAAGACCAGCGGGACAACTGCAGCCACTCTATATCCCCAAATGGAAGTGGGATCATATATCTATGGATTTCGTTATAGGGTTACCACCGGCGTTGCATGGGAAGAACGCCATTTGGGTGATTATAGACCGGCTGATGAAGACTGCTGATTCTCTCCCTATTAAAGTCAACTACTCCATGAGCAAATTGGCATAGTTAAACATACAGGAGGTAGTTCGTCCCCATGGAGTTCCAATATTTATAGTTTCACACCGAGACCCACGTTTCACATCACGATTTTAGAAGAATCTATAGGAAGCTTTGGGGTCTCAGTTATCATTCAACACAACCTTTCATCCATAGACTGATGGGAAGACGGAGAGGACGATTTAGATACTAAAGGATATGCTATGAGCATATGTGCTACACTTTGAGGGTAATTGGACCTAGTTTATGTCACTGGTTGAATTTGTGTATAATAACAACTACCAGGCTAGCATTGGGATGACACCTTACGAGGCATTGTATGGTAAAAGGTTCTGCTCTTCGCTATATTAGGATAAAATGAGTGAAAGATGAGTTCTGAGGCTAGAATTGGTGCAGCAAGCACATGATAAAGTCCGACTTATTAGAGACAGAATCAATGCAGCCTAGAGTTGGTAGAAAAGTTATGTAGATTCTCATCACTGAAAGTTGGAGTTTGATGTGGGAGACCATGTGTTTTTTAGAGTAGCACCACTGAGGGGAGCTATGAGGTTTGGAAGGAAGGGTAAGCTGAGCCCTAGGTACATTGGGCCATTCGAGATACTTGAGAGAGTGGGTCCAGTTGCCTACAGAATAGCTTTACCACTGGCATTATCTCAGATTCATGACATATTCCATGTAGCTATGTTGAGGAAATACACGTAGATCCCTCGCATGTAATCATTTATAAGGAGATAGAGCTTAGAGACACTTTAGTATATGAAAAAAAAAAAAAATACCAGTGCAGATCTTAAATAGGAAAGAACAGGAGTTGCGCACCAGACAATACTACAAGTAAAAGTTCTGTGGAGGAATCATGCAGTGGAGGAAGCATCATGGGGGCTGGAGGAGGAGATGCACTAGGAATACCTACATTTGTTTTAATGGGTCCAACATTAGTTAGAAAAGGATAATAATACAGGTAAGGAAATCGTGTAAATAGATTTTGTTTTATGCTGGATAATCAGAGGTATGTAATAGTTTTCTGTTTTGTTGGTTTTGGGAGAATTTTTGTTTATTATTGTAATCTCCCAAAACTATAAATGTAGCCATGGTATTCCTCCATCAAAAGTAAGGGTAAATAATTAAGTAAGTAGCAAATTTTTCCTTAGAGGATGGTGTATAACATAGATAGCAAATTTCGAGGACAAAATTTTTATAAGGAGGGGAGAATGTAGAGACTTGGAAAAATAATAGCAATAAAATAATAAAGGAAAAGAAAATAAGGAAAAGGAATTTTATTAAGGAGCATCAGCTGGAGTTCGTCGACGAACCCAAGGTTCCTGTCAACGAACTTCCTTCTAGATCTCATCGATGAAGTACACATATTCGTCGACGAGAAAATACCGTGAATAGGGAATTCAGGTCACTAAGGGTTCGTTGACGAACTCATTATCTTCATCTACGAACACCCTTATGAGGTTCGTTGACGAGTACACGTGTCTTGTCGATGAAGCCACGTGGCCAGTCGTCTATATATATGCAAAAAATCACATTTTCATAGAGAAAATAAGTTTTCTTCTGTTTCTCTCTCTAATTTTCAACCATCCTACCTTCTCTCTACAATTCCGGCTCCATTTTTCCCCATTTCGGCGATTAGAGATTATCACATTGATCCTAGGAAAATTCTCTATAACTTAGTTAGAGCAGATTGTTGGTTTGGAGTTCTTGGGCTCCATCCCAAAATCAGGGTAAGTGAGTTGTTTTAAGGTTTTCATGAGTATTAGATATTTTTGGACCCAGGAAATGTATTGGATGTTAATATACTAGAGTTTAGTTGCTTAAACTGGGGTTGATCTGATTTCAGGGTTTGGATTTTGGGACGTCGTACGCGTGGTTTAGGATTTTAGCAAGTTTCCTAGGAAATAGGTAAGAGGATAAACTAGGTCAGGTATTTTCGGGAAAGCATTATTCAATATTTAGTATATAATTCAGAAATTATGTATAGTTTTGGGAATACTAAAATGGAATTGAGTAAACATTGAAAAAACATATTTAATATTGTTTTGTCAGAAAATATATGTTTTCAGGCCAGATAATATGTTATAGACTAGTACTCTTTTATGTGAGGCGTGAATATAGATTTTTACTACAATTAATAGCATGTTAGAATATTTCATTTAAACATAGAACAAGCCAGTTTTCAATGACAGTTTCCAGAAAAATTATGAACAGTACAAAAATTGTATTTTCACGTATATTATGAAATTCAGTCGACACAGATGGCATAATTTTCAGTCAGCGCAGATGCCACATTATTCAGCTGACTTAGATGCCAAAACATTCAACCGACGCAGATGTCGTGATCAGTTTTAATATGACAACTTTTATTCAGAAATATGCAAAAGCTAGATTTTATTTCAGAAATATGAATATGATATTTAAGAATAGAATTATATTATAGCAAAACCCGGATGGGTTAGTTTAGATTCAGAGCACAGTACCATAGCTATCAGTTTAGGCAATGCTACCACACATCTCAGATAGAGTGTGGGAGTTTGGATAGTCGATTGTGCATCAGCGTGGGAGTAGTTGCCCCCTGGCAGTCCAGACCAGGTTAGGGCAAGCCACTCGTAGTTACATAATTATTTCTTGACTTAGCATGGTAGGCCAGCCATTGCTAGGTCCCGCCTATGGGCTGGATAACCCAGTTATGTGGGGGTAATACATGACATTAGCTCGTGTTGACCTTATAGGTCACGCTCGGTTTCGATAATGACAAATACTCTTGTATTTAATGAATATCTAGTTCATGTGCAGGTCTACATTAGCAGATACATTGACAGCACAAAGAGAAAGTAAAATTGAAGATCAAATCTCTTTTTGTAATGCATTTCATATCTTTTTGGTCTGTAATAATAATTAGGATATTTGGTTTGTAATAAGCACGCACATCATATGCATGGTTTATTTTGTAAGCTCAAACCAGATACAAACCAAAAGTGACCTTAGAAAAACCTTAGGTCGGTCGACCGACACCAAACTTTTTCGGTGTATTCATAATCATAAATGACCCTAGGACACACACATTTGCACCCAAGTTTGTTAGGCACTTCATTAGGATTTAGGTGTGTTAAAACGGGACCGAAATGCACATTTTGTGCACTTTCGGTCGACTGAACCAGGTAGTTCATTCTACCCTGGTTAATCGAACCAAGCCTGGGTCAACAGTTGACGAAGGCCTTGGTTGACTGAACCAGGTAGTTCAAAAAGTCTCGGTCGACCGAAACCTCACTGGGTCAACATTTTGACCATCTGGTCGATCGACCCCATTTTGTATTCCAACTACCTGGTCGACCGAGGGTCCTCAGGAAAATTCTTAGCGGTCTAGTCGACTGAACCAGCCAGTTCAAAATGGCCTGGTCGACTGAACTTCGGAAAATTGAGAAATTGCCTTCTCCTAGTTGACCGAGCCCTTAGTTCAAAATTCCCCTGGTCGATCGAACCATATGAGACTTGGTCGATCGAAACATTTCTGGTCGACCGAACATCTCGGGTTGCCCTGAATTTTTCATCGCAGTTAATATTTTTAACAGGGTTAAAATGTTTTAAACATCATTAAACTTTTCTAACAATCCCTAAAAGGTCCCCAACGATCAAAAATTTTGGTATGTCTATATATACTCTTTCATTTGGGAGAATTAAGCATCCATTAGCAAAAACAAAAATCAAATTTCTCTCTCAAGCTAAATACTTCCTATTGCTCATGCTATTTCCAAATCCACTCAAAACTTACCTATTTCATGTCAGTATCATTTGTAAGTGTATTTGAGTGTTATTGGTTAGAGGTTTGCTCTCTCATTTCGTGAGTGTTTGAATCAATTTTTTCACGAGAGCATAACCTAAGTATTCTTAGAAGGCTTTTCTGATAAGCCTATCCTAAGAAGACTTGTGTTGAACTTCCGAGTGTTGCATTCTCATTGCAACATCTTAGGAAGTTTGTGTTGGTTTTTAGCTTGCAAAAGTACTTTCAAACTTACTCAAATATCTTGTGGTATTCATATTGACATATTTGTGGAAAGATATTTGTGTTTGATATACTAATCTTTGTGGCAATATTTATTCAAGTTCATATCACTTTCTGAATACAAAGATTGCTTATGCTTTTGCAAACCAAGCATATGCACTAGTTGAAGTAACTGACACATACTACTATTTGAAATATTTGAGGCTTGCTTGATATTCTGTGTGAGCACGTTTGATTGAAAATCTTGAAATACACAGATTGTCGTTGACACTCTCACGTACGTATTGCACTGATAGAAAATACATTTGAGAGTTGAACTTTTAGACCACACTAAGCTTACATTTTAAATCATTTGCGGTGTTTGTGATTGTGCGCATTTGGGGTACAAATCTTCTTTATGTGAAAGCACCCTTATACTGTACCTTTTGTTATATTTGAGAGATTCCTAGCGTAGCCTGAGGGGGCGATAATCCAGCCCAATAAGGATTGGTGTAAAGGTTGAGGTTAGCCCTATGCTAATTGACCTAGTTTGTATAGGTGCCGCTCCACCCGTTTAAGTGAGCAAGTTATTGTGATAATCCTTGTGCTGGTTAGCCAAGGCAGGGACGTAGGAAGTTGGCCAAACCTCAATAACATATCTGTGTGTCACATTTCTCTTTACTGCTTTCTGGTGCTTTTGTAATTGATTAAACTGCTTTATTTAATTTATGATATTACTCACACTAGATTGACCATAGGATTGTGAACATACTGTTGTTAGGAGGAATACCTAGGGGATAGATTTTAAAAACACCAATTCACCCCCCCCCCTCTTGGGATCACGGTAAAGCTAACAACTCGCTATCTATCCAAGGTGTGATTTCAGTATTATGCAGATATAATATACCATGTTCAGTATATATATTTATATTACAATGATACTCACATTGCCACACACTAATATTAGTTTATATCCCTTATCGAGAGGTGTCTCACCCCAACATTACAAACATTTTAGGAAACCTGGATAGAAAAGAAAATTGAGCTCCGAGGTAGTGGAGACTGTTTTATATCACCCTGTCTGTAGGGTAAGTTATGGGGTTTTGTTCAAGGTGGATTATTAGGGTTATGACCCTAGGATAATATTGTTCTTTTTGGGAATGAACATTTGTGTATTTGTGGACATAGTAGAACTCTGGTATTGTATATATTATGGTTGTGTAAATTATAGTTTCCACTGTATAGATGACATGTATGTATAGACAGGTATAGCCCTGGTACCTGTGGGTCCGGGTGGACTTTGACTTTGTTCGAATGCTATGGTATCAAAATTACTATGATAATTATAAAGTAAAAAAAAAATATTGCAGAAATTTCTGGTTGTTACATAGCGTACAACTTCCTTTCTCTTAACACCTGTAGCCCCATCCTCATATGATCTTCATGCTCCTTAAAACTCTTTTTGTAGACCAGAATATCATCAATGAAAACAACAACAAGCTGGTCCAAATACATAGTGGAATACCATGTTCATTAGGTCCATAAATGCTGTCGGTGCATTGGTTAATCTAAAAAGCATAACCAAAAACTTGTAGTGGTCATACCTGGTTCAGAAAGTTGTCTCCAGAAAATATTCTACTTTAATTTTTACCAAATAATATCCTAACCGAAGATCAATCTTAGAGTGGACTTGGATTCCCTAGAGCTGATCAAATAAGTCATCAATATGGGGAAGAGGATACTTGTTCTTAGTTGTCACTTTATTTATCTCTCTGTAGTCGATACACATCCTCATCATCCTATTATTCTTCTTTACAAATAAAAATGGCCCTCCCCAGGGCGACACATTAGGCTTGATAAATCCTTTGTTTAATGATTTTTGCAACTGGTCTTTCTATTTTTTGTTGGGTGCTTTAGAAATCAGTGCTGACCTTGGAAATAAATCAACAAAAAACTCAATTTCACGATCCGGTGGTAAACCAGGTAACTCCTTGAGAAAAACATCTGAAAATTCATTAACTATTAGAATATCAGCAAGTTTCAATTCTCCCTCTAGCATTTCCTTTATACAAACTATGTACTGCTAGCAACCTTCTTGGAATAGTCTCCTCGCTTGAATAACTGACACTGTGGTGAGGCGCGCACACAAGACCCCACAAATATGAATTCCTGCTCTCTAGGAGGCCTAAATATCACTTCTTTTTTATGACAATCAATACTAGCATAGTTGGCTGCTAGCCAGTCCATACCCAAAATCATATCAAACATCTGCATATTTAATACCACAAGATTAACTAGTAATACTTCCTCTTGAATATCTACTGGATAGCCTTTAAGAACCCTTCGACACCTTACTACTGACCCTATCGGTGTAGCTACTAACAACTCGGTGTCTAACAATTAGGTTTCTACCCCACATAGTTTGATGTACCCCATAGAAACGAAAGAATGGGTGGCTCCTGAGTCAAATAAAACAACATATTTAATTGAAAGCACATTAATGGTACCTTTCACCACATCGCCCACAACCTCAGCATCTCTCGATGTCATCGCATAGACCCTCGCCGGGGTTGTGTTCCTCTACTGGCCTTTTTGGGGTGCCTGGTAATTTCCCCGAAATGGTCTCGGAGCTGGTGCGTTGATCAATAGCCCACGACATGCCCGTGCAATGTGTGTTGGTGTCTTACAGCGATAACAGATATTTCCTCCCATATGACATTCTCCCATATGTCTCTTGCCACAACTAGGGTAGATAGGACAAGTTTGCCCGTTCTAATTTCCATGGTTTCCCACGTACCATTCTCTCCTCTATGTGCCCCGGCTAGTACCTGCTTGAAACCTAGGAGGAATGGGCCTCTTTCTTTAACTCAGTATCCCAATACCCCCTTACTTGCTTGCCTTTGCTACAGCAGATCTGTCGACCAATTCTGAAAATTCCGACTCCTTCAGAGCTGTCACCTGTTCTTAGATTTCTCACCTCAAACCCCTCTCAAACTTCCTTGCCTTCTTAGTCTTGTTTGGGACAATATATGGGGCAAAACGTGATAGCTCAATAAGCTTCTCTATGTATTGCTGGACCGTCATATGCCTTTGCATCAAATTTAAGAATTCCTCTACCTTAGCTTCTCTAACAGTGGTAGGGAAATATTGGTCAAGGAACACCTCCTTGAACCCGCTCCATGACATGGCTACTGATACGAGTCTCTATTCCTCTAACAACTTCACAACTGTCCACCACCTCTCAGTCTCACCCGTCAACTTATATGTGGCATAGAGGACCCTCTGATCATCAGTGCAGTGTAGCACCGTCAGTGTTTTCTCAATTTTCTGCATCCATTTTTCTGCAACTGCAAGGTTGGATCCTCTTGAGAACGCGGGAAGATTCATATTAGTGAACTACTGCATCACACATCTCTGATCAGCTAGTGGGCAACCCTGTTCTTTGGTATTCTGGGCGATTTATGCCATAACTTGCTGTGCTACATTGTGCAACACCTGATCAGAGTTATTGCCACCCATACTGGAAGGTTCTGCATCACTACTACCACTGACATGTGCATTGCTATTTCGGGGGTCCATCCTGCAATATTACAAAAATAATATAAGAATCCTAACTTCATAATACACTCCTTACATTAATGTAACTAAGAATCATAACATATCTTCTTACCACCAATCCGCTAATTTAAGGCTCAATCTTACCATTCGGAAATAAAACCAATGATAGTTTACCACGGCTTTCTTGAAATCGTCACCCGCGGAAAAACACAGAAATCACCCTGAAGTTCCTGTCTCCAAACTGCGAGACCAAACCCTAAATTCTCATATTAATCCCTCACATTGAATTTACCAAAATCCTAGTCCATCCTCTACCTATCCTCATCAAAATCCATTTCTATACTTTCGTATTATTTTTCGCTGGGCGGTAAAGTCTACAAAACCTAGCAACCTAGGCTCTGATACCAAACTTGTAACCCCAAAATATCTACCATTTCTTTTATTTAATATATATATCCCGAAACAATATAATATTACTCTAATACCTATAACAATATCCACTATAACGTCTTGGACCTCAAGTGGTACCGAGGATACCTGTTCACAAGACATACCACCTATGCAGCGGGAAACATAAAAACACTTAAACCTTATTTACAATACCAGAGTTTCAGTATTTCCCAAAATATACATATACATCTCCCAAAAGAAACCCAATGTCCTAAGGGCATACCTAAGATTACAACTCTCAACTCAAAAACTTACCCTGTAGCTAGGGCAATACTAATGTCCCCTTTATCCCGAAGCTCACTCTGCATGTCTATCTAGATCACTTGAAATGTTTTGAATTCTAAGGTGAGACACCTCTTAGCAAGACGGAATAAGTTACATCAAGTGTGTGCAAATGAGTTTTACTTGAATAACATAATTATTAAATTATCTATAACTGTGATAGAATTTCAATGTAAAATATATCATAACTCACACCTATGTCGTTTAAAATAAGCTTTCTATTTGAACATACTTTTAACTGTAGTAGATAGTTCCTGTTTTCTGTAAACCTATATACATTCATTTATATAACTGTGAAAGCTTCCCTGGATGGATAACTGTATGCATGAATTAACCTCGTATGCTTGGGTTGTGTGGCCCGTGGGCGTGACTTAACTTTGGCTTGCCTACCAGGCTAAGTCAAACTATAACCTCTATAGTACGATTGGCCTCCTTAACCCGGACTTGACTTCCAGGGAGCCTTCATCTCTCCTCTAGGCACAATTGACTATCAATTCCACTCTTTATCTGAGATGTGTGGTTGCACTATCTATAATGTATAGCTACGGTACCGTGCTCTGTGATCTGCTTTGGTCCATCAAGGTTCTGATACTATATATGCCTATATATTACTATTTTACCATGATTCTGTATAATGGAAATAACCATGATTTTTTATAAAATGTATTACCATGATTCTGTATAATAACTATAATTCATAGCTCTGTAATAACTGTATATCATGGCTCTGTAATGACTGTAAACCATGGTTCTGTAAAAGCTGTATATAATCATGGTTCAATAAAAGCTGTATATAATCATGGTTCGATAGTAGCTGCATAAAATTATGTATTAAATCTCTGTACTATATCTGATATTTCTTATGCCACACTTTTAAATGAAATTCATATACTATAATCTATACGGGAAAAATTGTATTTTCTAGTTATATAGAAGTAATATATATCATTTGTAAAAATTTTCTATGACCCAAATTTCTAAATTTTCACAAGCATATATTAGATGTAAAATTCAAATCCCATAATCACATGTTATACTTTAATTGATAAAATTCCATAAAATTAACTGGCTTAACTTATTCCCCTTAACTGATTATCGAGAGGCCTACTAAAATTCTATAATCATGTGTGCAACGTTCAGAACTCAAAACCCTGAAATTATGTATTCCCCATATTAATATCACATTCACATTTTCCTAAACCCACATTTTCCATTTAATTAATAAAACATCGCACAACCAACTATTTATAACTCTTACCTCATTCCCTGAGGAAATGCCCGTATAGACCCTAAACCTGTGCCTACAGCGTTCGCACCAAAACCATGAAATTTACATTTTTCCCAATTCAATCAACTTCAACTCCACAATTATACTCATTTAAATATCTCTAAACTCATATCCTTCATTTAATAAATCAAATACCAACATTTACCACCCATACCTCAACTTTGGAGTGGTGCCTGGGATCCTTAAAACATAATTCTGCTTTAGTCAAATTGACGAGGATCACCACTAGGCCTTAAATACGAAGTCTAATCATCGATGGGGAATTTTTAGAGTGAGAAAATGAAGAGAGAGAGAGAGAGAGAGAGAGAGAGAGAGAGAGAGAGAGAGAGAGAGGGTTTTCACAGTTGCAGGAGAGAGAGTGAGAGTTTTTAATTTTTTACAAGAAAAATGACTTGCAGCCCTTTTATAGTATTTTGTCTCTGGAAAAAATCATCGACGGTTATCTTAGGCTTCTAGAAAACCATCGCTGGTTTTGTCTTTAACCATACCGGTTTCAGTGTTTACCATTTTATCCAGCTACAGTAAAAATATATAACCGTCGACGGTTTTCTTAACACTACAAAAAACCATCGTCGGTTTTGTCCTCACCAACCCATTTTCCTCTTTTCTTCTATTTTTATTATCATTTCTATTTTTTGGGTCTCTACATGTGACAACCAGCAAAACTCTTGTGTTTTCCAATGTATATTACATGATCGTTCAGTTGTATTTTCAAGCATTAGTGACAGACATTTTGATTCCAAAGGGATGATCTTTTTTACATGTTTTCTCTTTACTGCTTTCCTTTATTGGTTTGATTTATTGTTTGGGTGGTAATAATGTTTAGTGAGAAGATTAACACCTCTATTGCTTCAGTCAGGTACACGTATTAGGCTATAGTCCCCCATAGAGGTTCTCATGATCGTTTGTGATAGAGTATACTCCGGTTCCCGACCATGCTCCGGATGGTTGGTGCACCCTTGCTACTTTATGCTATCGAACGAATCCTTGGATTGTTTAGCTGGGTTTCGGTTAGTTTAGTACAGTAAACTCACTGTACTTAGATTACACAAAACAACATCCTAAACTATACTCATGTCTAAACACTACTTTGCAGGAGTAGGGTTAATTTAGATTTACTTGCTTTCATTTAATTACTTTCTAGTAGTTGGTTAGATTTCACTCATTGAAAAATACCACTTTTTTACTTCTCTTTTGTTCAAGGCTATAGTAAACTAATTTGGAAGTAGCTTAATAACTGCGCTTTAAGTCCTTGAGGGTTGAGACTCAACTTCCCCACTTTCTACTGAACTTGGGATTGTTAGGTAGTATAAATTTTATCTTTGGTAGTTAAGGACCCAAGCCTTGATGAGCCTACCATGCAAGAATACAAGAGAAAATGGAGTTAGGGCTTTGCAGGAAAAGTTTTTTTAAAATGAGTGTTTTTAGGCTCGACTAGGTTGCATCACTAGTTGGCCTGGTCGCGCCTTGGTCGCACCCCCAACTTTGTTAGAAAAATTGGCCTTCGACTAGGGCGTACCTCACTACAATGTTGGTCATGCCTTGGTCAAGAACCGCTGGAATTCATAAGATCAACAGTCACCAAGGGCTCGACTAGGTCACACTTGCAAAGGTGCTAGTTACACCCTAGTCGAGATCCTCTGGAATATGGAAGGTCAACAGGCTCACCCAGACTCGACCAGGTTGCATCTAGAGAAGGAGATGGTCACATCTTGGTCGAACCCCTTTGGAAAAGTTTGGAAATTTGAAAATTTCAGGGGCCAAGAGAGAGACCTAGTTGGCCTGTGAGCTTGCTTATTGAGCTATGGTCCACCTATTCTAGAAAGAAGGCTAAATTTTCCTAATCAAACGCTAGTTGGGGTGGACCTGGTTACACCTAAGGAAACCCTAGTCGCACCTTAATCGAGACACTATCCTAAGACCTACTCTAAGGACCCTAGACTCTAATTGCAATATATGTTGGCCTAACAAGGCGTAATCTCGTTTTTAAGATAACAAATCAAGGTTACTTAACACGTTTGCTAAAGTTAAGTTGCAAGCCTCAAATGTTTTTACGAAAGTATACTTGAAGAACTTGTATGACGTCTACGCTTAAGGCTTTGAGACATGATGAATGAAGCATATTAAATAACTGGTTAAAGCTTGGACAAAGCGTGGAAGCAATAAAACATGAAGACTTAGGCTCTTAGATAGTTTTTATTTTGTTAAAGTCTCATGTAAGTATTTCAAATTTCAATATAGTTGTGTAGGCCTAACATGACTTTCGAATCTTGTTTTGATGATAAAAATTAAAGGTTAATTTAACAAGTTATGGTTTAAGTGATGATATTTCAAGAAACCTAATGTGAGAAGTTCAAAAAGTTCAAGAATTGAAAGACCAAAGATCACAAGTATCATAAAGCTATACTTCATTCATAAAGTGATCAAATGAAAGCTTAAAGAGGTCCAAGATGGTCAAGACATATAAAGCTTGAAGAATACTCAAGCTCAAGGCAAAGAAGATTCAAAGCTAGCTATAATGTACATGAAGACTTCAAGATTAGAGAGAAATAAAGTCCTTAGGAAGTCTTATTTAAGTACTTCATTTTAAATATCATTTTGAATGCTTTGAAGCTCATTAGGGTTCAATATGGACTTAGATACCTTACTTCAAAAAACCCCAAAAAATGCATCTTAAATGTAACAAAGCAAGATGGCTAAGATTTTTGGAAACTAACCTGAAAAATAGTATTTATAAGTGTTCAAGCGACTAACCTGTGTTTGGTCAAGTGACTGATATTTTACCTGAAACAATTTTGAACAAGTAGTGAAGGATTAGGCGACTGACCCCTGGCACCTCAAGTGACTGATCCTATTTTGAACTGAAAAATTACACAATGTTCAAAGGTCAAGCGACTGACCACGATGGGTTCAGCCGACTGACCCTCGTAAATGGCTAGTTTTTTAAAAGGGCTTTAAATTACAAATTCGAGTTGCTTGTGCCCCAAACTTTATAAAAACTTGGGAAACACTCCAAGTAACTTGGGTAACACAAATTTATTGCTTTTTGAGCCTATAAATGCCTAGTTTCTCAAATCAAATTAATCACCAAGAATTGAAAATTAGTTTTCAAGCTATATTGCTCACTCTCTCTCTCTTAAAGCCCTCTTGCACACATATTCTTGCTTAGAACTTTCTAAGAAAAAACTGAGTCTCTAATCACTGATCTGAAAGCTAATCTTATGAGTTTTGATTCACATCAAAAGGAAAAATTCTGGTGATATATTCTTGAGCTTCAAATTTCATTCTTATTTGATATTTACATTGAAGTATTAGCTGTGCTTATTCTTGCACTAACTAGCTTTATTTGAGAGCAATTCTTGTACACAATAATTATTTCTTGTCTCTTTGTTTTCTTGATAGTTAAAGGTTATTGGATCTTTATACTGAGTGTGGGGTAACACTTGGAGAGGGGGCTCCACCCTAATTGCAGGAGGGATTGTTACGATTTGTTTCGCCCGTAAAGGAACTTTATAGTGGAATCCTTAGACGTATGCTGGTATAAGCTGAACCTTTTAAAACTAGGTCTCACTCTCAACCCTTGCCCTTTAATTTTTCAGCATATATAAATTGTGTGGTTATGTATCTAAGTGCAGGAAGCTGGAACAATTGAGATTGAGAAAACTTTTAATTTAAGGAAGTACGTTGATTGATCTTTTACGAAAACCTTAAAGGGAGTACGTTGATTAATCATTTGTGTAAACCTTGGTTAAAAGGAAGTACACAAGATCCACAAATATAGGGCTTTAATCAAACTTTACATTGAGTTTTGCAAATCACGAAAGTGCTACTGCAATTTTTGTGTTGGTAACTTGTTGATTGGTAAATTGGTTGATTGATTAATATTGCTGAAAGTATTTGTCTTGTGTTGATATTGAGTGTGGATTGTGGTTGGTTTAATTAAAAATCAAATCATTCTTATGTGTTTGCTAAATTTACAAAAGGTTGTGAATTTGTAAAAAGATTTAAAAGAAACTTTTAAAAACCCAATTCACCCCCCTCTTGGGACTACACCTTAGTTTTCAAGTTAATTGAAACTCATAGGATATATCATGGACTTAAAGACCTATTTTTAATTATAAAAAATATTTTCATAATGTCTCAAACAAGTCTTCCAAGTTACAAGTTAAGTTTTGGAACCAAACTTTGAAAAACCAAGAGTGGCCAGGTGGCCAGGCGACTGATTTTTCATCATCAAGCAACTGATGTGCTACTGACTT
This sequence comes from Malania oleifera, assembly GCF_029873635.1. Lineage (NCBI taxonomy): Eukaryota > Viridiplantae > Streptophyta > Magnoliopsida > Santalales > Ximeniaceae > Malania > Malania oleifera. Next base: position 55,933,709 of record NC_080422.1, on the reverse strand, counting down.
TGTTAATGAACGAGCAAAACAAGAACATGCGACCGACCTATCATGTTCAGTCGATTGACCCAATACTGACTTTTTAAATGCATTATTTTTAAAAGAGCTCAGGTGACTGACCCTCGGGCTTAGTCGACTTACATCTATGTTTTAAACTTTTGATAGTGCTAATATTATTTCCAAATTTGATTTCTTAGTTCGCAAACTGGGAGAAAACTTGGGGAAAGTGGTAAGAAACCCTTGTACACTATTTATATGTATTATTCTCGCACATTAGGGTAAGACACAACATACATACAATTCAAATTTTTCAGTTATACTATTGAAAGTTCTCCTGAAAGAATTGTTGTGTTGCTAAAATTTCTCATAAATTTTTTATTCAAACTCTCAAAATCCACAATCTTTAATTAGAATAGTGGTGATATTATATCAAGCTTCATCTTCTTTATTTATTTTTTTTGAAGTATTTTGTGATATTAACTTGTACAAATCTACTCTAGCTGAGAGTATTTCATTGTACAAACAAAGTTGTTCCTTGTTTTTGTTATTGATGATTCAAGAACTTTGAATCATTACCTTGCGAGAGGATTGTTCTCATTAAAGAGGTGACTCCACCTTGAACAGAGAGAGGCTTACTTCACCTAGTAATGAAGTGGAAAGGAAATCCTCACAGCAAATTGCTTGAGGCAAGGACATAGGCTGCTGGCCGAACATTGTAAAAAATCTGGTGTTCAGCTCTTATTCCCTTTTTATTTCAATTCTTGAAATATTATAACCTCTGTGTATGTTTATATATTTCACGGAGTACTTGCTGATTATTGGGAATTTTCTGAATATTGATTTTTCTTGTATTTGAATCAAGGAACTATATTAGCTTTGTTGTTGGATTAAAAATTCAGACAAGCTTTGATTACTAATTTTTTGAATATAAAATTGAGGTAAAACAAGTGTGAAATTGGATATTCTATTGAGGGAAAAGTGGTAAGATATTTAAGATTGAATTACTGAGTTTGTATCTGGAGAATGTTATTGAATATGAAAATCAGATTTTAATAATTGCTGAACTAAATTAATTGAAGTATTGAGTTTGGATTATGATTTCAAAAATCATATTCATACTCATATCTAGGATTCCCGATTGGTATAGTACGATTTCTATTTAGATTGTGATTGTGTGATTGCAGTGATCTAAATTAAAAGGGTAGTAATAATAAACTAAAATTCCGCAAAGAAAATTTTAATTACCCAGTTCACCCCCCTCTTGGGAGTACATCTTTAATCTCAATGTACAACCTAAAGACTCAAAGGAAAAGAAGAATAAAAAAAAACAAGTGGGTTGTCTCCCAAAATCTAAGTTTACCATCTTCAGCCAAACGCAATGAAAGCTCATGTTGACCACACTTGGGTTTGATAATAGAAAGATCCTCTACTAGTCCCTGACTATCCCTCTTTTCACATGCCCAAATCTTACTCTCTAGGTTGGAGGCTGCATCATAGATAGCAAAAATATGCTTATGTGGGTCCTCTAAACATAAGAAAGAGGAGTGATCAAGCTGCAACATAGTCTCAAGGGGATCCATGGAAGAATCGATGGGACAACCTCCTCAACGCATTCCTCAATCATGTCCACGTCCACAGATTGGACATCATACGATGGGTGCTAAGAGGCATGAAACACATTCAGCTAGAGCTTCATGTTGCTAAAGGATACATCCACGATCCTGGTCCGACACTGAATGCATGCATTAGCCGTTGCTAGGAATGATCAACCTAGGAGGATAGGGATCATACCTTTGGTTGGGTCGGTAGGTTCTATATCTAAGATAATGAAATTAACGGGGTAAAAGAACCTATTGACTTTTGGTAAGACATCCTCGATAGTATCCCGGAGCCTTTTTATAGATCGGTCAGAAAAACTCAAGGTGACTGGGGTAGGTTTAACCTCTCCTAAACCGAACTATGTTTAGACCATGTAAGGAAGTAGGTTCACACTTGCTCCCAATTCTAAAAAGGCTCTATCGATAGTGTAATCGTTAATTACACATGAGATGGTGGCAGCACCGGTGTCCTTAAGTTTTGGGGGAATAGAACCTAAAAGAATTGAGCTCACATGCTCGATCAATCTAACAATTTTGTTCACGTGCACCTTAAATTTATGCTTTTAGGTGCACAAATCCTTGAGGAACTTAGCATAAACAGTCACTTGTTTGATGGCATCTAAGAGAGGGAGATTGATCTTTACTTGCCTAAAAGTGTCCATCATGGACTCTTCAATTTCTTCCTTTTTGGGCTTAGAATGTGCTTGAAAGGTTGCATGGAATGGCACTGGAGGAACATAATGGGGTAATGATCCTTCAAGAGAGGAGGTGGGAATCTCGAGATTGCTCACCAAATTGGAGAAGGAGGGGATGCATGATTCAACACTGGGCTCTGCCCTCATCTTCTCCCTTCCACTCTTAAGTATGGTCACAACTTGGGCTTGCTCATGATATATATCGTATGACTAGCAGCCGAATCACTCTTTACCTCGTACTAGCCTTTAGGGTTAATGAGAAGCTGACTTGGTAACTTACCCTCATCTCTCATACCCAAAGATGCAACTAGTTGGCCCATGGTGGCCTTTAGCTTTGCTATGGACTGAGAGTGTGAGTGGATTAATTGTCGATCAACTTAACGATTAGCTTTGATACCCTCAAGGGTTTTCAACACCATCTCCTAAAAATATGTATCATATTGGGGCTGAGTAGGAGATGGTTGTTGATAAGCTAATTGTCGAGGGGCACATATGGAAAGATTTTGAGGATTTTGAAATGGTCAAGGAGGTGGAGTAGTGGGTGATTGCTAAGGTCTTTGAGCTGGAAAACTCAGAGCTTGTGGTCTTCAAGAGAAGTTAGGATGTTTACTCCACCTAGGATTGTACTTGTTAGAGTAGGGATCATTAGTCGACATGTCGTACCAATTATGGGTGGCCTTAACTTCCTTCTACACAAATTCAGGTGTGAGAGGCGCATGGGGGCAATTATAGAAGGTGTGAGAGGGACCAGAGCATATGGCACACACATCTGCACATGCCACTGGTTGAGGTTGGTGTCCTAAGGAAAAAAACTATTCTAGTTTCTTCACAATGGTGTACAGTGTGGGTGCAAGGTCATGGTTAGTGACTAACTCATAGACTTCCTTAGGGTGGGAAGAGGAAGGTTGGGATGGTTTACGAGTAGCAATAGTATGCTGTTGAGAACTCTCAGTGATGGTCTCAAAGAGAGTCTAAGCCTCATTCTCATTCTTCCCGAGGAAAGTACCTCCATAAGATGCATCTACCATGGCTCTATCATGCTCAACTAACCCCTCATAGAAGGTTTGAACTAATTGCCACCTAGGGACTTAGTGATGTGGGAATTTGCGCAAAAGGTCCCTAAAGCGCTCTTAGGTCTCGAAAAATTGTTCACCATCTATTTGTGAAAAGCTGGTGATTGCCTTCCTAAGATGGTTAGTCTTCCAAATGGAGAAGTACTTTTTTAGGAATTCGTGCTGCATGGTGGCCCAAGTGGTCACCGAGTTCGGCTCTAAGGAATTCAGCCAATATTTGGCCTTTTTTTTCAGGGAGAAGGAAAATAGCCTTAGACAAAGGGCATCATCACCAAGGATAGGTATATGAATGGTGGAACAAATTTCAAGAAAATCATCAAGATGCTTGTATGGATTTTCAGTCAAATTCCCAAAGAAGTTGGGAAGCATCGAGATGGTGGAGGTCTTGATTTCGAATTGCGCTGCCTCAACATCCGGGAGCTGGATGCAAGATGGTGACGTGTATGCATTAGGTGTGAAATAGTCCCTCAGAGGCCATAGGGATTGCTCCTCCACCGTAGGTCTATGGTGAGCAAAAGGTTCCAAGTTTTGGTAAATGGGAATCAGTCAGTGGTCGGCCATGAGTTTAGGTTCGGAGGACTTGGCCAACTATAGACTAGAAGTAGATTTCCTAGTTGACCTATGGGATCTCTCAATCTAAGGGTCTATAGGCACTAACTCGAGATCCAAAGATCGCAAATCCAACATATACAAATTTAGCACAAAATCAAGACTTCAAGTATCAAACAAAAGAAAATAAAAACAAAAGTAAATAAAGAAAAATAAAAATACGTAGTCAACTACACTAGGAATTAGCTCACTGCTGTAACTAAGTCCTCGGTAACTACGCCAAAATTTGGTAGGCTCACCAAGGTTTGGGTCCTTAACTACCAAAGATAATATTTATAACCTAGCTAATCTCAAGTTCAGTAAAACAGGGAGTGAGTCAAGTGTCGATCTTAAGGATTCTAATGCAGCGGTGCACTAGTTTTAATATAGTTGACTATGCTTTGAACAAAAGGAAAAAGATTGAACTTTGGTTTGTTGACTAAACTATGAAAGCAAGTAAATTGAATGAAATTAACTATGAAATCAAGTCTCTGGTTTGCAATAACTATGTCCAGTCAATTATCCGTACTAGGCTCAACGGTCAAGCAATCTGCTCGAGTGGCATAGGGTAGCAAGGGTGGACCAATCATCTGGAGCACAATCGGGAACTAAGGTATACTCTATCCAGCAAACATGGATTCCTCTTTATAAATCATACTTTATTATGCACAGTTGACTGAATCCCTAACTATGCTTTCCTATCCTCTAGGGCTTCATCACAACCGGAGGACTAAATGTGCAAGAAATTAAATGCATAAAATTGAAATTGCTGAAATTAAATGAAAGCAATGTAAATGGCAAGTATTTGAAAATGACATCAATTGAAACTCGAAGGCCTGTCACTAGCAATTCTAGAATACAATTAAGAACCAATCTAGTCTACGTGGCAGCAATCAGAGCTTGCAGGTTGTCACAGGCCTTCAAAGAATCTGAATACAAACTAGACATGAAATTGAAAGAAAGTAGTAAACCTAATCTAAATGGTTCCAATTAGCACTCTATGTCTGTCACTAACCAAGGAAAAGCCAAAGGTGAACCCTAATCACCTATTCAAAGTTTGATTTAATACCCAAGAGGGTTTACAAGTGATTGATTTCAAATCAGAAATGTTTCAGCAAAAATCTCGCAAAGTAGATTGCTGGGCTCGAAGGCAGTCAACCGGGTTGCACCATAGTCTTCCCTTGGTCGCGCCCAAGTCGAGATACTCTAGAAAATCTAAAGTTCATTTGAAGCATTCCTCAACCTAGCTGCACACCTAAGACCTCTTGGTCGCATCCCTGGTTAAAGCTCTCAATATTTCTGTTTCAATTAGCACTTTGGAGTCTTCATTTCATGACCCGATCACCATTTTTTTCTGTTGGTCGCATCACATGGTTGAATAGGATCATGTTGGTTTTGATAAAAAAAAGGCCTTAGAGACTTGGTTGAGCACTTTGTTGAGCCTTGTGCTTCCTAATTGCTTCCTTGGTTTCTTGCATTGCTTAACTCCTCAATTTAAGCTTCAACTTTCTGAAACATGAACAAACCAAGTGTAACTCTGAACAAGAATAAAAATGGATAGTTACAATAAAAATGTGAACAAAGCATAGGTAAATGGGGGCCTAAAATAACACATTTTAGGAACACATCACTATTCCATATATACATTTTGAAAAAACTCCATCAAAGAAAGTTTTTTTAACATCAATTTGGTGAAACGCTAAATCAAAAAGAGCCACCAAGGCCATTAATTGTAGTCGTTAGCTACCAATGTAGCCTTAAAACTTTTAATCTCTCCTTTGGAATCACTCTTGATTTTGAAAACTCATTTGCATCTAAACTTCCTTACATCTAGTAAGCAATTTTACCAAGTCCTAGGCCCTATTGTGATCCATATATGCCAATTCATCTCACACGGCATCCATCCACTAAGTTTCTTAATGACTATCCATAAATTCTTAGTAATTAGTTGAATCATCATCAATACAGGGTAATGAACTATAATTGATGAAACAAAATTGTCCTCTACTTGTGACAACACAACACTAGAAAGTGAAACTGTATGCATAGGGACAACAACATGTTCCTCTAGAAAAGCAGTACTATATGGTTATGAATCTTCACTAAGGATCTCAACTTCAATGAAGATAACCAAATCTAACTCAATCACTCAAGTGGCATGGGAAGGATAATATGCCTTTTGAGACAATGTAGTAATCAATGAATAACCACTAAGAGTTTTAAGGGTCAAGATTCTTTAGCTATGGATTATATGGACTCACTTCATCTTTGCCCCAATTTATGTTGCTAGACCATATAGTTACAAAGAAATTTGGTCTATACAAGAATCTATGATTCTAATTAATTTCATTCTATTTACCTTCCACAATACTTATGAGTTGTATTTGATCTCTTAGTTTTGATCCTCTTCCTATCTCGAGTTAAATTGAGGCCTTAAATGCCTTAACAGTATATAAAAAAAAAGTTACATTTTTTCATGAATATATAGTGGGAAGAGTCATAAAAAATGTTGATAAAATATTTATAGCCACCAATAGCAAGAAGAGTGAGAGGACCACAAATATTTGTATAAATTAATTTTAGATGTTCTGACTTTCATAGTCCTTTTGGTTGTAACTCTTGTAGTAAGTAGCTCTTTTATATAGTTAACACATAGGGAAAAAAAAAATCTAAGTCATGAAGGCCACCCTCCTTAATGAATCTATGCATCCTCTCTTTCGAAATATATCCTAGACATCTATGCTATATAATAGAAGAAGTCTCATATTATCTGAAACTAAATCCAAATCTAGTTTAAATAAACCATACACAAAGAACTAGACCAAACAATGGAGGAATTAAAACTCAAAATGAGTTTTTGATTATTGAAATGAAAAGAGTAATTACATTGGTCTAATAGCGAAAAAAAAAATTCTTCCTTATAAAGGGTATATAAGCAACGTTTCTTAGTTCTAAAACATGATTAGAAGTGATGTGAAGTTTAATAGATCCAATATGCTTCACTTGAACTTGACTCCATTCCCTATGTACACCTTCAACTTTCCTTTATTTGGCATTTACTAGCTTTTGAACACCATTCTTTTCATTATAGTTCTTAAACTTCCAAAAATCTGTCTTCTTATACCCAAGTTTGTGAAAAAAGTTGCATTTTTCCCCTTAAAGTCATTAACCTTAAATTCAATTGATTCTAAGATTTTCTGTAATCGCTTTCTTCTTCCTAGCACAATAGATATTTCCATCATTCCTGCCAAATTTCTTGTTCCATCAGAAGAAGATGGAACATGAATACAAACTTAAATAGGATTACCTTACCTTTCCCTAGCATTTATTCCTCTTGAATCACAATTGCAGTCATATTAATTAAGCATCATTCCTCTTTCTGAGTGTTATAAGATGTTCTTAGTGCATCAAAATGAGAGGGTAAGGATTCCAAAAGTTTTCCATTCCAAGAAGTTCTCTCCCAAAAGCATGTTCATCTTATTCAATTTGTTATAATAATGGGTGAGTTTCATAATGTGCTCACACACTCCACCAAAACCATCATACCTAGTGGAACTCAATAGTCTTGCGTACATCTCCCCCTCGGTTTTATCAAGCTTAATGAATTTTTCTAAATTAGAATTCAGGAAAACCATAGCATTCCCTATCTTAGGAACTCTTTACCTAATGGGCTTCACAATAATATGAATTATTAGCATCAAATGCACTTGATTTGATTGTTCCTATTTTGTCATGATAAGCACTCTCATTGGTGTAAAAATATCATTTGGCTTCATAGATTTATCTAGTCTTAATGACAAATACATATTTGTGAGGACGAGGTGAATCCTAAGAGACTCAATTTAGTTCTCAAAATTGGTCCCGAATTGTGTTTTAATGGCAGAAAATTGTAAGGTAGAGTAGCTAAGGAAGTAGTAATGAATACATTCATATGCGTGCAAAAGTAATATCATGTTATACATATAATTTCCTTATTATATATTCAAACATGGGGCATAAGTCAAACTCTTAGCCATTGTAGAGCCTAAGGGTCTAAAACTACAATGTTAAAACAATTCATCTCATGATAAAGCAAAGTAATCATATATTATACAACTAAAAAATTTGACACTAATAAAGTATCTGAATTTTCGAACTTATAGTGCCCAATCCACTTCCTTTATCATCACTAGAAATTTTATAACTAGCAACACACTTATAGGGTATGACCACTATCAACATCGGGTTTTGAAGACCAATTTTTGGTTTCCAACATATGGTATGGAAACCAAATGTTAAGCAATAAAAGACTATGGTTCTCAAATTAACCGATTTGATTGGTTTGGCTCAACCATTGACACTTGCAACAACGTAACTCTATTTTTATTTCACATGAAAAAAATTAAGTAGTATTTATAAATTATGAAAAATGTTCATAATTGTAATGATAGGTACACAATGTTTATTGGCTAGATTGGGAGCAAGCCTGCTTTTTTGAGATGGGGTGAATGCTATATTGAATAACATAATAATCCTAATAAAACAGAGAAAAATCAGTGAGTTAGTTGACTTATAGGGTCAATCAACTAATATAAATTTGAATTATTATTTTTTTATAATTTTAGTTTAAAACGTATGAACTTTGAATTTTTTTAAATAAAATTGATTTATTTGCATTATTAATTTAATTTTATTTTTAATATATGTTTTTTGTTTTTTTGAAATAATAATATAATTATATAATCATACTTATGTTAACCGATTGACTTGAACTAGGGGACTAGTTGGATAGTGGTCAATCCAAATATCAGTTAAATGTATGATTCATTTACCTGTTTAATTTTCAAAACATTTTAATTGGCTGACCAAAACTCCTAACTTAATTTATGGGTTGCTATTATTTTTCAAATCTATATTATCAAAATTAAATGAAATGGTTAAAATTATTATGAAAGATAGGTGGATGTCCCCTATGTCAACTATGTACCTACCCTATATATCTACACTAATTCATGTCCCATGTGAACCTACCTCATATGTACTTATAAAGAGTATGTCACCCCATCTTCCACCCCTTTGATTTTCCCCCTAATAAATGCTTAGCTATCCATATTGCCCTATAAAAGGGCACCCACCCCTTCTCATTGGGACACACATTTGATGCTTCCATGTAAGTAGACATATAGTGAGGATAAGAGAAGGGGAGGGATAAAGTGATGAAGGGATAAATAGGAGATAGAGATATCTTGTTCAAGGCCGGTTTCATATCCTATTGTAATTCCTCACATGATAGTGAAGTTTTGATAACATCCGCCCGTGGAGTAGGCATAGTCGAACCACATAAAATTTTTTTTCTCGTCTCTATTTATTTTCTGCATTTTTATAACAAGTTATTAGCATGAGACTCTAACCAACTGACATATTTCTTTAATTCTTATTTAATTCTCGAGACTCTAACCGATTAATATATTTCTATATACCGCCTTAATGGATGGTTTTATTTTTGTTTATACCGCCTTAATTGTCGGTTGTATTTCTATACTGCCAATATATATATATACCTCCCGAAGAGATAGTCCTCCTAAAGAGGCAATATATATCTCCCGAAGAGATAGTCCTCCTAAAGAGACAATATATTTAAATTTCTCATTTACATATTTAAATCCCCTGAAGAGATAGTCTTCCTAAAGAGGCAATATATTTAAATTTTCCGTCTATATTTTTAACCTCATGAAGAGATGCTAAATTCGACCTCCTCAAGAGGTGAAGCATTTATTCTCCATATGAAATAGTACATTTAACCTCTGGAAGAAGTGTTAAATTATTACTTCATTTAATATTGTAAATTGGAATCATACTCTAGAAGAGTACAAATTGAGAAAAATAAAATAATGTTCCTGAAGAAACATATTTAAGTACCCCAAAAGGGTGGAAATACTATTATATTATTATCTCAGTTTTATTTTAGTTTTTACATTTTTTTCTTTTAAATTATTTTATTATTTTTAATTTATTCATATGTTGAGCCTAAGCAAAGTTGAATTTATTCCCCTTGATATCAAAGGCAACAATTATTTATCATGAATTCTTGATGTTGATATTCATCTAAATGCAATGAACCTGGGAGATACTATTTTAGATGGAAATACCGCATCTCTAAAGGATTGCGCAAAAGTTATGATCTTCCTCACTATTAAAGACCCACTTATCCTATGGAAAAATTTAAAGGATAGATTTGACCATCAAAAAACTATGATTTTACCAAAAACTCGATATGAATGGTTGCACCTGAGGTTGCATAATTTTAAAATAGTCGGTGAATATAACTTAACCCTACATAAGATTAGCTCAAAACTAAAATTATGTGGTGAAAATATTACTGATGAAGACATGTTAGAAAAAAACGTTTTCTACTTTCCATCCCACTAATGTGCTCTTGTAGCAATAAAAAACCAAATTTGAGAGCCAACGAAGGAAAGATAAGGGGAAAAATTAGTTATGTGTTTGGTCAAGTAGATGGTGTGAAGGTTTCTTCTAGGTATGATGATTGGAAAAAGTAAAAAAATTGAAAAGGCTTGCAAAAGATGAATTCATCTATTAATTATACGATTAAGAACGGTAGGGGGAAGGTTGGGGTGGGGGTGGGTTTTAGTTTATAGTTTTTTATGAAGATTCCTAGTTATGTAGGGGGGGGGGGTTGTTGGCCTTACAAGGCTTAAAATCGTGTTTTGATGATAACAAACAAGAGGAACTTAACATATTTTGTTAAGTAATGATATTTCAGGATTCAAGTATGTGAACACAATGTCAAATACTCATAAGGATGATTCAAAGCTTATATTTTAAAGAAAGATGATCAAATGAAGCTTAAAGAGTTAAAAGCATGGATTCCAAGATGATATTTTAAAGCTTGAAGATAATGAGAGAATGGATGTTACGAAAGGAGTTGCTAAAAGCTTAAAGTATATCAAAGCTTGAAGTCAAGATGGAGCTAAAAGAAAAGTGTTAGCTTTGGTGCAATCCCAAGAGGGAGGGTGAATTGGAGATTTAAAAATTTATCCCTAGGTCAACCAATCTAGCAGAAGTATTACACAACCTAGGGTCTGTCTATGCAATCATAAATAAAATATACATGTGTAATAAATAAATTTTTGAAAATATAAATTATAGACGCGATATGTTATCGAGGTTCAGCTAAAGTGCCTACGTCCCCGCCTAGGCTCACCAACACAAGGATTGCACTATAAGGCTCACTTCATGGGTGGAGTAGTACCATTTACAACCAGGTCAATTAACGAGGCTACCCTCAACCTACAACCGTACCTTACCAGGATGGTGCACCTAGCTTTTCTAACCGGGTCTAAGCCAATATGAAACTATTCAACAAGGCTAGTCTCCCTCTTTAGGCCCATGTCTAGAGTACAACAAATAATAAATTTTGCGTACACGGAAATATGCTTCTCAACAAGAAGATATGTACCACAATACAATCCAGATAATAATGCTAGCACAAATGATAGTAAATATGCTCAGTGCTTAATATTGTGCTAAACACTCAATCTAATGTAAATCTACAGTTAAGATCTAGAGTATATTTCCAAGCAAACTTTGAAACAAATAATAAATGTATATCAATTACCATAAGTTTCAAAGTGTTTCAACAATAATATTCAAAATATCTCATATAAGATTTTAAAAGGAAATAGCTCAAGAGATATTTGAAAATGTGTAAGCTTGTGAAAAAAATATTTTGCAAATCAAAATCCACAAGCTTGATGAGTCTTGCAATTAAGATGCAAAGACTCACTAGCTACAAGGGTATTCCCACTCAAAGATTTATTATTTAAATCGGGGGAAAAAACCCTAGCAAGAGATCTTTAAAAAAAAATCAATCAATATAGAGTATGGAGAGTCTTAGCTGCTAAAATCACTCAAGAATACTCTTAGAGACTTCATCTATCAAGGAAATAACAAACTAAAGATTATATGGGCTTAGTATAGAATAAATAAGCACTTGAGATTTGAGAGGATTTTTGGCTAATTGAATTTGCTAATCTCACTTAATCTTTGCAAATGAATCCCTATATATAGACTTGGCCAATTTTGTGACCATTGGGGACAGATAGGGAAATATTAAAAATGTTTTAAAACTGTTTAGGAAAATTAACCCCATTTAATTTGGTAAAAATTTTGACAACCCGAGAGGTTCGATCGACCACTTTTGTGGTTTGGTCGACCGTGGTGCCAAGTTTGGTCTACTAGGAAGAATTTGAACTACGAGTTTGGTCGACCATTCATAAGGCGATTTCTAAACCTCTGAGGTTCGGTCAACCAGACTGAGTTCGGTTGACCGAACTTGGGTGCTCGGTCGACAAGCCAAATTTTTTTCTAAACATTCAGTCAACTAGGCAGTAGGGATCTCCCTATTTGTCTGTTCGGTCGACTAGGGCATTGCTGTACAATTTATGGTCGGTCGACCGAAGGGTCAAAATGTTGACCCTAGGGAGGTTCAGTCGACCGAAGTGCGCTGAGTGTTGGGGTTCGATCGACCGAAGATGCCAACCTTGTGCATTTTGGTCCAGATTTACGTTAAAAGTTTCCCCTGATAGAATATGTAATAATGGAGAATTTTCTAAGTGCTAGTGCAAGGACCTAGGGTCTTTTCTAAGGTTTTTTTACTTAGGCCAAAAAATCTGGCGTTGGTCGATCGAAGGGTGATCCCTAAGGTCCATCTATGGTCTTGAGCATATAATTCTATCATGCATGTGATGCAGTTATTATAGACCATATTATATTACAAACCAATTAAAAAATGAATGCAAATACAATATCAAATAGGTCTTCGTTCTTTTGCTTCTTCAGATGCCATATATGAAGCTTGATCTTCATAGTCCGTATAGCTTGCTTGAGTTCCTATCATCAGTGCATGCAAGGATAAACCTGTTCAAGATGCTTAGCGCACAGGTGAAAAACATTGGTTTTGTCATAATGAAAATGGGATCAGACTCATAGAGTCAACAAAAAGTAAAGAAAGAGAGCCAAAGAAAAACATGAAGACTTAAGCGCCAAGAATGTCAAAAGTCCTATAAGTTGTTATGTAAGTACTTCATATTTTAAATATCTTTTGAAATATTTTTTGAAGCTCTTTGACAGTTAAAAATTGGCATAGAGACCTTATTTCAAAACCAGAAAACTGTCTCAAAGCAAGGGAGCAAAACAAATTTTTAAAATCAAAACTGAAATTTCTGAAAGTGGTATGTCCAGATGACTGAGGAGAATCCTTAGAAATCTGAAGAAGCACCTCAAATGACTGAAGTTTTACTTCAGACGTCAGAAGAATTTCTTCATAAGTCTAAAGATTTAATTTAGAAGACTAAAGATTTTATTTTTGAAACACAGAACAGGCAGAACACCTTCAGACGTCTGAATGATCAGTTCAGTCATTTGAACAGGAACTTCAAAAGTTGAAACCTATGTTTCAGACGTCTGACCTTGTGTCCAATTCAATTTTTCAAAACTTTAAGGAACTTCAGAAGACATAACCTAAAAGTTCAGTCGTCTGAATATTGCTAATGGTTAGAAAATTTAAATGATTTAAATTTCAAATTAAGGTTAGTTGTGCCCCAAATTTTCTAAAAGCTTGGAAGATACTCCAAGTAAACTTGGGCATCACGAAAAATACTTTTAGAAGTCTATAAATACATGGTTTTACAAATCAAAACTCACCAAGAATTGAAAAATCTACTCAAAGCTATTTTGCAAACAAAGCTCTCTCTTGCTCACTCATTGCAATACTCTTTTGTTGAGAAACTGAAGTACTCATCATCTCAAATCTAGTTCCTACTGCTGATATCTATCTAGAGAAGGAATTGGTGAATTCTATACTTGAGCTTCATCTTATTTCATCTTGATATTTAAATTCTGAAGTACATAGTGCTGAATATGTACTAATCTGCTCTTTAAGAGAGTGTTCTTGTATACAACGATTATCTTGTATTTTTGTAGTGTTCTTGGACAATCCTAGGTTGTTAGATTGTTGCCTAAGCGTGGGGTATCGCTTGGAGAGGTGATTACTCTAGCCTATTGAAGGAGTGTGTAACGTTTGTTTCACTAGGAAAGGAACAGGCATAGTGGAATCCTTAGGTTGTTTGCCAGTGAGGATGTAGGCTAGGGATAAGCCGAACCTCACAAAAACCTTGGTCTCCTTCTCTTTCCCTTACTCTCTTTATTTTTCAGCATACCTATATACTGCATGGATGATTTAATTTCTTGATCTTAAATACAACATAGTTTGGAAATTAAATAAGTTGAAGATTAATTTGTTTTTGGGCTTACGGAAACCAAAAGGGAGTATGTTGGTGGGTTAATAAATTTCAGAAACCATAAGGGAGTATGTTGATTGATTCAACACCCAAGACAGATTAACTAAAAGTTTATTTAAAGTTTAAGCTTTTGGAAAGAGTGTTGAAGTTTAAATTGTGCATCATATTGAGAAAGCAATTTCATTATCTATGGGGCTTGAATTAAATCCATTAAATGCAAGCATTGAATCAAATTTATATACACAGGGCTGTAAACAAACAAATACTTTGAATTCTTTTAAAATCTGAGAATTACCATAGAGTTGCATATTATATCTTGAGTTGGTATTTTTAGTTGTTTACTTTAAAGTTGTTGGTGGATTGTTTGAGCTTTGGTTTACTTAAAGTAAGTATTGCTTTGTGGATTGAATAAGTAAATAAAACGTTGCTATGTAATTGTTAAATCAACAAGGGGTTAAGAATTCTTGCAAAGAATTAAAAGAAAATTTTAAAACCCAATTCACCCCCCCCCCTCCCTCTTGGGACTACACCTCAATTTTCAGGGGTCTTGGGGATGTGATCAAATTTTGGGTAGTTTGAGAGCTTATTTTGAGTTTTTCATCATGTAATTTTGTTAATGGAAACAAAACTTATAGTTGTCCTTTTGGGAAGCAATTGGGATATATAGTTCAAACATTAGGAGTGCCTAGTGTCTTCGTCGGGCTCAAATTGTGGATTGGGATACTAGATGTGCCACTCTGCAGTAGGGTGGAAAATCCCTCTGGGCTTTAAAGTCTTTCTGTTTGCTTGGAGTCTTGAAAGCAAATGTGAGTCGTGGTTTTCTCTAGTGTACAGACATACTTGTTATGGATATAGATCTTTATTTTGACTAGATTTTTTTGTATGCTTTTGATTTTCATTTCCCTAATGAGTCTTAAGTTGGGATTATTATCACAAATTTCAAGACTTCATTAACCCCTACTAAACTTTAACCACATCCTCATCACATTTGATGAGACCATTAGTGACCTTTTAGTTGCCCACATTCTATAAACCAATGTAGTTTTAGTGTATTTTGGATCCTTTAGTTCAACTTACTAACATTGTATAGTATAGGATAGGATCTGTACCTTTTAGATAGAAGATGGTTGCTTTTAGGATTCATGATGCATGCCTTATAAACATTATGAGGGAATAATCAACACCATCTACTTGAGTATGTTATAGGATAATTAATGAACATGGATAAGAGTTGGATGATGGCTCGGGGTAGGTTTTTTTGCAGAATACGTTAAAGGGGTACACGATTTCATAGACTTTGCACGTCTTCATGCAAAAAAAGCCAGTAGAATAGTCCTTATACCCTTTCTTTGCCTATGCTTATTATATTCCAACACGGTTAATAAGAGATTATCTTTGTAGTAGTAGAAAGTTAAAAACAAATGCTGATAATATCCAGGGAGCAAAATTGGATTTGTATCCGTTGTGGCTAAACTTGCAAGTGTGTTTGAAACCACAAATGAGAATCATTTGTGAGTTAAATATGAAATAGATATAAGCAACCCATGTCCTTTTAAGTAGAATGCTTTATATGTTGACTCAAGATTCCCCTAAATATTGCATTATTAGTGTCAGTTTTAAAAACCGTCACTAATATAGTGGATTATTAAGGATGTTTTTCTTTAACCGTCACTAATAATGTAAGTATTCATGACAGATTTTTAAAACCATCGCTAATAATGCACGTTAATGAAAGAACAATATGTGTGTTTATTGGTTGAGTTTAGACGACGAGTTACGGTCTTTCGTTAGGTGCTTGGGTTCTTGTGAGCTAGTTGTAATAGGTTGGGTAGCGAAGTGTCTGCCACATTGGATGGTTGTGCAATTCAGAATGGATCAATACCTTCGCGGCAAGGTTTACTTCTTGTCGGTCCTGCAAAGATCATTCCAAGTAAGGGTTTCCATTAGGAACTACAACTGGGGGAAGTGTCATATGTTGACTCAAGAAAATTATAATGATGTATGTGTTTATGAAGATGAGTAATCCTAAGACTTCACCATTTGATCAAGCAAGAATGCACAAGGAAGGTTGCAATTCATCTACATCGAAGAATCCTAGCAATCGTAGTGAAGAACCTTCCAAGTTGAAGGTGGAGACGGTAAATGAGTAGAGCAACGAGGAGGAAGATTTCCCTCTAGATATGGAGGTTCAACCCATTGATGCAAGTAAAACTAATGTCAAATAGAAAGTGGCACCAATGGTTCCACCTGAAAAGTGTGAAAACAATTGTCATGACCCAGTCGCATGAAGGAGTACTCTAAAACCATCACCATGGTGTAATAAAGCTTTTCTTCTCTTGAAAAGTCATATTATGGTATCTTAGAGGGCTTTGTTCAACATTTTATAGGCTGACCACCACACAGCCATGTAACTTGCTAGACGTGCAAGAAAGTTGCTGAAACTTGATCTTTCTTCGTGTCACAAATTGTCGAATGAGGCCTTAGGGTTGATTATGGATAGTTGTATGTCACAGGCTTTCTGTTGTAGATTTTAGATGCGTTCTTGGATGGCCACTCAAAATAGTAGGTGAAAATTATTGGATTGAAGTTGGCTCCAATTCTTGAACGCCTCTAGGAGGCTGAAAATGTAACCTTATGTGTTAAGCTCTATAAGACCTTATCCTTTTAACATCCGACACATAAATTGGACCCTTGATCTACTAGTGTTTTCAAATTTCATTATTGTATCGAATGCTTGATCAATAGAGGCATAGAGAATAGGAGATGGGTGCCACATGAAACATACCTGAGTGTATCCAAACACCTTAAGCATCACCAATGACATTCAATTGTCCACAATCAACCCCAAGACTGCATTCAACAATTTACGACACCAAGATAGATCAAGTTTCAACAACTTTCTTGCACGTCTAGCAAGTGACATGGTTGTGTGGTGGCCAGCCTATAAAACATTGAACAAAGCCCTCTAAGATATCATAATATGACATTTCAAAAGAAAATAGGTTTCATTACACCATGGTGATGGTTGTAGAGTACTCCTTTATGTGACTGGGTCATGAAAACTGCTTTCACCCTTTTTGGGTGGAACCATTAGTGCAACTTTCAATTTGAAATTAGTTTCACTGGCATCAATGAGTTGAACCTCCGTATCTGGAGGGAAATATTCCTACTCGTTGCTCCATTCACATATCGTCTCTACCTTCATCTTGGAAGGTCCTTCACTACGATTGCTAGGATTCCTCCATGCAGAGGAATTGCAACATCTCCCTGTGCGTTCTTTCTTAGTCAGATGGTGAATTCTTAGGCTTACTCATCTTCACAAACACATACTTTGCTACAATTTCCTTAAGTCAACATATGACTCTTCCACCAGTTGTAGTAATGGAACCCCTGCTTGGAATGATCTATGTGGGACCGACAAGAAATCAACTTTTCCAGGAAGTTATTGATCCATTTTGAATTGCATAGCCACCCGATGTGGGAGATACTTCGCTACACAGCATATTCCAACTAGCTTACAAGCACCCAAGCACCTAACGAAAGACCGTAGCTCGTCGTCTAAACTCAACCAATCAAACACAGATTGTTCTTTCGTTAACGTGCATTATTAGGGACGGTTTTAAAAAATCGTCATGAATACTTACACTGTTAGTGACGATTAAAGAAAATAGTCCCTAATAATCCACTATATTAGTGGAGATTTTTAAAACTGACACTAATAATGCAACCCTTAGCGGGATCCTGAGTCGACTTATAAAACATTCTACTCAAAATGACATGGGTTGCTTGTTCTATTTTATCTTTAACTCACAAATGATTCTCATTTGTGGTGTCAAGCACACTATCAAGGTTAGCCACAACATCACCAGATACATATTCGATTTTGCTCCCTAGATAATATCAGCATTCGTTTTTACCTGTCAACTACTACAAGATAGTCTTTTATTAACCATGTTGAAATGTAATCATTGCAGAAAAAGAAAGGGTATAAGTAATATTCTACGGGCTTTGTCTGCACAAAGATGTGCAGACTCTATGAAATTATGTACCCCTTTAACGTATTCTGCAAAAAACCTACCCCGAGCCTTCATCCAACTCTTATCCATGTACTTCAATTACCCTATAACATGTCCAAAGATATGGTGTTGATTATTCCCTCATAATGTTTATGAGGCATGCATCGTGAATCCTAAAATCAACCATCTTTAGTCTATAGGGTACATATCCTATCCCATACAGGAATGTTGCATTTACATTGCGGTTAATCGCTCAAATTCCTTCGTCATAGATATTCAAAATTTTAGTGGCATCTCTCTATGACTCTCCGAGTACATGAGATTAGGGAAGTGAACATGTTGTTAGTTTTCCATCACTAACAAATTGTCATGACAACCCACTACAAAGTTATTGATTTTCAAGGCACACAAAGTTTATACCTTGAAGTTTGACCTTTCATGTTATTTAATTGGTTCATGTACATCTTATTATACTGGCTTTGTCTGCACGAGTACACACGAACTCTGTTTTTATCATGTACCCCTTGCACGTATTCATCCAAAAACCTATCCCACGACTTCACAATTTCTCCATCAAGCATGCATATGCTTTGAACTCAACCAGCAAGTAATATCCTAGTGATGTAGGAAATTTATAGAAAGCATAAGGATGAAATTCAATTATTCATTTATTCACCCATCCTTTCAAAATATATAGGACATTGTAATCATTTTAGTACACATTTTAATGACTGTAGTCATTTATAGGATTTCTAACGACATTTCGGCAGCATGCCGACTATAAATAGAACATTTCTCAAACTTGCAAATCAAAAAAATAATAAAAATACGATTCATTTGAATCCCTAAGATAGTTAAATTTAGGCCAACTCACTAAGGATGGTGCTCAGCTCCCCTGTGTGTTCTCATGCGTTCAATCCAAACATGCAACAACATAAGCAACTACCGGCATGCAATTCATAAGATTTTGCATCAGCCATGCAGATGACATTCAGTTCAAGCATGCAATTTAGTATAGCTCAATAATAGTTTATATCAAAATATAAACCATCTATCAAATAAATTCAAGCATTCAGTACATTATGGATAGAAAGTGTAGTGATGATATCACAAAATCATATAAGCATAAATAAGATGAGATTGTGCGTGCATTTAAGTTATAGAACTATGAAATTACAAAGGGAGATACTCCCAAGCAAATAGTAGTTGGCTTGCAGAATGACTTGATCTTGTGATGTCGTGAAGGCAATGACTAGAATTTGGATATTAATAAAAATGATATAAAAATTAATAAACACATATCACAAATGCAAAACAATAGCTAGTACTTTATAAAGCATAAACCATGTCCTTGGCCTTCGGATTATCTAACCACATTAAGCTACTGTTGTGTTTGGAAACAAAGATTTAAATTTTAGAATTAGAATAAGATAGACTTGGACAATGCTAACATTA
The DNA here is from genome assembly GCF_029873635.1 of Malania oleifera. Classification (NCBI taxonomy): domain Eukaryota; kingdom Viridiplantae; phylum Streptophyta; class Magnoliopsida; order Santalales; family Ximeniaceae; genus Malania; species Malania oleifera. Next base: position 55,913,992 of record NC_080422.1, on the reverse strand, counting down.
TCCTTCAATCACAAATCAAATTACTAATACAATGCTCAACATAATTATGGTGTCGTGGGAATGAATTATCTAGTAATAACAATAAATTAATCAACATTTTTCCCCATCAAAACTTGAAAATTCAAATCTTGAATTTAAATTTGTATAGATCTAGAGAAAACACAAGTATAAAATTATCTTGAATTTCATCCAAATCTATGAAAATTGAAATTCAAGATTCCAAGTCCATGCTTTCAAATAGAGAAATTCTAGCATATTAGAAGAATGTGGGAAGAAATGCAAAGGCTAAACCAACAAGGCTGGCAAGCTGAGAATCAACAATGCTTGAAGCGCCACTTGGAGTGTTCTCCGATGAAGGGGTGGTTGCTGATCTTGCAAGGGATGGACTACCTGTGTTTTTCAAAAATAAAGAATTTTTAGATAATAACACACAAAGTTTTAAGGCAAGAAAAAACCTATGTACAACTGTCAAAAATTTGAATAATATCATAAGGCTAGTTGTTCATCTTCTCATCCCCAAAATGCGAGGAAAAAGGTTGCAACGAAGACGGCGAAGTGCTACGACGACAATGGACGAGGGGCTCTGCGAATGGTGATGGGCGAGTGGTTGTGACGGTCTACGAATGCCAACGGGCGAGGGGTTGTAATGAACGGCTACGACGAGGGGCTGGGGCTATGAGGGAGAGAGGAGGATTGAGAGGGGAGGAGGGAAATAGATCAGGGAAAGGAAGGAGGGAAAGAAGGAGGATTTGGAAGGGAGGAGAGGGAAATAGATAGGGAAAGAAGGGAAATGAGGGAGATTGGGGGAAACCCAAGCGGCGCGAGTAAATATATTTATGGGTATTAGTGACGAATCTAAACTGTCACTAATACCCAATTATTAGTGATGAATCTCCCCATTCGTCACTGATAATGTTAACTAGATTATTTTTATATTTTTTAATAAAAATACTATTAGTGACGAATCTAAACCATCACTAATATCTTATTTTTAGTGATGAATTTCCTTATTCGTCACTAATAGTGTCAACTAAATTATTTGTATATTTTTTTAAATAAAAACACTATTAGTGACGAATCTAAACCGTCACTAATACCATATTATTAGTAAAGATTCTCTTTATTCGTCACAAATAGTGTTAACTAAATTATTTTTACATTTTTTTTAATAAAAACTCTATTATTGACGAATCTAAATCGTCACTAATACCCTATTATTATTCACGAATCTCCCCATTCATCACTAATAGTGTTAACTAAATTATTTTTATATTTTTTTAATAAAAACACTATTAGTGACGAATCTAAACCGTCACTAATATCTTATTTTTAGTGATGAATTTCCTTATTCATCACTAATAGTGTCAACTAAATTATTTGTATATTTTTTTAAATAAAAACACTATTAGTGACGAATAAAGAAATTCATCACTAAAAATAAGATATTAGTGACTGTTTAGATTCGTCATAAATAGTGTTAACTAAATTATTTTTACATTTTTTTTAATAAAAACACTATTAGTGACGAATCTAAACCATCATTAATACCTTATTATTAGTGACGAATATCCTTATTCGTCAGTAATAGTGTTAGCTAAATTGTTTTTACATTTTTTTTAAAAATAAAAAACACTATTAGTGATTAATCTAAAGCGTCACTAATACCCTATTATTAGTAATGAATATCCTTATTCGTCATTAATAGTGTTAACTAAATTATTTTTACATTTTTTTTAATAAAAACATTATTAGTGATGAATCTAAACCGTCACTAATACCATATTATTAGTAAAGATTCTCTTTATTCGTCACAAATAGTGTTAACTAAATTATTTTTACATTTTTTTTAATAAAAACACTATTAGTGAGGAATCTAAACCATTATTAATACCTTATTATTAGTGACGAATATCCTTATTCGTCAGTAATAGTGTTAACTAAATTGTTTTTACATTTTTTAAAAAATAAAAAACACTATTAGTGACTAATCTAAAGCGTCACTAATACCATATTATTAGTAATGAATATCCTTATTCGTCATTAATAGTGTTAACTAAATTATTTTTACATTTTTTTTAATAAAAACATTATTAGTGATGAATCTAAACCGTCACTAATACCTTATTATTAATCAAGAATCTCCCCATTCGTCACTAATAGTGTTAACTAAATTATTTTTATTTATTAATAAATACTATTAGTGAAACTTACTTAATCGTCCCTAATATGTGACTTTTAGTGATAGATTGAATTCATCACGAATAGCCCTTAATAATCGCTAATATTTTCCTAGAACAATTTCCGTGTGAAAAATGTTTTTTTGCGATAGTTTGAGCGGGAAAATCAGTTTTTGGTGACGAAAGTATTAGTGACGGCTTTAAAACCATCACTAATAGTGTTTTTTTAATGATGGTTGCTAAAACCGTCACTAATACGCACTTTTAGTGATGAAATTGTGTTCGTAACTAAAAACTTTTTTTTTTTTTGTAGTGATGAAATCAAATATAAATACAAGGTATTGAGAAGCACAATTGAAAGCATAACTCTTATTGAAATTCATAATTGAAATAGAGCAGGAATTGAAATACAATTGAACTTGTAACTTGAAATTAAACAAAGCGATGTAAATCTACTCTAAATCTATCTAACGACATGAAGAGGGACTCGAGGGCACTCAATAAGCCTTGGAGAACCAAAAGGGAACCCCTAATCATCTGTTCAAAGTTTCATTTTATACCACTTTCTGTTTGCACATGATCGAATTTAAATTAGGAAACTTTCGCCAAAAATCTCATGTAGCAAATTTCTAAACTCGATAACAGTTGACCTAGTCGCACCCCAAGTTCTCCTGGTCACTCCTTGGCTGAACCATTCTAGAAAATATTCAATTACTTCTTTTTTAAATTGATGGCTTCATCTCTTAGGCCGCACGTCCAAGGTCTTGTAGTCGCTCCTTGGTCAAAGCATTCTGGAAAATCCTCAGTTGATGAACACTCTGGAGTCTTCTAGCTAGACCTGGTCTCCCCTTATGACTACTTGGTCGCACCACATGGTCGATCAAGGTCATGAAGCTATAGTTGAATTCAGACCTTGGAGACCTCATCGAGAACTTGGTCGAGCTTTGTGCTTCTAGTTGTTGCATTGACTCCTTGCCTTGCTTAAATCCTTGATTTATGCTCTAATTTCCTGAAACATGAAACATACCACGTGTAACTCCAAATAATGATAAGAAGGGATAATTACAAAGTAAATAAGAACATCACATAGGTAAATGGGGGACCTAAAATAGCATAGTTTAGGAACACATCAAAAGGTCTGTAAAATTTTTAAAACCTAAGAAGGTAATCTTCTTGACGTACCTTAGAGGAAGTCAGTTTCTTTTGTTCTTTAAAAATACTACATTTAAAAAAAATATTACTAGTAGCCTAAATCGTGGGGTTGACACTGGGCCTCTCCAAATACTTAAACTTTCTTGCAATAAATTATAAGTATCCCCAATGAAGTACTCTCCACTCTCATGGCGGTTTGAGCAATCAAAGTATCATGGTCATTGGTTAATCTATCACTAACTGTTGTGTATCCATTACCACATTCTACCCTAGTTTGATCAATTGTCCTTTAGAATTGGGCCGATCGACTAAACATTTTGCCAAATTTGAAGGAAGATTAACCAAGATCAATCTAATTTCTTCTTTTTTTTTATTTTTTATTTTTTGTGCAACAATATGATGTTCATATAGAGTTTAAGAACACACGTCATTAAAATTATTATAGTTAGAGATGAACAAATATAAATAACAATTAAAAAGACCATTATACTCTTATCTTGAATCTTTGGCCACTTTAAAACCTATTAAATCAAAGCTCAAATTCAACAACATTAGTCTAAAGGAGTTTGCTATCATCAAAATTTTTGGGCTAACAAAATGAATCGTGTGCTCCTATATGAAATTCAAGAAGGAATAAGGAAATTCAATCCTTAAAAGTTAGTCAATATATACAATTTGATAAAAATTGTTAAATTTAATTTAGTGGTGAAGCTTGGAAGAGTAGTACTTGGGCTTTTCTGAGTTTTTTTACGACATTCATGGACTTGAATGGAATTTTAGATCGGCATGGGGAGGATTTAATGGTAAAATAGTTGGTAATTTGGAAACGAATGATTGAAGATTATTGGATGTTAAACTTTAGAAAAAATTGAGGTTATTCTGGTACTGTTTGTGGAACGAGTGTATAGGAGCGATCATACTTCCTTCACGTATATTAATATTTCTAAACTTGATTCTAATAGCACAAATTGACATTATTGATTCATTGACTCTAAGTTTAACTCAAAAACCGTCAAATAATTGGGCGTAATTAGATGATCTCACCACTCTTATGCAAATAACAGGGTAGTGGTGTATATGCATTAGACTGACATGTTTTTGACTTTTTTTTTCTTCTAATATCGATAATCATAACTTGAGTCAAGAGGTTTGGACTCCTTGAGTCCACTCAGTACACATCTTCACCTATGTTGAACTGTGTTAAACTTAAAGGGAATATGACCCCTTTTGCATATCATTTCCCACATCATCCTTTAAGCACTAACTTTCTAGAATTGCATTTTACGACATTCATTGGTGTCATTGTTATTATTATTAAAACAAAAGATAGTGACCTCTCTAAAGATTTGATTAAACGAAGAGGACTTTTCCTGTTTCTAAAGTTTCACATATCCCTTTAGGTTTGACAAGATATCTCATATTTCAAAATTCTCCTAAACCTTATCAAGTTTTGGCAAAAAAAACCCTAATCACTCTAATATTTGGTAAAAAGTCTAAGAGACATATTAAATACTGTGGGAGAAGTGCTCCCACTTGCCGAATCCTGGGTCTGCCCGTGAACCTCTCCAAATATTTGAACTACCCCGCAATAATCCGAATTATGAGCCTCCCCAGTGATGCGCTCTCCGCTCTCCACGTGCGTGCGTGCATGCGTGCGTGCGTGTTTGGTAAGACGTTCCTTTTTTGCCCGATGATTTCTCATACTCTGCATGTTAATAACTCTGCCATTCTTTCTTTTGTTATTTTGTTTTTTTCTTAAAATTAAGGAACTCCACTGTTGTACGTACAATATCATTCTCTTCACAATAATTATGGGCACTCTGAATAAATCTCATCTTTAACAATAATAAGAGTAGTAATAACTACAACAGTAATAATAACAGTAAAAATAGGATTAATTAACAGACTGCCTGCCCTTCTTCTTTGTCAAGGTTCTGCGCCTGCACTTCGTGTATGGCAGGTAACAATCCTTATTCATTAACCTTCAAGCCGTCCACCAAATCATGGAAAATAATAATAATAATAATAATAATAATAATAATAATAATAATAAAACTGCGATATCTGAAGAAGCCGAAAGCAGGGCCAAATCAAAGCCTCAGAGACAAGTCAACCTGGTTGAACTCCTCCGAAGCATTCTGAACAGTTCTAGCGTTAGTACGATAGCCCTTGTGCCAATCACTTACTTCTTCTCTAGGCCCAACACAGTTCACCCTTCTTCCACCATAGCTAAAATCTCCAGTAAACAAACTAGCGTCATGTTCTTGCTGCTCGAACCCGGCCTGACTGCATCGAGCAAGGCTCAAACCACCCGAGCACTGCTGATTCGATCCTCTGGGCGGTCGGACAGCTGAGCTGATGTCTCTGCTCTTCTTGGCTAGAGTGCGCTCCAGCTTGTGGGCATTTTGGTGACCCCCAAGCGCTTGCGAACTGTTGAATTTTCTCTTGCAATAGTTACAGGAGAAAATTCTAGGTTCGGTTTGAACGATCAGTGACGAAGAAGAAGATGATGATGATGATGGTGGTGTTGATGGCGTGAGGAAGAGTTCAAGGTTGAGTTCTTTGGTTGGTTGGCCCAGATGAAGAGATGTGTTGGGTTGGAAAGTCATGTCTAGAGATATAATAATAATAATAATAATAATAGTAATAATAATTAATGCAGGTAGATTGTTATTAAGATGACAAGATGGACTTAAACGGGGAATGGTTGAAGAGTTGAGTTTTCATATGCAACTATGTTGAGCAGCGCAGAAATTGATGAGAAGGTAGGTTGGGAGAAGATAGATTTAAAATCAGAGAGAGAGAGAGAGAGAGAGAGAGAGAGAGAGCGAGATGGTGGTAGATTGAAATAAAACACTCTAAAGAGCAAGTTATTTGAGGGGCAACGACAGTTCGTAAAACCACAAACGGAAACAATAAGTGAAAAGAGATTTCGTCTGAGGGGAGAGAGAGCAGCAAAAATCAGTGGGACTCTTCGAGTTGCTGCCTCCATTAACGGCAACAATTGAAACGTCAGTGGGTCCACCCCAAAATTCCATTGCGTTAACATTTAATTTTTGGTGTGTTGTTCCCGGCTGTGGATTCCCTGCTATGCATTACTCATACTTTATAGGCTTTATATTTTCACACCTAATGCCACAAAGTCCACAACAGTAATAAAATGTAAATTAGACATTAAAAGATCATTTTAAATCTCATGTTTCTAATTTATTACTTATTGAAATATTTTATTCTTCTTTTTAACCATCTTAATCATACAAAATACAAATACATACTTATAAACACAAAATAAAGTTGTGGTTGATATTCTTTTTGCATCCTAACTATCTGTTTGATACATACAAATGAATTTGAATAAAAAAAAACAAATTTATCACTTAATTTCATAATATCATTTATTTAATTTTTCATCCCATATATTTTCTACTGCTTAATTCATTTCATTTTGTAGACCAAACATATTGTAAATTCTTTTTGCGATTGATTGTCTCCATTAAGCGCATATCTAATAAAAGCAAACGATAAGGAGATCTTTCAAAATAACATTAAAGAATTAGTTTATCTAACTAAGTACGGTTAGATGCATTTTTAAAATAATTGGGTAAATATCTTGAAGGTATGACATCCACCATATTTTCTCTATATATTCGTGCGTCTAATTTCAAATTTCTTTATTCTTTAAGAGTTTTTGAATCATTCATTCTCACTCAATAGTTGAGACAGAAAAAAAAGAAAAAAAATTTGACACATTGTCATTGGGATAAGCCATCTTGATTAGACTAAACATGCAATATGGAAACATGACATCATTCACGCTAGCCCTGTATTACCCTATAATACATTAAATACCATGTTATTTTAAGCAATGTAGTCCAATCAAAATGTCCCTATGACTCCATGACATGCTTCGATTGGTACAACTTGTGTGTTACTACATTACTAGCCAGATAGCTCTATCATGTGTCATAGTCGCCTAAAGGTCACTATCATGCATATCAATATAATACAACTGATATTTATGTGCTCTCACTACGTACGCTTATATACTAACGTTATAGGAAACTAGATTCAAAATTTTAATCCAATTTGCTGGTGTTAGGATGAAAAATAAATAGATTATAATTACTTTTTTCCTTTTGAAATTACTACTTTATGCACTTGCACTGCACATGAACGTATATACACATATTTATAATTGTGTCACATATTGACATATACAAAAAAGACAACAATGTGCCCAAATGATGTCAAATGCAAGTGGACATACAATAATGTTGAAAATTTACTTTATTATGGCAATCAAACCTTTTTGGAGTAGATGGGAGATATACTATACTACAAAAAAAAATTTTGAATTTTAGGGACGCAAAAAAATCATTACTAATAATGGAAAACCATCACTATTACTTATTAGTGACGCTTTCAAATTAGTTACTCTATCAATCGTTTCAATTGGCTATTAGAGAAAAATTTATAAATCGTCACTACTATGCTAATAGTAGTGATGGATTCTGCCAACCGTCACTAAAGGAACTAAGACCGTAACCAAAACTCACACTATTTTGAAGTCAAAATTCATCACTACTACTTCGCTTTTAGTGACTAATTTGAATTCATCACTAAAAGCCTACCTTTTAGTTACGAATACATATTTGTTGAATTACCCGGACTTTAGTGACGGATCTGAATCCAACACTAAAAGGCAGGGTGTAACGGCCCAAAAACTACACCATTTTTTTCCATATAAAATATAAATTACTCTGATACCCCTATAATACTTTCTATAACATCTCAGGCCCCATATGGGTACTGAGGTATCCCTGTACACAAATTGACACCTATGCAGTGGAAAACATTAAGTCATACACCGATATTTACAATACCATAATTCAGTGTTTCTAAACCATATATACATATTACACATCACCCCAATATCATTTGCTCAAAAATATATTCCTCTAAATACACTTACCATATAAAATAGGGCAGTACAAAAGATCTCTCTATCTGCGAGCCTAATTTGGATCACCTGAAAATTGTTAAAACACTGGGATGAGACAACGCACAGTAAGAGGAAATATGCTATTACTAGTGTGTGGCGACTGAGTTTCAAAAATATATAATGACAATATCTGAAACTGTATAAACTGGTAAATCAATATACGGTATAACTCACATTTATCATAGTTTAAAGTATAACTGTAATATATTAGTTTTCTACTTTTTCATACTTCTAGTATCATACTATATCGCTGAAATTCTGTAAATCTATATACATATACATAATTGAGATTTTACCCTAGAAAACTCTGCATCATGATTTAACCCCTCATGACAGGGTTATGCAGCCTGTAGGCGGGACTTAAACCTGGTTGGCCTACCAGGTAAGTCAACTGTACTCTACCAATCCTTAGTCCGGTCAAACTACAACCTCTCCTAAGCTCGGAACTAGTAACTACCTCGTCAAACCGGTCTCCTCAACCCAGAATACTGGGGACACAACAATCTCTCCATAGGCACGGTTGACGGAATCCATATACTATCTGAGATATGTGGTTGCACTCTGATCTGACAATAGCAACGGTATCGTGCTCTACTTATTGAACACAACTTGAATCATCAGGGTTTGATATTGTATATACTATTTCTATAAATATCCAACTATTTTCATCATGATTCCAAAATAACCCTAACACTATAAATATAATCTGAAAATACTATACTATCTGTCTGTAATATCTAACTGTTATATCTGACTGAATAATCTGTAATGTTTGCGTATTATGGTTTTGGAAAGCATGTCATTCTGTAATTACTATAAAATACTAGTCTATAAAATATATGTTTGGTAAATATTTGTCTGGTAAATATATCTGTCCATGTATATATACACTGTAAATCATGGTATTCTGAAAAGCTATACAAATTCTGTATTAATCGAATATTTACTCAAGCCACACAATTATTAAAACTCATATTTTGAAATCTGTAAAACCGTATAATTTTTACCCCATATATTAATAAAAAAATGCTATAATTTACTAATAATATTTTTGAATTTCCTAACATAGCATATTTCCCTTACCTAACTGGCTGGGAGGCTCGCCTCCAACTTAATTCTCAAGCTCACGGCATAATCCTGAAATAATACACATATACATATTTCCAATAAATCAACTATATTTCCCCGAACCTACATACTCGTAAATTTTTTGAATTATAATTTACTTGGGCTCCTAAAAATATTCACTCAAGTCCCCAACCCTTGTTTGCAGGGTCCCAAAAACACCTTATTCTTGAAAATATAATATCCTAATTTATTTCACAAAACTCAAGTATATTCCCATATTACTCAAAATTTAAACTCAAATAAGCCTAATAAAACTGAAAATACCCACATAATCTACTTACCCTAATTCTGAAATGGTGCCCAAGTTGGCCAAACCAACAGTCTGTTCCGGTAGACTTGTAGAGAATCTCCCCAGGATCAACGTGGCGGCTTTGATCATCAAAACGGGGAGAATCGGGGCAAGGATCAAAGAGAGAAGGAGGGAGAACCGAGTTAGAGAGAGAAAGAAAAGAGAGAAATGATTTTCTCTCGCTGAAACCCAACTTTCTACCATTTATAGACCTTTTGCTACGTGGCCTCATCACCGAGCCACGCCACCTCATCGACGACTTCAAGAATGAAGTTTGTCAACGAGAACCTAACCCTCGTCGATGAATTTCAGGCCCCAAAAATAGCCCCTTAGTAAACTCTCGTCAATGAGACACGCATCCACGTCGACGAGCCCAAAAAGACTTTTCGCGTTCACCGACGAGGCCCTGCTGCGTCCCCTTTTAAAATTCCTTTTTCCTCCATTTTATTTATTATTTAATTCCAATAATTATCCTGGTTATTACATTCTCCCCTCCTTATAAAATTTCTTCCTCGAAATTTACTATCTGTATTGAATACCATCCATTAAGGAAAATAGGCTACTTATTTTATTACTTACCCTCACTTATGGTGGAGGAATATTGTGGTTACATTTAGGGTTCTAGAAGATTACAAATATTCTTATAAAAGAAAATTCTCCCAAAATCAAAACACTACCTACCCTATAATCTAAAATACAACTATACATTCATTACCCTATACTAAACAAAATAAAACTAACATTATTTAAACTTTACAAGTCACTACTGTACCCCACTAAACAGGTGCGGGTTTTTCTGTCTGATTTCCTCTTCAAGCTTCCAGGAAGCTTCTTCCACCGTGTGGTTCCTCCACAGGACTTTTACTAGTGATATTTTCTTACTGAGCAATTCCTGTTCTTTTCTGTCTAAGATTTGTACTGAAGCTTCCTTATAAGCTAGAGCATCACTGAATTCTAATTTTGCATAACTGATGACATGCGAAGGATTTGTGACGTATTTCCTTAACTTATAAACATGAAATACATTATGTATTCTGAACAAAGCTAGTGGTAAAGCTAGCCAATAGGCAACTGACCCAATCTTATCAAGTTTCTCAAACGGGCCAATAAACCTAGGGCTCAACTTACCCTTCTTCCCAAACTTCATAACTCCCTTCAGTGGTGCTATTTTCAAAAACACATGGTCACCCACTTTGAATTCCAATTCCCGGTGGCGAGTATCTGTGTAACTTTTCTGTCGACTCTGTGCTGCACTGATTCTATCATGAATAAGTCAGACTTTATCATATGCTTGCTGCACTATTTCTTGCCCCAAAACTCGCCTCTCACCTAGCTCATCCCAGTATAAAGAAGAACGACACCTCCTACCATATAGTGCCTCATAAGGTGTCATGTCATTGCTAGTCTAATAGTTGTTATTGTAGGTAAATTCAACCAAGGACAAATACTGGGTCCAGCTACCCCCACAGTCCAATACACATGCTCGTAGCATATCCTTAAGTACCTGAATCGTTCTCTTGGTCTGACCATCTATCTAAGGATGAAAATCGATACTGAATGCTAACTGAGACCCCAAAGCCTCCTGCAAACTCTTCCAAAATCGTGATGTAAAGTGTAGATCATGGTCCGAGACTATAGACACTGACACTCTATGGCATCATACAATCTCCTAAATGTAAATCTCTGTCAATTTGTTCATAGGGTAGTTAACTTTAATAGGTAGAAAATGAGCTATTTTCGTCAATCGATCAACAACTACCCAAATGGCATTTTGGCCGCGCAGTGCTGGCGGTAGCCTAGTGACGAAATCCATGGATATGTGGTCCCACTTCCACTCAGGGATGAAAAGTGGTTGTAACTGCCCTATCGGCCTTTGGTGCTCATCCTTAACCTGTTGGCATGTCAAGCACTGCTGCACAAATTCGAAAATCTCCCTCTTCATGCCACTTCACCAGAAATACTCTCACAAATCTCTATACATTTTAGTACTACCAGGATGAACTATGTATAGAGATCTGTGAGCCTCCTCTAGAATCGTTCTCCTAATATCATCATCTGCAAGCACACACAATCTAGTGTGAAACCTCAGAGCTCTGTCATCAAAGACACTAAACTCCTCTCTTTGACCATCATGTATTCTGACTATTACCTCTGCTAATTATGCGTCATCTCCTTAAGCGGCTTTAATCTTTTTATATAGTGTAGGCTGCACAATTAGGCTAGCAATAAAAGCCTGAGGATTACTCTCTGTCAACTCTTCACCAAGTCTCTCCATATCCATCAGGATCAGAAGCTGAACCTCCATAGCTACCAGTGCTGGTCCCACTAATTTCCTGCTGAGAGCATCTGCTACCACATTCGCCTTCCCTGGCTGATAACTAATAGTGCAGTCATAATCTTTAATGAGTTCCAGCCACCTTCTTTGCCTCATATTTAAGTCTTTCTGGGTAAAGAAATACTTTAAGCTTTTGTGGTCCGTAAAGATTTTTCATTTCCCACCATATAGATAATGCCTCCAGATTTTTAAAGCATAAATTACTGCAGTTAATTCTAAATCATGCACAGGATAGTTCTTCTCATATTCTTTAAGCTCTCTAGATGTATAGGCAAGGAATCTTCCATGCTACATTAACACGCATCCAAAACCCTTTAAAGATGCATCACTGTATATCACAAATTCATCCTCCCCAGATGGAATAGCTAATACCAGTGTTGAAACCGACCGTCACTTTAACTCCTGGAAGCTCTGCTCACAATCATAAGTCTAAACAAACTTCACATTTTTCCTTGCGAGTCGTGTTAGTGGACCTAATAATCTGGAGAAACCATCTACGAAGAGTCAATGCTCAGTAAGAGAAAATATGCTATTACTGGTGTGTGGCGACTGAGTTTCATAAATATTATAATTACATATCCGAAACTGTATAAGCTGGTAAATCAATATTGGTATAACTCACATTTATCATAGTTTAAAGTATAACTGTAATATCTGAGTTTTCTACTTTTTCATACTTCTAGTATCATATTATATCGCTGAAATTCTATAAATCTGTATACATATACATAACTGAGATTTTACCCTGTAAAATTGTATGCCATGATTTAACCCCTCATGATAGGGTTATGCAGCACGTAGGCGGGACTTAAACTTGGTTGGCCTACCAAGTAAGTCAACTATACTCTACCAATCCTTAATCCGGCCAAACTGCAACCTCTCCTAAGCTCGGAACTGGTAACTACCTCATCAAACCGGCCTCCTCAACCCATAATACTGGGGATACTACAATCTCTCCATAGGCACGATTGACAGAATCCACATACTATCTGAGATATGTGGTTGCACTCTGATATGAAAATAGCAACGGTACCGTGCTCTACTAACTAAACATAACTTGATTCATCAGGGTCTAATACGGCATATACTATTTTTACAAATATACTACTGTTTTCATCATCTTTCCAAAATAACCAAAACACTATAAATCTGATATGAAAAATACTATACTATCTGTCTATAATATCTAACTATTATATCTGACTAAATAATACTGAGTGTTATGGTTTTGGAAAGCATGGCATTCTATAATTACTATAAAATACTAGTCTATAAAATATCTGTAAAATATATGTTTGGTAAATATCTATCTTGTAAATATATTTGTCCATGTATATACACTATAAATCATGGTATTCTGAAAAACTATACAAATTCTGTATTAATCGAATATCTACTCAAGCCACACAATTATTAAAACTCATGTTTTGAAATCTATAAAACTGTACAATTTATACCCCATATATTAATTAACAAATACTATAATTTGCTAATAATGTTTCTGAATTTACTAGCATAGCATATTTCCCTTACCTAACTAGCTGGGAGGCTTGCCTCCAACTTAATTCTCACGCTTACGCTATCTCCAAAATCCTGAAATAATACACATATGCATATTTCCAATAAATCAACTATATTTTCCCGAACCTACATACTCGTAAATTTTATGAATTATAATTTACCTAGCCTCCTGAAAATATTCACTGGCGTCCCCAACCCATGTCTACAGGGTCCCAAAAACACCCTATTCCTAAAAATATAATATCTTAATTTATTTCACAAAACTTCAGTATATTCCCATATTACTCAAAATTTAAACTCAAATAAGCCTAATAAAACTGAAAATACCCAAATAATCTACTTACCTTGATTATGGGATGGTGCCCATGAAAGCCAAACCAACAATCTATTCTGGCAGACTTGTAGAGAATCTCCCCAAGATCAACATGGCAGCTTCTAATCGTCGAAATGGGGAGAATTGGGGCGAGAATCGTAGAGAGAAGGAGGGAGAATCGAGTTAGAGAGAGAAAGAAAAAAAGAAATGATTTTGTCTCGCTAAAACCCGATTTTCTATTATTTATAGACCTTTTCCACGTGACCTCACTACAAAAAATCAGGGTATTAGTAAAGGATCAAATATGTCACTAATACTCATAAATTTGTCACTAATACTATTAGTGACGAATTTATGAATATTAGTGACAGTTTTAAAATAGTTGCTATATCTACCGTTACTACTAACTTTTAGTGACGAATTCAAAATTTAGTCACTAATAATGGAGTATTAGTGATGGATTATTACCATCACTAAAACCCTAATACTGTCACTATAAATTCTAGAACGGCTCAACTCAAATTTGTCACTAATAGTAGGGTATTAGTGATAAATTTATAATTCATCACTAATAGTAGGGTATTAGTGAAGAATTCAAATTTGTCACTAATAGTAGGGTATTAGTGACAAATTTGAGGGTATTAGTGAAGGATTCAAATTCGTCACTAATAGTAGTGACGGTTATTTATTCGTCACTAATAAACATCTTTTAGTGACAGATCTTTTTCGACACTAATACTATACAAATCGTCACAAATATTTTCCCAAGTTAATTTCTGTCCGAAAAACTATTTCCCACGATTTTTTCGGATTTTAGTGACGAAATTATTAGTGATGGATGCAATTTTGTCACTAATACCCACCTTTAGTGACAAAATTGAATCTGTCACTAATAATTTGGTCACTAAAAACCAGTTTTTTTGTAGTGCCTTGTTGACGAGCCACGTCACCTCGTCGACAAGTTCAGGAAGGAAGTTTGTCGATGACCACCTAAGTCAATGAATTTTAGGCCCCAAAAACAGCCCCTCAGTAAACTCTCATTGACGAGACATGCGTCCACGTCAACGAGCCCAAGAAGACTTTTCGCATTCATCGACAAGGCCCTGCTGCATCTCCCTTTAAAATTATTTTTTCCTCCCTTTTCTTTATTTTTTAATTCCAATAATTATCCGAGTTATTACACAGGATTTTAGTGATGAATTTAAATGCATCACTAATAGTCCAACTTTTAGCAATGGATTCAAATCCATCACTAGTAATTTTTTTTAGTGATGGATCCATATTTGTCACTTATAATGTACCTTTTAGTCCCGACTTCAGATCTGTCACTAATGCACTAGCTTTTAGTGATAAATCTAAAATGTCGCTAAAAGCCACATTTTGACTAAAGAGTGACAAATTTAAAAACGTAACTACTAAGTTAGACAACTAATTTTTTTTCTTTTTGAAAATCAGGTGTTCCCTTGAAAACCTTGTAATTATGTATTCATCACACATATTATATTATACAATAATTCTTGGTCCATTAGTATAATCATTAAGAAAATGAAAAAAAAAATGTACATAAAAGCAAGAGAGTTGTTCGATCAGTGTTATCGTATACATAATCAAGACCAACATATACATGGCCTGCCCACAAAACAAAAATACAAAAAAGCAAACTAGTCTGCATTATCATTGTCGTCGTTGGCATCGTCATCATAACACTACAAAAACAAACCCTTTAGTAATGACGATTTTAAACTCTCACTAATACTAGAAAACCGCCACTAATACTTATTAGTGATGGCTTAGTGACAGTTTCAGATTGGTAACTAAAATGGCGGTGAAACTAACTATTAGTGATGATTTCATTCCGTCACTAAAAGCCTAAGACCATCACTAAAATTGGCATATTTTCTCGACTGAAAATCATTTCTAAAAGTCATAGTATTAGTGACAGGTTTACAAAACTGTCACTAGAAGTCATATGATTAGTGACAGTTTTGAAAACCGTTACTAAAAGGCGTAATATTAGTGACTATTTCAAAACTGTTCCTTTTTAAAAAGAAAAAAAATCAACCATTAACCCTTGTCGAACACAATATTGAACCATAATTAATTAATGAAAACTTCATAATTTGTTCATAAAACTTTATATATTATATATAACAAATTGTTCATAAACATCATATTTGCATGATCTATTCTGATAACCAAAAATAAAAAAATACAAAAAAAAAAACTACAACCGACTGTAGTGCTCAACATCGTCCTTATCTTCTCCTCACAACCCGCAGACCCTACAAAGTAATAATTATATAAAAAATTAGTATACAATTTTTTTAACATGAACATACTATAAGGTAAAAATTATTTGATAACAAGAATGATCTGACATAGTTAAAAAAAAATTATAAAATTTTAAATAGCTAAGTTTGATTAGTCGAAAAATTAACCCCACTCGGCAGCTACCTCGTATGACCGACTTGGACACCTGAGTGCTTAAATCCACTAAGCATGCTAAGTTTGTTTGCATTCAAACTTTGCTTCAAAGTGTGTAAAAAACTCTCGGGAAGGCATTTTTAGTCACAGTTAGCTCCGACACATCCAGCTCAATGTCACGAACGTGTCGGAACTGACTCCACTCAGTTTGGATCTCATACACTTGACTTGGACAACTAAGTGCTTAAAATCACTAAGTTTGCTAAGTTTGTTTAGATTCTAACTAGACCTCTAAGTGCGTAAAAGGCTCCTATGGAGGAGTTTTTGGGTACTGTCAATTCTGGCATGTCTAGCTCAATGTCACGGATGTGTCGGGATTGATCCCACTCCATTTGGACATGGTATACCCAACTTGGACACTTGAGTGCTTAAGTCCACTAAGTTTGCTACATTTCTTTGTATTCTAACTTTGCTTCTAAGTGCATAAAAAGCTCCCAGGAAGGAGTTTTCAAGCATCATTAGCTCTGGCACATCTAGCTCAATGTCACGAACATGTCGATATTGACCCACTCGGTTTGGACCTCGTATGCCCAACTTGGACATCTGAGTGCTTAAAACCACTAAGTTTGCTAAATTTTTCTAGATTCTAACTTTACTTCTAAGCACGTAAAAAGCTCCCGGGGAGGAGTTTTTGGGTATTGTCACTCCAGCACATCGAGCTAAATGTCATAGACATGTCAGAACTAAACCCACTTGGTCTGGACGTTGTATGCCGGACTTGGACACCTAAGTACTTAAATCCACTAAGCTTGCTAAGTTTGCAATCGTTTGTTTCTAACTTTTCTTCTAAGGGCATAAAAAGCTCTTTAGGAAGAGTTTTTGGGCACTGTCAGGTTTGACATGTCCAGCTCAATGTCATGGATGTGTCGAGACTGACCCCACTTGGTTTGGACCTCGTATACCCGACTTGGATACCTAAGTGCTTAAATCCACTAAGTTTTCTAAGTTTATTTGCATTCTAACTTTGCTTCTAAGGGCATAAAAGCCTCCTGAGGAGGAGTTTTTGGGCACGTACTGTTAGCTCTGACACGTCCAACCACTATAAAAAAATTGATTTTTAGTGACGAATGAATTAGTGGCGGTTTCAATTTCATCACTAAAAGTGACATATTAGTGATGGTTTTTAAAATCCGTTACTACTAGTGCAAGTATTAGTACTTTTAGTGATGTAACTAACATGTCACTAACACTTGCGTCACTAAAAAACAGCTCTCCTGCTCAAAGCATCGCGAGAAACTACTTTTCGCATAGAAACTATTCCGAGAAAATATTAGCGACGTTTCTTAGGGTATTAGTGACGAATACAAAGTATCATCACTTAACTTGTTAGCCTTACAACACTTAAAATCTTATTTTAATGATAACAAACAAAAGAAACTTAACATATTTTGTTAAGTGATGATATTTCAGGATTCAAGTATGTGAACACAAGCTCAAATGCTCACAAGGATCATTCAAAGCTTATGTTCCAAAGAAAGATGATCAAATGAACTTAAAGAGTCAAGACATGGATTCAAAAATGATCTAATAAAGCATGAAGTTCATAGGAGCACGAATGTTAAAGAGGACTTACTAAAAGCTTACAATTAAAGCCAATCAAATGAAAACTTACCGGAATATAGAAGTATTGCATTTAATGGAAGATGACAAGCAAACTATGAATTTAGGTGCAATCCCAAGAGGGGGGTGAATTGGGTATTTTGAAAATATTTAATTTTACTTCAACAATCAGTCCCTATTTTAAGATTTAACATAGACAATCACCGGGGCTGGAAATTAGTTCAATCCAATAATTTTATATTCAATTATGCCCAATTAATTACCAAGTACTTGTAAGATTATTCAACATACACACATACAAGATAGGTAATGAAATGCGTTGCGAAAATTAAAGGGAGTAAGGAAAGAGAGAAGGCAAACACAATTTTTACAAGGTTTAACCAACTTGGCCTATGTCCTCGCCTTGAGCAACCCACTCAAGGATTCCACTAAATCCCTGCTCCTTTATCGAGGTCGAAGCTTCCCTTACAATCCGCCACTTACAAGAGGTACACCTTCCTCTTAATCCGCTGCTTACAAGAGATACAACTTTCTCCTCAAACCCAATTCACAACCCGAATTGTGATTACAATGTAACTACTCTGCAAAAACTCAATAATGCCTCTACACAAGCTGGTGAGTACAATAGAAATCCCTAACATATATTCATATGATAAAATTTGAAGCTCAGTATGTATGTAACAATAAAATTGTTATATGTATGATACACTTCACAAAATTATCTCCAAGATAATATCTCTCAAAAAATAATTTCTTATAAATAAATGCTTTGAATATTTTAGGGTTTCAAACCAATCCACTTGATGCAGGAAAATCAAGATATGATCCTTGTAAAATTAATCTTTAGTAACACTTAGATCTAGGTTCCAGCAATCAAGTAATTTGCAAGATTAACTCTTTGAATAAAAATATGACTTGAAATATTGCAAAGATTTCTCACAAGTATATATTTAAAACACTCTCAAATTGAGCAATCAAATAGTTTTTGCAGTAGTCAATCTTAGAACGATAAATATATTCAAGAATATCTCAAAGAGTTTAGTTCAATCAAATTTTTCTCAAGTATGTATATTCAATTAGTGAATAATAAAATACTCGGATTGTTATTTTTGTTTCCAAGTAATATACATAAAAAAATTTTATGAGTTAAGGGAAAACAAAAAAAAGATTTAAATATGTAAAATACTTTTATTAAACCTCAAACCTCAAGATGAATGAAGCATTGCAATAAGATATGAGTGAAAGCTCTTGACTCTTGAATGAGAATGCCCAAAACTTGATGTATAGAAGTTGAAATGCAGGCCCGTAGAGAATTTTTGTTTAACGCTCTCAAGATATGATCAAAAAGTGAGGACTAGGGTTCTTCGATGAATTTTATATGAGTTCTCGACCCTAGGTTTAATCTCTGCCGTTGGATCAATTTAAATGGACAAAATTCCAAGTGTATCCCCGCTGACTCACAGTTCTGCACCTAACATTCGTCGACAAGAGGACACCTTTGTCGACGAGTGTTCAACACTCGTTCATCGACGCGAACATGTGTTCGTCAGTGAGAGACCTGTCTGAAATTTTTTTATTCTCGATATTTTTTCGTCAAAGAGAACAAGGTGTTCATCACCGAGTGGCCTTCATGCATTCATTGACGAGGCCATTGGGTTCATCGACGAGGCCTCTAAAAATTTGCCTCCAAAATTCAGTCTAACTTAGACTCTTTTAAATAAATTCTTCATGATATGCATATGTCCTAAAGTCAATCTAAGGTATGATTTTGAACTTCTAGCTATATCATATAAAATATGCAAATACAATGATATCTAAATACCCATTCCCATGACTCTCTTGAACTTGACGCTTGCATCTTCATTCTTCTACTCTTTTAGTTCCATGGATTGTGTCTGTTTGTATATTCTTTAATCCTCATGGCTTCCATGACTTCCTCAACTTCTGTGCATGCTAGATAATGTTCTTGTTCATACCCTTAATGCATAGATCAAATACTAAGTGATTTGTCGTTATCAAAACAGGATTGGACTCATAGAGTCAACAATCTCGCCTTTTTTGATGATGACAAATACAAGAGTAAAAATAGAAAATGGATTACGCCTAACAAGGCTCCCCCTCAAATAATACACAATATAAAATTCAGCAATATGAAATGTGCTCATATACAATGTAAAAACAAGCAATAGTTTTGCATGTATAACTCATGTACTTATGTGCTTTTCTCTCCTTGCTTTAAAAAAAAAAAAAAAAAAAAAAAAAAAATTATATGTTTCTCCCCCTTTTTGCAAACTTATACTTTCTATAAACTATTTTTTCTATAAACCTTATATCTATAAAACTTATATTCTTCTCCCCCTTTTGACATCAACAAAAAGGTAGGTATCCCAATGTTCTAACTTAAATATCTTATGTCTGCAAAAAAAAAAAAAGAAGCTCAACTTCTCCCCCTATGTTATTCAATTTACTCCTCAGCATTTCTAATGTATATATGTCTGATGGAATCAAATGTCAATGTGTACAAACACAGTATTTCAATTTACATAGGCATGTATAAGCAAATCATTCATTAAAATTGAAACACTTAACCATGCGATAACTATGTCTTGAGTTCAATGCCAAATATCAGAAGACTTTGGAAAAATTTTGATACTAAATGTTAGAAAATTTTTCCAAGTGTGATACCAAATATGATAAATTTAACAAATTGTTAATTTTCTTTCCCCAAAATTATGTAGTCTAATATAATTCTAGACAACTTCTCGACTATGCATAAGACCTAATTCACATCTAATTTGGATAAACCTATCCTCCAGAAGTGGTTTTGTGAATATGTCTGCCCATTGTTCATCTGTACATACAAACTCAAGTGTCACATCTCCTTTTTGTATATGATCATGAAGAAAATGATGTCTAATTTCTATATGTTTAGTTCATGAATGAAATATAGGATTCTTTGAGATGTTTATTGCACTCGTATTGTCGCATCTTATAGGAATTGTGTCATAGCTTAATCCAAAATCCATCAATTGTTGCTTCATGTATAGCGTTTGAGCACAACAACTTCCTGAAGCTATGTATTCTGCCTCCGTTGTGGAAAGAGCAACTGAATTCTGCTTATTTGAAAACCAAGATACTAAAGAATGTCCTACGAAATGACATGTGCCACTCGTGCTCCTCCTATCGACTTTACTACCGGCAAAATCAGCATCTGAATAGTTAATAATCTCAAAGGATATATACTTAGAATACCATAATCTTACTTCAATGGTTCCTAGTAGGTATCTAAGTATTCGTTTGACAGCTAATAAATGTGACTCTTTTGGTGCAGCCTAAAATCTTGTGCACGAGCATACACTGAACATTATGTCAGGTCTGCTGATAGTCAGATATAGTAAGCTACCAATCATCCCACGATAGAGTTTGACTCCACTGGTATACCTTGTTCGTCTTTGTCTAATTTCAATGAAGAGCTTATAGGTGTCCCTAGTATTTCATGTTTTCCTTGTTTGATCTGAAGTCCTAGGAAGAAATTTAGTTCACCCATTATGCTCATCTCAAATTTCATTTGGCATAGTACTTGCAAACTCATTGCACAACTCTTCATTTGTTGCTCCAAATATGATATCATCTACGTATACTTGAACTAGGAACATGTTATTATTCTTAGACTTTATGAAAAGTGTTGTGTCTATCTTCCCTCTGATAAATCCATTATCTAGTAGAAAACCACTTAGTCTTTCATACCAAGCTCTAATCGCTTGCTTTAAATCATACAAGGCTTTTGTTAGTCTATAAACGTGATTTGGATACTTATTGTTTTCAAAAATTGGGGGTTGTTCTACATAAACTTTTTCACTTATCTAGCTATTTAAAAATGCACTTTTGACATCCATTTGATATAGCTTGAAATCCTTAAAAGCAGCATAGGCTAAAAGCATTCGAATGACTTCCATTTGAGCTACAAGTGCAAAGGTTTCCTCAAAGTCTATTTCTTCTTCCTGGTTATATCCTTGAGCTACTAGTCTTGCCTTATTTCTAACAACTATCCCATGTTCATCTTTCTTGTTCTTACATATCCATTTTATTCCAATAATTGTCTTATCTTCAGGTCTAGGAACTAATGTCCATACTTTATTTCTATAAAACCGGTTTAGTTCTTCTTGCATGGACATCACCCATGATTCATCCTCAATTGCATCACTTACATTCTTAGGTTCTTCTTGAGATAGGAATGCACAATGACTAACCATGTTTCTATGAGAGGATCGTGTGACTACTCCACGTGATGGTTCTCCTATTATTTGATCAATGGGGTGATTCTTTATATACTTCCATTCTCTACGTGGTACATTAATCTCATTTTCAATTTGATTATTTTCAATAGATGGTTCCTTAGCTTCATTTCTCTTATCTGAATCATTTTCAATAGATAGTTTTTCAAATTCCTTATTTATTTCAATTTCATCATCATCATTCTTTTTAGAGAAGGGACTTGACTCATCAAATACTACATGGATAGATTCTACAATAGTTAATGTTCGTTTATTACATACCATGTAGGCTTTAAGATAAGTAGAAATAAAACAGAATATATGAAATGTAATTTTAGTAATGATAGGAGGAATATTGGAGACAAAGTTAAAATTGATGATGAAGAAATAAATAGCACTTGTAAATTTCGATACCTTGGATCTATTGTGCAAGTTGAAGGAGAAATTGAAGATAATGTAATGCATAGAGTTAAAGCAGTTTGGGTAAAATGGAGAAGTGCTTCAAGGGTGCTATATGATCATAGAATACACTTATAATTGAAAGGGAAGTTTTATAGGACAGCTCTAAGACCAGCTATGCTATATGGATCGGAATGTTGGGTGACGAAGAAACATAATATCCAAAAAGTAAAAGTTGCCAAGATGAGAATGCTTATATGGATGAGTGGCATAACATTGAAAGATAAATTAAGGAATGAACATATTCATGGTAAGTTAGGTGTAGCTCTTATAGAAGATAAGCTAAGGGAGGGACGACTCAAATGGTATGGACACTTGCAACGTAGACCTTGTAGTGCACCTATGAGAAAGAGTGACTTAGTTACTGTGGGGGGCAGTAGAAGGTGTAAGGGCAGACCTAAAATAACTTGGGAGGAGATAGTGAGTAAGGATTTAATATCCTTGAATCTATCAAAATAAATGGTTCATGATCGCATAAATTGAAGAAAAAGGATTCATATAGCCGACCCCACTTAGTGGGACCAAGGCTTGGTTTTGTTGTTGTTGTTGTTGTAGGCTTTACTATCTAAGGCATACCCTAGAAAGATACCTTCATCTGATTTTACACCAAACTTTCCTAAGTGTTCATTGTCTCTAAGCACAAAACATTTACATCCAATGACATGAAAATATGATATGTTTGGTCTATGGCCATTCCATAATTTGTAAGGAGTCTTATTTAGAGATGGTCTAATCAAAACTCTATTTAGAACATAGCAGGTGGTATTTACTATCTCAGCCCAAAAGTACTTGGGTAGTTTATGTTCGTTAAGCATAGTTCTGGCGATTTCTTGTATATACCTATTCTTTCTTTCAACTACACCATTCTGTTGTGGTGTTCTAGGAGCAGAAAAGTTATGAGCTATTCCTAATGAATTGAGTAATCTTCCATGCCTTGATTTTTAAATTCTCTACCCCTATCACTTTGGATTTTAGTGATAGTATATCCCTTTTCATTTTGAATTTTCTTGCATAGATTTATGAATTGTTCACACGCTTCATCTTTGTGACCTAAAAACAATACCCATGTATATTTTGAATAATCATCAACTATGACGAATGCGTATGATTTTCCTCTTAAACTCTGAGTTGGGTTTGGACCAAATAAGTCTAAGTGTAGCATTTGAAGTGGCCTCATAGTGGAGATAACTTTCTTCTTCTTAAAACAAGATCTTGCTTGTTTTCCTAGTTGGCATGCATCACAGATTTTATCTTTCACGAATTTAGTCTTAGGCAATCCTTTAACTAAGTCTCCCTTGACTAGTTTAGATATCAAGTCCATGTTTGTGTATCCTAGTCTCCTATGCCAAATCCTACTAATTTCATTCATAGTAGAAAAACAAGTAACATGTTGAGAAGCAAGATTGTCAAAGCTAGTGGTGTAGACATTTTCATTACGATCTGCAATAAACAGTACTTTGTTTTCAGATTTGTTCTCTACAATGTATTTGTCATGTTCAAATGAGACTTTATAACCTTTATCACATAATTGACTTATACTCAATAAGTTGTGTCTCAATCCATCTACTAATAACATGTTATCAATGACAAGTGAAGGTTCCTTACCAACCTTACCAACTCCAATGATTTTACCTTTCGAGTTATCCCCAACTGTAACAAATCCTACATCTTTGGATATGATGGATGCGAATTTAGCTTTATCTCATGTCATATGTCGTGAGCATCCGCTATCCATATATCACTTGTCCTTCGAGGAGGACAATCTCAAGCGCATATGCAAGACATAATCAGATAACTACTTTTGGTACCCTGATTTTCATGGGTCCATGGGGGTTAGTACTAGATTCTTCTTTGACTTTCCAGAATTTTTTAATTTTGACATCCTTATTTTTAAAAGGACAGTCAAATTTTATGTGACCCAACTTCTTACATTTAAAACATTTATTATTTTTATAATAGTCTTTAGTTGGAACATAAGATTTTGACTCTCTTACGAAATATCCCATGTAAAGATGTCTCTATTTTAGGTTATCCTTTCCATTATAACCAAGACCTTCCTTTTCTAGTTTCTTTGAATTCCAAGGAGTTTTTCAAAACTAGTTTTTCCTTCTATAAATTTATAGATAATCTCATATTTATCTTTTAAATCCCTTTCTAACTCTTTAATTTTCAAATCCTTGTCTTTCATGAGGGATGCTATATTTTGACTTTCTACTAACTTTGAAAATTCTTTCAATTTTAATTTCAACCCAAAATTTTTCTTATTCGTTTCTCAAGCATTTTAAGGGTATATAGATATTCCTGATGCAGCTCATCATAAGAAAGCATGCTATTTTCATTTTCTGAATCACTGGAACAATAAGATGAAGCAGAACAATAAGATTGTACCTCGTGGTCTTCGTGAGCCATCAGACATAGATTTGCAATCTTGTCGTCACTGGATTCAAATTCTGAACTACCGGTACTGTAAGTATCCGAGCCAACCTTTAGTGCCTTCTTCCTCTTTTTCTTAGACACTTTCTTCAGCTAGGGAGAATCTAGCTTGATATGTCCAACTTATCTACAGTTATAGCACATAGGAAGATCATCATTTTCTTCCTTCTGCTTGACTCTCCCTTTTCTATTTTTGAGCCCTTGAATTTCATGGCGTATGTTTTGTTCTTTCTCATGAACTCTCCAAATTTCTTAGTAATAAGAGCTATGTTATCATCCGATTCTGAATCACTTCCCTCACGGGAGCTGTTGGATGATGCCTTAAAGTCTGTAACTTTCTTAGTTTTGTTTTGCTCATTCTTCCTTTCATTTATTGCTAGTTCATAAGTAATAAGTGAACCGATCAATTCATCAACCGACATCTCCTTCAGATTCCTTCCTTCTGCTATTGCAGTGGCCTTAGCTTCCCAAACTAGCAGTAGTCCCCTAAGTATTAGCTTCCCAAACTGGCAGTAGTCCCCTAAGTATCTTCCTAATCAACTCATAAGTAGGGTAAGATTTACCAAGAGCATTTAAAGAATTCATGATGTGTGTGAATCTAGTGTACATAGATTGAATAGATTCATCAGTAGTTATTTTAAATGCCTTATATTCACTAGTAAGCATGTCTATCCTACTATCTTTTACTTCTTTAGTACCTTCATATGTGACTTCTAACTTTTTCCAAATCTCTTTAGCAGAGTTACAGGCCATCACCTTATTAAACTCATTTAAATCCAGTGGACAAAATAGCAAGTTCATTACAATAGCATTTATTTGCATAGATTTCCAATCTTCCTCTGTATATTCATCTTTAGTCTTAGGAACATTTACCTTATCAACTACTTTCATGGGAACACGGTTTCCCTTAGAAACTATTTTCCATACTTTCCAATCTACATTTAACAGGTATATACTCATCCTACGTTTCTAGTGAGTGTAATTTACACCACATAAAATTAGTGGTCTAGTGGACGAGTGTCCCTCACCGAATGGAGTTACACTGATGTGTACCATGTGATCATTTTACAAAAAAAATGATTAAGTCTATGTAGAGCTCGCTTTAATACCAAATATGAATTCAGGTGTAATCCCAAGAGTGGGGGGTGAATTGGGTATTTTGAAAATATTTAATTTTACTTTAGCAATTAGTCCCTATTTTAAGATTTAACGCAGACATTCACCAGAGCTTGAAATTAGTTCAATCCAATAATTTTATATTTAGTTATTCCTAATTAATTTCCAAGTTCTTGTAAGATTATTCAACATACACACATGCAAGATAGGTAATGAAATGCATTGTGGAAAGTAAAAAGAGTAAGGGAAGAGAGAAGGCAAACACAATTTTTATGAAGTTCAGCCAACCTAACCTACGTCCTCGCCTTGAGCAACCCACTCAAGGATTCCACTTAATCCCTGCTCCTTTATCCAGGACGGAGCATCCCTTACAATTTTCTACTTACAAGAGGTACACCTTCCTCCCAATCCGCTGCTTACAAGAGATACAACTTTCTCCTCAAACCTGGTTCATAACTCGAACCGTGATTACAATGTAACTATTCTGCAAAAACTCAATAATGCTTCTACACAAGTTAGTGAGTACAATAGAAATCCCTAACACACATTCATACGATGAAACTTGAAGCTCAGTATGTATGTAATGATAAAATCGTTATATGTATGATATGCTTCAAAAAATTACCTTCAAGATAATATCTTAAAAAAAATAATTTCTTATAAATAAACGCTTTGGAGATTTTAAGGTTTCAAACCAATCCACTTGATGCACGAAAATCAAGATATGATCCTTGTAAAAACAATCTTTAGCAACACTCAAATCAAGGTTCCAGCTATCAAGTAATTTGCAAGATTAACTCATTGGATAATAATATGACTTGGCATATTGCAAATATTTCTCACAAGTATATATTTAAAACACTCTCAAATTAAGCAATCAAATAGTTTTTGTAGTAGTCAATCTTAGAACGATAAATATATTCAAGAATATCTCAAAGAGTTTAGTTCAATCAAAATTTTCTCAAGTATGTATATTCAATAAGTGAATAAAATACTCGGATTGTTATTTTTGTTCCCAAGTAATATATATATATATATATATATATATATATATATATAAATTTTATGAGTTAAGGGAAAATAAAAATAAGATTTAAATGTGTAAAATACTTTTATCAAACCTCAAACCTCAAGATGAATGAAGTGTTGCAATAAGATAAGAGTGAAAGCTCTTGACTCTTGAATGAGAATGCCCAAAACTTGATGTATAGAAGTTGGAATGCAGGCCCGTGGAGAATTTTTGTTCAATGCTCTCAAGATATGTTCAAAAAGTGAGGCACTAGGGTTCTTAGGTTAATTTTATATGAGTTCTCGACCCTAGATTTAATCTCAGCAATTGGATCAATTTAAATGGATGAAATTCCACGCGTATCCCTGCTGATTCACAGTTGTGCATCCGACATTCATCAACGAGAGGACCCCTTCATCAACAAGTGTTCAACACTCATTCATCGACATGAACATGAGTTTTTCTATGAGAGACCTATCTGAAATTTTTGTGTTCTCGGTATTTTCTCGTCAATGAGAACAAGGTGTTCATCGCCGAGTGGCCTTCATGTGTTCGTCGACAAGGCCATTAGGTTCGTCACCGAGTGGTAGTTTAACTTAGACTCTTTTAAATAAATTCTTCATGATATGCATGTGTCCTAAAGTTAGTCTAAGGTATGATTTTGAGCTTCTGGCTATATCATATAAAATGTGCAAATACAATGAAATCTAAATACCCATTCCTATGACTATCTTGAACTTGACGCTTGCATCTCCATTCTTCTACTCTTTTAGTTTCATGGATTGTATCTGGTTGTATATTCTTTAATCCTCATGAACTTCCGTGCATGCTAAATAATGTTCATATTCACACTCTCAATGTACAGATCAAATACCAAGTGATTTGTTATTATCAAAATAGGATTGGACTCATAGAGTCAACACAAACACTTAAAGCTTATTGGGACATGAAGTCAAGCTAGACCTCAAGAGATGGAGAAAGCTTGAAGACTTAGTGCTTAATGTGTCTGTGATTTAGAAGTCATATGTAAGTACTTAATTAAATATTAATATAGATATATGAAGCTCTTTAGGATGCAATATGGACTTAGAGACCAATTTTTGAAAAACCCAGAAATAAAGTCACATTTGAGTTTTTCAAAAATCAAGGATTTAAAGTTTTAAAAAAATTGAAGTTTTGAAAAATGGACTGTCCAGCCGACTAACCAAATTTCCCAGTCGACTGAAAATTAATTCTTTTAATTCCTGGACACACATAATGGACTCAGTCAATTGTCCAGTCGACTGACCCTATACAGAATAGGATCAGTTGAGTGACACAGTCAACTAACCTGCGGAGTTTTAAAATTTGAACTTCAACGAGAAACTTCCAAAAATTAGTTTTTCAAATCTAAACGTTGTAAAAACTTGGGGGACACTCCAAGCAATGTGGGAAACAAGGAAACTCATTCTAAAAACTCTATAAATACATCTTAAACCCAATGAATTAAATCACCAAGCATACAGTTAGCATTCAAGCATTCTAATTGGAATCTCTTCTAAAGCTCTCTCTTGCTCAAACTCTTGCTGGAAGAATACTACTAATTTTCTACTGATCAAAAGCCAACGGTTCTTAATTTGCTACTAAGATTTCTCAAATCCTAAGAAAAAACCTTTGGTGATATCTAATCTTAAGCTTCATATTGTCTATTTAATATTTGATTTGAAGTATCTATTGCTTGATTTTGTACTAATCTACTCTATGTGAGAGTATTATTGTACGCAGAGATTACCTATTGTTTCTTGTAGTTTCTTTGATGATTTCAGGTTGTTGGATTGTTGACCAAGTGTGGGGTATCACTTGGAGAGGTGCAGCTCTAGCCTATTGAAGGAGTGACCAAGTGTGGGGTATCGCTTGGAGAGGCGTTGCTCTTGCCCATTGAAGGAGTAATCGAGTGTGGGGTATCACTTGGAGAGGCATTGCTCTAGCCGACTTAAGGAGTGTTTGAGAGTGGGGTATCGCTTGTAAAAGGTTTGTTCCACATGGAAAGGAATGGTATAGTGGAATCCTTTGGGGGTATTTGCCAAAGGCGAGGACGTAGGCTGGGGATAAGCCGAACCTCGTAAAAAATGTGGTGTCACTCTCTTTCCTTACTCTCTTTAATTTCCAGTATATATCAACTACATGGATGATTTAAATTTCCTAATCATAAAAATTACGTGGATTGGATTTTAAATAAACTAAAGATTAATTTGTTCCTAAGACTTGCGAAAACTAAAAGGAAGTACGTTGGTTGATCAATATTAATTGCGGTAACCATAAGGGAGTACGTTGATTGGTCAACACCTAAAAACTATTAATGGAAGGTTTATTTGAAATTTGAATTTTGGGAAGAGTGTGGATGTTATATTGCTTATCATCTTGAAAGATCAATTTCATTCTCTACAGGGCTTGAATCAAATTCATATATACAGGGCTACAAAAAGCTGAAATTTGTATAAGAGATGGATTTCATATCTTGATTGAATATATTGTGGTTGATTGATTTAGATTGATTGGTTTGATTGAATAATGTTTTGAGGATTGCTTGTTCACTTAAGCTTTTGCTGTGCATTTAAAAAAATAACAAGAGGTCAAGGAATTCATAAAAGGAATTAAAAGAAATTTTAATAATCCAATTCACCCCCCTCTTGGGACAACTCCTTACCTTTCATAACTGTCACTAATAGTATTATATTAGTCACAGTTTGTGTAAACCATCACTAATAGTCCATTATCAACGACAAATCTTTTGAACTGTCACTAATAAAATTTTTATTTAAAAAATATAAAAATAATTTATTTAATTATATTAGTGACGGTTCAATAACCCGTCACTAATATTATGTTATTAGTGACGGTTTATGTAAACTGTCGCTAATAGTCTATTATTAGCGATGGATTTAGTAAACTGTTCGTAATAGTGCTTTTTATTTAAAAAATATAAACACAATTTCTTTAACAATATTAGTTACGGTTTAAAAGAACCGTCATTAATAGTCTGTTATTAGTGATGATTTGTTAAAAATGTCACTAATAGTTTATTATTAGCGGCGAATTTATTAAACCGTCACTAATAGTCTTGTATTAGTCCCACCACTAATAATGCATTTATTGATTAGGAAAAAAAAGTAGATTAATTTATAGATAATCCAAACCTAAAAGTTAAGCCTTCCCACTAAGACAACGATGGCCAAGGAATCACCTCGATTGTCGTGCCAAACAAACATATATGCCTGCCCCATTAGTGTTCTAGGTCACCTAAGTGGCCAAGATGCACAAAAAATGAGAATCTAGAAGAGTTAAAGATAAAATACAACAAAAAAGAGCATGTCCTAGGTTTAATGGGACCAAAGCCCCTCACACATGATATTATATAGCTTTTCCCCCAATTAGGATGTCCCACTTTCATCATTTATGCGGAAGATTTTAATTTGTAGTTTCTTTGAAATAGACTTAATTTGTTTTGTTAATGTGCAAAGGCTTCATGGAAGCAATACTCATTTTTAACTTCTTCATTGAATCAGGTCTTGAAGGTCTTTTCTCACTTTTTCTAATAGAAGAAACCTAACTCTTTTAAATATGAAGGAAAGATCTATATGTCTAGCCATGTTCTGGGATTGTTCTTAACATAGTACTAGAAAAAAAATAAAAATAAAAGAGCTGTCATTGATAGTGAATATTGGTTGAAAAGATTCTTTAATTAATTTAAACCTTTTCAAGTTCATACCTTTTGGAAAGACATGTGTACAGACCAGGGTAGGTGTGGTGAAGTTCTGCAATGATTGGACTGATTTCTTAAATGCAATGGAGTTTGAAAGATCTTTTGAAGGTGTTCATCATGTACAGTAAAAGGAATAGGATGCACGAAAGAGAAACAACGCACTTTTTTTTTAAATGTCTATGCATATATAAGTGGGTTCCTCGTGAAGATGATTACAGTTTTGCAGGGATAGTAAGCTAAGAGGCTATCTTCGTAGTAGTGGACAGATAAAAAGAGTTGCCGATATTGTCCAACTAGTAAGCAAAACTTGAGATGACAAATGAGAATCTAGATGAGTTGAAGATAAAATACAGCGAGAAAAGCATGTCCTAGCAGGTTTAATGGGACCAGAGCCCTTACACATCATACTATATAGATTTTCCCCCCAATTAGGAAGTCCCACTTTCATTATCTGTGGAAGATTTTAATTTGTAGTTTCCTTGAGATAAACTGGTAGGCTCGCCAAGGCTTGGGTCCTTGACTACCAAAAATAATATTTATAAAACCTAAGTAATCCTAAGTTCTATAGGAAGTGGGGGAACTCGGGTGTCGATCCACTAGAACTTAAAGCATAGTTATCAAACCACTTCCAAATCAGTTTATTATAACCTTGTGTAAAAAGAAAAGTAAAAAGATGGTATTTTTCAATGAGTGTTCTAACAATCTACGGGAAAGCATATAAATGAAAGAAAGTAAATCTAACTTAACTCTACTCCGACAAAGTAGTGCTCAATCATGAATAAAGAAAGTAAATCTAACTTAACTCTACTCCAACAAAGTAGTGCTCAATCATGAATCAAACCTAGGATGTTGTGTGCATAATCTAAGTTTAGTCAATTACCGTATTAAGCTAATCGAGAATTGGCTAAACGGTCCATGGTGCCATTCGATTGCATAGGGTAGCAAGGGTGCACCAACCGTCCAGAGCATGGTCGAGAACCAGAGTATACTTTATCACAATGATCACGAGAACCTTTATAGGAGACCATAGCCTACTACGTTTACCTAACTAAAGCTTTAGAAGTGCTATCCTATCTCTAATATTTCATCACAACCAAATAATAAATGAAAGCAGTAAAGGAAAGCATGTTGGCTTTTTAAGTCTGATCCCTGGTTTTGATTATAACAAACCGCAAGTTACTTATGTGTGTATCTAGTAATTGAATAGGTTATAATTCAACACACACATAAAGGGACTGAGACTGGAAGCCAAAGATGTATAAAGCTCATATGATCAGGCATTTTCCATGAAGATTAAAGAGCAAAGAAGATAAAGAAGACTTTTGTTTTTAATTTGCATTGCATTTAAATTTGGTATGTAATAACTGCATCTCATGCATAATAAGTTTATGCTCAAAGGCCATAGTTTGACCATAGGGAAAATCAGAAGATCATAGATAGACTTCGGTTGACTGAAGGTCTTGGGTTTTTAGGCTTAATTAAAAAGCCTTAGTCAACTAATACCCTTTAACCAAATTGCCGCAAGCTTATTCACACAGGGTTGAAAAAGCACAGGGGCTAAATAAGACTTAAATGCACATTTTTGAATAGCCTCGGGCGACTAAACCTTGGCATTATAAATGCCTCGGTCGACCAAACCAACCTAAAGTCAAACTATTGACTATGTCTCAGGCGACCGAACTAATTTTGAATGTATTGCCCACGGTCGACCGACCAACAAATTGGGACTTCTTCACCTGCCCTAGGCAACCGTTCCTTTAGGTCAAAGATACCACAGTCGACCGAACTTCAAAGTTCAGCAGAACGAACTTCAAAGTTCGGCAGACTGAACCATTCATCGGGCAACCGAAACCATGAAGCCCTAAGGAAAATCACCTGGCTTAGCCAACCGAACCCTTTTCTTAACTGACCGAACATGTTCTTGAGCTTTAGATTATTGAGTCTGTTCGGATGACCGACCTTTGGCTTTAGGCGACCGAAACTCTCAGGTTGCCATATTTTTACCGTGGTTAACTAAGATTAAAATTAATTAAACTCTATTAATCTTTTTTCCAAAATGACCTCCATGTCCCTAACGGTTATATTTTTTTGTAAAATCTATATATACCCTTTCATTTGAAGTAATTAGAAAAAGATTAGCAATTAAATTAAGAAAAATTCTCTTTAAATTTTTTGTGCTTTTATTGCTTATATACTGAGATTTTTTCAAGCATATCTTCACACTCTCTTGTTTCTTCTTTGCAAAATCATCTTTGACAAGAGAGCATTTATTTCATCTTCTTCATTTGAAAATTCATTGCAAACTTGAAAAGTGATTATTCTTAATTCTTGTGGGCATATATATATATATATATATATATATATATATATATATATATATATATATTTCTTTACCTTATACTCTTTTATTTATCATTGTTAAAATTATTTTTAGAGAGTTAGCTGGAGTTGATCCCAGATTATTTCATTGATAAATATTATCTTGAGAAAACTCTTTTCATCTTGAGAATCTTTGCATCTTTGTTGTTCACAGGCTAGTTTTTGTGCTTATTGTAAAAATATTTTTGAAGAAGCTAATCTACACTATCTCCTAATTTCATTGCTGAAAATATTTTTGTGGTAAAGATAGTTAAAGTATAAATCTTTGAAATACGTTTTATTGACCTCCGTTTATTTAATTCAAAGATTTATCTTTACATTATCTCTCATATTACTTGATTGATATATTCCTTTGAGAGATTAAGTCCATAGATTTTAATCCCTATTGTGTACTATTGAAAATATATCTATTGAGATATTTGATTACGATGTTAGAAGTTCTGTGGATTATTTGTTGATTATAATATATTGAATCAAAGGTACTACTCTCACGTATATACATATTCATATACATATCTTTGAGAGTTGATACATAACTTGACCAATCTCACTTGAGCATAAATATTTATCATTTGTGAGTGCATTGGTTGTTGTATTATGTATAGTGGTACATATCTTCTTAGTGTAAGAAGCATCATTATTGTACACAAATATTGATATCTATTGTATTCCCGATGTATGGTCGGAAGAGGGAGACTAGCCCTGTGAATAGTCTTAAATTGCTATAACTCAGTTAGGAGAGCACTAGATTAGTTTAGACTTGATTAGGAGAACTAGGTGCACCAGCCTATAAGGTGTTGTAAATGATGTCGCTACACCCATAAGCAAGCAACTAGTGGAATCCTCTTACTTGTGAGCTTGAGGCGGGGACGTAAACAGTATTAGTCGAACCCCGATAACATATCTTGTGCATACTTTTTGATTTCCGCACTTTATTTACTGCGCATGTATGCTATCATTTATTGCTCTGATTGATTTATGTACTGAGTTTGCTTTATATGTTTAAATATCTTCTCAGTCGATTATTTGTGACATTGGGAAATACTTAGACAGACCCTAAGGTGTGTATTACTGCTGTTATTTAATTTGATCCAAGAGGAAAGGTTTTTAAATTTCCAATTCACCCCCCCTTGGGAATACACCAATTCCAACAATTGGTATCAAAGACTCGTTGCACTAGGCTTAAAAGTTTTTGTAAAAGATCGCAATGGCTCAATTTGGTGTACCCCCATTGAGTGAGGAACAGTCACCTTCAAGGCCTCCTATATTTTGTGGTGTCAATTACACCCATTAGAAAATTAGAATGAATTTTTTTTATAAAATCAAAATTCTGGAGGGCCTAGCAGGTGATTGTTAAAGAATTTTGTGTTCCTTAAAATTAAAATGAATTTTGTTTGATTAATTCATATGCAAGGATATGTTATACTATGCATTAGACTCTAATGTTTTTCTTGATCATGGCATGAAAGAGTGCACAGGAAATTTGGGATTAACTCAAAAAGAAATATGGAGAATCCCGGGACAATGAGACCGCCACTCTTGAAGTCTCAAGATTAGATGATTAGGATGTGATAAACCATGGGGTAATAGGATCAACAAACGAAGAGGTATATGATCCTAACTTTATCTCTATAGATGATTATTGTGCTGAATGTTGCTATACATCATTTGTTGAATCATATGTTGAAAATTATGATAATATTGCTTTTGATGCATGCATCGATTCGTATGACTGTTATAATGGAACATCTTATGATGAATCATGCACTAAATTCAATGATGAAAGCATGGCCTATAATGAAAAACTAGAAAATTCTTTAATGAAAATGCATAAATTTCTAGTTAGGATATCTAAGAAGGAAATGCTTTTGAAAAATGAAACTAAAAGGATGGAAAAGCAATTAGACAAATTAAAAGAGTATCATGTGATCCTTGAAAAGAAAAATATTGAAAAGATATTGAGAATTTTCTACTTAGAGGAAGAAATAGATGATTATTCTAAAATTATAATGAAAGGTGAAGATGAAAAAAATAATCATAACGAAACCTTCGTAGTTAAAAATAAAAATATTTTCAAAAAGGGTTCATATTCTATTTATCAAACCCACAGTAACGCCTCATTGAGCAAAAGCAAGATAAACAAGCTCAATCTTTCATGTATATACAAAACATGCTTATGTTGTAAAGGAAAAGGGCACGTTCGATATAATGTAAATTCAGAAGTGCCTGAGGCATAGATAAGGAAATGGCATGGGTAATCATGAAAGCAAAGTAGGAAGTGGTCTATGCTTAAAATGTCAAATCTCAGTATGTGCATTCATTATACACTGTCGTTATAAACTAAGATAATTAGAAAATCAGCCAATATGAAATCTCAAACAAAACATTCAATCTCAACTTAACATGAATATATATATATCATAATGATTGGATAAAATTTGAAAGAATTGGCTGTAGCATACTTGAATGAACTCGACTTCCAAATGGACATGGCATTCTTGCTTGGTAAATAATTCTAAATTCTTAGCTCATGCTTAATGATAAAACATTTTAAGTTAAGCAACTGTTGTCCATTGCACAGAGATGAGTTTTAGGGATCCATCCTATTCTATATATCTTTAACCCTAATCTCATTAATCAAAATCCAGTCATTACTCTATGTATAAGAACCAATGATAATAAATTTCATATCTACTAGTGCTAATTAACAAGACATTCCTCATAATCAAAATTTGAGGCAACCACTAAGGGATTCTGGTTTCACTGATTAATCAAAATGTTCCCTTTGAGCTTAAAATATAAAAATCCTTTGGTCTTGGTTCACCATCTTCTCCATAGGAACTCCTTGCCAACCCACAATCACATCTGGTAAAGTTCCATCCATTCATCGACTCATATCCTGACATAAATCATGATCATATCCAAACGATACTTGCCATCCTCCAAAGAGCATAGTCCTAAGAATTCATACTCCTAAATGCTCTTTGCTAAAATAGTCAAGACATAATCTTCTACTTGTTTATAATAAATAATGTCCTGCTTCTTTATGAATACTCTTCTGAAACTAATATAAATTTAAATTGATAAGAGTATTTGTCCAAATTCGCTTCACAATCTCTCAATTTTTCAAGTCAAATCCTTAAAACTTTGTATTCTTTTAGTTGAGTGAAATGGCTAATATGATTGCCATAGGTTTCAACATGTATGAACATGCAATATTTGGGAGACCTATGCACATGCAATTAAAGTTAAAGCCATCCAACGTTGGTGCCTCTCACACATATTGAGATTCATAAGAAAAGAGACAGACATAGACTTATCATCTTAACAAATATTCATTGTGACCTTTTGGCCCAAAAAGCCTAAAGCATTCATTGCCAATATTAAATCATTGAAAATCTTAAAGCACTTGGCTAAGAAAGTAAAGGATGAAAAGAAAATAAAAAGCATAAGATAATACAAAGTGATAGTGCATAACTCAGGGGGAGCACTTCTCCTTAAAAATTTAACTCTATCAAATGCTCCAATAATCATACTACATGTTTACATGCCTTTATTAACAGCATTGCAAATTACTATCTACAATGCATTAAATGATTAAATCTCATTAATGGATAGCTTATATTGTATGAACTAATATTTAACCTACCTGATTGCATGTTTGTATTAAATGCCTCCTACATGGTGGATGTAGTGATGTGAACTACATGCTGGTAGATATTTAGGTTCTTGCATTCTAAGATGATTATGATGAAATTAATGAAAAAAATATTTTTGAAAGGATGAGTGAAAACTAAAATATTAATTTTCATCATTGCATAATCATCAAACATTTAGGGAGCTAAGCTCCATTCTTGGAAAGAGCATAATAAACTCATATGCATCACTTCGTTTTTTTTTTTTTTTTTTTCTATTGAGCCTCTTCTGAAAAACCTTGAACATCATATCCAACTCTTAAAGTCTCATGATTCAATATGGATTGTTCTAGGTTATGATCACTATTTCATGCCTTAATATATTTTTTTTTTCAGATACATATGTGTTCTATAGGGAAGACTATACTAGTAGCATGTTAGAAGTGAACTTGTAAATATCCAGTATAGTTGTTCTAAAAATTCAAAATGATTGCTTGTACTACCTGATACTTAGTGAAATAAATCTTTAGCTAGTATAAGTAATTCATCTTACCCAAGCTAGTATTCAAATCTAAAGGGGAAGATTATATAAAATTCCATTTCACTTGCTCACCTTACCTTTAGCTTGGGAAAGAAGCCTACTGTGGCATGATGGTTTAAAGAAAAATGAATTTCCTTTTGCCCATAGTAATCCTTAATCCAATAAGCATCTAAGTTCAAATTCACATCGATAGGGGGAGCCTTTGAATTTACAATTTCCATCTTGTTTGGCTTACCAACATCTTAGCTTAGCTCTATGTTTTGAATTCATTATGACATGTGCTAAAATGTATTGGCCTTATTGAAAATCTTAAATTGAAATATATTGTTTAGCCACTATCATCTGTTTTGTCATATGATCCCTATTTTAACTTTTTCTGATATCTTTAGGATTGATATGGTTGTTTATTCTAGTTATGTTATGAATTGTGTTAAAACTCTAAACCAGAATAATGGTGCTTGCTTGAGCCTTGCATTAAAGTTTCTTTTTCAGCACGCACACCACCAGTCCTTCTTGATAATATCAAAAGGGGTATATATATTCTCTCTCTCTCTCTCTCTCTCTCTCTCTCTCTCACACACACACACACACACACACACACACACACAGACATAGATATATATATATATATATATATTCTTGGCAAGAAATGAATTTACATGAGACATATCATGTTTCTTGCTTGTGTGCTCAATTGCTATGCCTAAAATTTTTAAATCAAAAGAGGGATTTATATATTCAAAATGCTATATCAAAAAGGGGGAGAATTTTTTTAAAGCTTACATGTCTAACAAGGAAAGAGTTTTTCAAAAAGGGGGAGATCTCTTTGGCTAAGTCTATTTTAAATGAAAAAAAAAATATTCTTAGCTTAACCCTTTTTGCTGGTGCCAAAAGGGAGAGAATTTATATGAGAGCAAAAAGCTTGACCAAAAGGGGGATTTTGTTTAAGGTAAATGTTTTAATGGGGTAAATATTTGAGTTGCATGCATGTATGTGTTTGTGTTATAATGATAAAATTGAATGCATTATTCGAGATGTCTTTTTTTGAATATGCTTGATCTATATGGTTTAAACTTATGTTTTGCATATTCTCAGGGGTAGCCTTTCAGGCTATACCCATTTTGCTCTGATTTGTTTGTCATCTGTTGACTTTTTGAGTTCGATCCCTATTTTGATGTTGACAAAGCACATGTATCTCACATGTGCATCTAGTGTTTGAACAAGTCTATATCTTAACATGCACATGTGATAAAAGGGAATGGAAGCCAGAAGGAACTTAAAGAGCACATACTCCTGGTGTATTCCATGGGGAATATGAAGAGCAAAGAAGAAGACGTGTTCATCTTTATTTGTATTGCATTTAATCTTTGGGTCTGTAATAATCTAAATGGTCTGTAATAATGCTCTACATGCATGATAGGTATGAATGCTTAATGACCACAGATTGACCCATAAGAACCAATACCCTTAAGATAAATGTCACGGCTTATTCACACAAGGTTGAAAAATTTCAAGGGCCAAAATGGATTTAACAAGAAGGTCGACCGACACCAAATTTTTTGGGCTTAATTTAAAAGCCTAGACCTTAGATTGACCTTAGGTCTCCAAGAACTTCATGAAAAATCTCCTATAAACTCAAAAGTAATACCTATGTGAATAGGGGTGTCTTTCTAATCAAAATCAAGACCCTACTTAACTTTGAAATATCTTCGGGCAACCGATCCGAGGTTGTAATAAATGTCCCAATCGATTGAATTGGTAAAAAGTCAATTCTTTGACTTGGCTCGGGCGACCGACCTATATTTGAACTAATTTTCCACAGTCGACCGAACCTTAGTGATGTCTCTTTTTACCAACCTTGGCCGACCGAACCTCTTAGTCAAAATCACCTTAGGCAACCGAATAGCAAGAACTAGCAGACTGAATCCTAGACCAAGTGATCAAACCTATGAAGGTTTGGTTTTTTACCTTGGATCGACCGACAGGTCCTATTCTCAGCTAACCGAACCCAATATGAGCTGTGTCTATTTGGGCGACTAGCCCTATGAACCAAGCAACTGAACCTCTCGGGTTTATGAAAATTAACTATGGTAATTGGAGTTAAAAACATCTATTGTGCTTCATTCTTGAGAAATATTATTGAGATATTCAGTTTAGGGTTGTTAAGATTCTTTGATTAATCATATTGTGAATATATATTTTCTAGAATCAAAGATCTTACTTACTCACATATATACATATAGATACACATCTTGGTGTGAGCTAATATACTTGTTTAACCAAATATCACTTGAGCATTAATTCTCTATCATACTTAAGTGCATTGATCATATTGTGCTTATTTCTGGTACATATTTGCTTAGTTGAGAAGCATTTGAATTGTACGCAAATTTTATATTGTTGACCTGACAAGGCTTACAATTCTTATTTTGATGATAACAAATCAAGATAAGTTTGATATGGTTTTCAAGTTAAACTGTTTCAGGAAGCAGGCAAAGCACATGCATTTCAAAGCCAAAATAAAAGCTCATGATGGACATACTTTGAAGGATGAAAGTTGATTGAAAGCTCAAAGATGATATATGATCATGGAAACGCAAGGATTTACATGAAGATCAAATGATTAGATTTTTAAGGATGTCTCTATGTAAGTACTTCATGTAAATCTCAATATAAATTGAATTGAAGTTCTTAAAAATTAAAAGAAACTAAGAAAATACATTTTTGAAAGACCTTAAAATATGTTGTTAAGACAAAATGATAAAAGGTCTCAAAGGAAGAAAATTTTCAAAGTAAAAAAGGGAGGTTTTGAGAGCCAGGCGACTGCCCAACATAGGCAGTAGACTACAAAAAATAAAGGGAATTAAAATTGGGAGGCAGTAGGGTCCCAAACGACTGCCTGAACCCTAACAGGTGCCTAAGTGGTCAAGTCAAGCAATTGCCTACGTCTTGGCAGGTGACTACCACTTGAACAGATTTAAAAAAAAAAAAAAAAACTCAACGGGGAGATTTTTTAAATGGATTTCTTGGGCTCTACTCTTTTTGAAAACTTGATGTTTACTCCAAGTAAACTTGGGGGGCAAGGAATTATCTTTTGAACATCTATAAATAGCCCCAAATATAATGATTTTAGACATCAAGAAATTTTCTAGCAATCAAAGAACTCTCAAAGCTCTCAAACTCTCTTGTGCTCATCCTACATTCATTACTAAATTTCTGCTAATCCCAACTCCGAATTTAAGCTTTTAAAGTCTGAATCTTTCAATACACGGAGGATATATTCAGTGATCTAAATTCAATTGAGCTTCAATCTCTTTATATTGATTTACATTGAAGTATATTTGTATTGAAATTGTACTAACAAGCTCTGTTGTGAGAGTGTCTATTGTACACAAACCTTTCTCTACTTGTTTCTTGCTTATAGACAATTCAAGGCTGTTGGATCATTGTGCCAAGCGAGGGGATATCGTTTGGAGATGTGAGCTCTAGCCTAATTGAAGGAGTGTTGTAAACAATGTTGTTTCGCTCGGCAAAGGAACTGACATAATGAATCCTTTGGTGGTTTGCCAAAGGCGAAGACGTAGGCTGGGTATAAGCCGAACCTCGTAAAATCTTGTGTTCCTCTCTCTGTTCCCTACT
Source organism: Malania oleifera (assembly GCF_029873635.1). Lineage (NCBI taxonomy): Eukaryota > Viridiplantae > Streptophyta > Magnoliopsida > Santalales > Ximeniaceae > Malania > Malania oleifera. The sequence continues at coordinate 55,872,804 of NC_080422.1, read as the reverse complement.
CTTTACTTTTTAGTACACTTTATAAACTACGTGGATGCTTTATAATTTCTAAATGCTTGAGTGTTTGGTTGTTAAATAGGCTAGAAGATAATTTGTTTTGGTTTGATCAGCATTGATTGCAGAAACCGAAAAGGGACTATGTTGGTTGATCATCCTAAACTTAATAAACTGAAAGTTTATTTAAAAGTTGAACATTGGGAAAAAATGTGATTGTGAATTTTAACACAGGGCTTATACAAATCCAACAAGCATTGCATATTACTACAGGGCTATTATTACAAGAATCAAGTGCTTGGTTATTTCTTTTAATTGTGGTTGATTTGGATTGAATGTTTTACACGTATTTTGTGATTGTGTTTGGGTTGTGTTCATTGTTATAATTCAAAAGCATATAAAAAGAACATAAATCTTTTAAAAACCCAACTCACCCCCCTTCTTGGGAATTATATCCTATTTCCATATATTCATTGTTGTATTTCAGGCGTGGCCTGAGGGGGTGTTGTATTCCTTTTAGGTTGACAGGCGCTTGCCTCCTCATGGCACGCGACTGCCTCGTGGCGGGTAAGGGTTTAAAACCCTATTATGTCTCATTCTAATAGCCCTCAGGTGCCTTCCACTTCTCCTCTCACTCTAAATCCTCTCATTTCTACTATTGTTCAAACCCATTTCTCCACCAAATCAGTCCAAAATCAGGATCCAAACCCAAAACCTACATCACTCTCACTAAATTCATAGGGTTTCTCAAACTCCAAACTCAAAACAAACATGTCATGAAAAAAATCGATTGCTAACTAGGGTGCTTCCTTCTCCACACACATTAACAACGATAAAGTAGAAAAATGGTTAATAACTCCTCAAGCCAAAATTCTCTATAGAAATCAAATCGCTTCGTTAGAACCAATCGTAGGCAAAGTACTCAATGTTGCATTTTTCAATTCTGATTTTCCTAAAATCTTAGAGCTTTTTAAAGAAATTGGATGAGAAAGATTTATCACATATCAAACCAAAGGGTATTATCCAAACTTCGTAAGGATCTTTTATGCAAACATGGAAAAACAAGACGATGGGTTAAAAACAAATCTCCCAGGGCAAAATATTAACCTCACTCCCATATCCTTAGGAAAAATCATTCATGTTAAACTGGGAGATTTCAAAGTTCAAATTGTTGAAAAATAATGGATAATGGCCCAAGGATTCACCCTAGAGGCGTTTCTACCTCTTGTAATGACTGATACACCCACTTATTTTGGAAATCCATCCATCTACAAATGGCTCAATCTTCAAGCTATAATTTTGCATAAACTTATTACGTATAATATCCTACCATGATCTGGTTCACATGATCATGTTTCCTTTCTAGATTGATTCATCATGTGGTGTATTTTGAAAGGGAAAAAATTGGATCTTCCTAGTCTTCTCATCAAATGGATTAATATGAAAGTTGATGCCCCTCAAATTATTCTACCATATGCTGGGGTATTGAATAAGGTGTTTGAAAATTTTAACATCCTCACACCATCTTTCAAATTTATTCGAAAAACCCATTATGACATATTCTCTGATACAATTCTTAAGTGCATGGGTTATAAGAAAACCACTCAAGGATGGTTTCACAAGGGTCATCGACACCCTACATCTGCGCCTCCTCCTCAGCCTTCTATGCCAACTACTTCAGCATAGCCAGACCCAAATACTCCCTCTTGGTTTCTACCATTTTACACTCACTATATGAAATTCAGTGATGGGATGCAATCTGGTCTTGGTACACTTCAGAAGAAGGTATCCACAGAGGAAACTCATTGCTCCACTCTTACTCAGCGAGTTGATAAAATTGAAAAGCATTTGGTTAGCTCTTCTAAAGGAGTGGCACCGATGGATATTAGCTCCATTCCATCTAGTGATGATGAAAATCAGATTACAAAATGCTTCAAATTAACTCAAGTGCAATAAACACCCTATATTGTGCACTTGATGCAAATGAATTCAATAGAGTAATGACGTGTAAAATAGCTAAAGAAATTTGAGATAAATAAGAAGTAACCTATGAAGGCACAGTAGATGTTAGGGATAGTAGAATTGATATATTAACTAGTGAATATGAAGCTTTTAGGATGAATTCCAATGAAACTATAACAAGCATGTACACTAGGTTCACACAAATCATAAACTCACTAAGTGCCTTAGGAAAACCCATGAGATGATTCGCGAAATTCTTAGAGCATTCTTATGGCTTGCGATTTAGTTACAGGAGAAAATGTTTCCTCAAAATCTATGTCTTCCTCCTGGTTGTATCCTTGAGCTACTAGTCTAGCTTTGTTTCTCACTACTATTCCATTTTCATCCTTCTTGTTCTTATATATCCATTTTGTTCCAATGATAGTATGATTATCAGGTCTAGAAACTAATGTCTAGACTTTATTTCTCTCAAATTAATTTAATTCCTTTTGCATAGATTTTACCCATGATTCATGCTCAATTTCCTTATGCACATTCTTAGGCTCTTCTTGTGATAAGAATGCAAAGTAATAACCATATTTCTATGTGAAGATCATGTCGCTATTCCACGTGATGGTTCACCTATGATTTGATCAATGGGGTGATTCCTTACATATTTCCATTCCCTAGGTAGCTCATTAACCTCTCTTTATACTTGATTATATTTAAAAGATGTTTCCTTAACTTCAACGTTCTTATCTGAGTTATTTTCAAAAGATAGTTTTTCTAATCCCTTACTTATCTCAATTTCATCCTCATCAGCTTTTTTGGAGAAGGGATTTGACTCATCAAACACTACATGGATGGATTCAATTACAGTCAACGTTCTTTTGTTATATACCCTGTAGGCTTTACTATCTAATGCATAACCTAGAAAGATACCCTCATCTGATGGGCATAAATTTTCCTAAGTGTTCATTATCTCTAAGAATAAAACATTTGCAGTCAAAGACATGAAAATATGAAATATTTCGTCTATGGCCATTCCACAATTCGTAAGATGTTTTATTTAGAGTGGGCCTAATCAGAACTCTATTCAATAGATACCGGGCAGTATTCACTGCCTCAGCCCAAAAATACTTGGGAAATTTATGTTCGTTTAGCATAATTCTAGCCATTTCTTGTAAAGATATATTCTTTCTCTCAACTACCCCATTTGGTTGTGGATTCCTAGGTGCTGAGAAGTTATGAGATATCCCAAGTGAGTCACAGTATTATTCCACACCTTTGTTTTGAAATTCTCTACCCCTATCACTTTGTATGTGTGTGATCATTAGCCTTTTTCATTCCGAATTCTTCTGCACAATTTAATAAAATTTTCACATGCTTCATCTTTACGTGCAAGAAACAGTACCCATGTGAATCTAGAATAGTCATCAACAATGACGAATGCATATAATTTACCACCTAGATTTTGAGTTGGATTAGCACTGAACAAGTCTAAGTGCAACGTTTGAAGTGGCCTAGTGGTGGAGATAGCTTTCTTCTTCTTAAAGCTAGATTTTACTTGTTTCCCTAGTTTACATGCATCACATATCTTATCTTTCACAAATTTTGTCTTAGGAAATCCTTTAACTAATTTCTCTTTAGCTAGTTTCGATAATAAGTCCACGTTTGCATGTCCTAATCTCCAATGCCAAAGCCAAATAGCTTCATTTATAGCAGAAAAGCAAGTTACATGTTGAGAAGCAAGATTATCAAAGCTAGTGGTGTAGACATTTTCATGACGATCATCAATAAACAATATTTTGTTTTCAGATTTATTCTCTACAAAGCATTTGTCATGTGCAAATGAAACTCTATAAGCTTTATCACACAATTAACTTAATACTTAAAAAGTTAAGTTTTAAACCATATACTAATAACACATTATCAATAACAAGGGAAGGTTCCTTACCAACTCCAATGATTCTACCTTTTGTGTTATCGCCGAAGGTGACAAATCCTCCATCCTTAGGTGTGATGGATGCGGATTTTGATTTATCTCCAGTCAGATGTCGAGAACATTCACTATCCATATGCCATATATCCTTTGAAGAGGATGATCTCAAGCACACCTGCAATGGACATTCAAATTTTATGTGGCATAACCTTTTACATTTAAAACATGTAGTATATCTATAAGACTTTAGTTGGAACATAAAATTTTGATTCTCTCACAAAGTATCCCATGAAAGGATATTTCTTTTTTAGGTTTTCTTTTCCATTAAAATGAAGACCATCCTTATCTAGGGAAATTCTTTGAGCTCCAAGAAGTCTTTAAAATTTATTTTGACCCTCTGTGAATTTATAAATAATTTTAAATTTATCATCCAATTTTTTTTCTAACTCCTCAATTTTCAAATCCTTGTCTATTATTTAAGATGCATGAGATTTATTTTTGTCTTTCCAACAACTTTGAAAATTCCTTTAATTTTAATTTCAAATCAGAATTTTTCTTAGTCATTTTCCCAAGCATTTTAAGAGTATATAGAAATTCCTATTGCAATTCATCATATGAAATCAAGCTATCATTATCATCATCAGAATCACTAGAACAATATGATGAAGCTGAGCAAAATGAGTGTACCTCATGATCTTCCTAAGCCATTAGACACAGATTTGCAATATGGTCATCGCTAGATTCATAGTCTGAACTGCTAGTGCTGTGAGTGTCCCAACCAACTATTAATGCCTTCTTCTTCTTTTTGGATGCTTTCTTCAACTGGGGACAATCTGGCATGATGTGCCCAACTTCTCTGTAATTATAGCACATAAGAGGATCATCCTTTTGCTTCCTTCTGCTGAGCTCTCCCTTTCCTATTTTTGATTCTCAGAATTTTCTAGTATACTTTTTGTTCTTTTTTAGGAACTTTCCAAACTTCTTAGTTAGAAAAGCCATATTATCTTCTGATTCTAAACAACTTTCTTCATTGGAATTTCTTGAGGATACTTTGAGAGCTATTACTTTCTTAGTTTTATTCTACTTACTCAGTCTTTCATTTATTGTCATCTAATTTGTGATAAGCGACTCGATCAACTTAGCTAGTGTCATTGCTTTAAAGTTCCGTCATCTGCTATGGCTATAGCCTTTGCCTCTGAGACTGGTGGTAATCCCCTAAGAATTTTCCTGATCATTTCATAAGTGGAGTAAGTTTTACCAAGAGCATGCAATGAATTCGTGATGTGAGTGAACCCGATGCACATGGATTGGATTAATTCACTAGAAGACATTTAAAAAGCTTCATATTCACTTGTTAGCATATCTATTCTACTGCCTTTTACATCTTTAGTGCCTTCATATGTGACTTCTAATTTATCCCATATTTCCTTAGCAATTGTATATTCCATGACCCTATTAAATTCATTTACATCTAAAGCAAAATATAATAGATTCATTGCAGCAGCATTTATTTGAAGAGCTTTCATGTCCTCATTTTTGCATTCATCTTTAGTCTTAGGTATATTCTCTTTCTCTACAATTTTCATGGGAATATGATTTCCATTAGAAAAAACTTTCCATAATTTCTAATTAGCATTTTGAAGAAAGATTCTCATTCTTTGTTTCTAGTATGTGTAGTTAACACCACAAAAGATAGGTGGTCATGTGAATGAGTGTCCCTCACTGAATGGGGTTTCACCGATGTATGCCATTGTGATCTTCTACAAAAAAGTGTTTAAGTCTAGTGTAACCTCGCTCTGATACCAAATGTTAATTTAAGAGTAATCACAAATAGGGGGCGTGAATTAGGTATCTTAAAATCTAGGTCACTCAAGTCCTAATTTTGAAAACTTACAACCATACACGTACAAGCTAGATTACAAAAAATTTAGTATTTCCCAACTTATCAATTTAATGTGTGACTTAATTAAACAAACTAAATTTCCAAATTACTTAAATACACCTCAAATAGATAAATAAGTGCAGGAAGAAATTAAAAAAGTTGAAGGAAAGAGAGATGCAAACTCATATTTTTATGAGATTCGGCCTACCTCAGCCTATGTCCTCACCTTGAGCAAAATGCTCAAGGATTACACTAAACCCGCTCATTAAACTAAAATGGAGCTTCCCTTTATAGTATGCTACTTACAAAAGGAGTAGCTTCCTCCTCACCCCAATTCACAACCCGAACCGTCAATACCATAAGATGATTACAAATTTCTACAAACTCAAATGCTTCTTAACAAGCTAATGAGTACAACTAAAATCCTAGTACATACTCAGATGATATAACTTGAAGCCCAGTTAAGTGTATGTAATATGTTCAATGAAATATTTTGCAATAAATGATGAATGATCATTGTAAAAAGATATGTATGACAGATATGCTCCAAAGATCTAATCAAATGTATGATCTTTATAAAATTATTTGAACGTCAATTTTGCTTCAACTATCTAATCAAATATCTGATCTTTATTAAAATATTTTAACAACGAGTTTGCTTCAAAGATTTAAATCAAATATATTTTGCAATAATAAACCTTAGATGAAATCTTTGAATAAATAATAGAAGTGGTAGCTTTCGAAGATTCAAAGCTTTAGCAAACCCTTTTCTCAAAGAAAATCTTCTAGCAATATGTATATATGAAAAACTCAAGTTCTTGCTCTCAAAGAATATTTAACAATAAGTTTGTGTGAGAAGATAAATGGTTTGAGGATAAAGATTAAATATCAAAATATGATACTTTGTTTACGAAACCTCAAAGACACGATTTTGCTTGCAAAAATATGAGTGAATGCCCTTTGATCGTGAGAGTAATGAACGCCCAAAAACCTGAATGTAATAGCGCGAAGGCAAGAGGTTCAAACGTTTCTAAAGTAGTTTTCTTCTTTGTTTTCTTCTTGTTCAGCTATCTAAAACTAGGGTTTTAGGTTAAAATATATAAGCATGGTTGGTAGATTGGTGCATCTTGACCATTGGATCAATCAAGATATATTTTAGTTAAGAAAATTATGCCCGTTGCGTGCTGGAACGTCAGTTTGCTTGACAAACTCGTTAACGAGTGTTCAACACTTATTCATCAATGAGAACATGGGAAATTTTTGAGCTTTTAGTATTTTCTCATTGACAAGAGCAAAGCATTTGTCACTGAGTGGCCTTTATGAATTTGTCGACGATGCCAAGAGGTTCGTCGACGAGGCCTCTATTTTTCAGAATTATTTGCCTTTAAAATGTCCATCCAACCTAGAACTAATGTAAATAGATTTTTCATGAAATGCATGAGTCCTAAGGTCAGTCTAGGTTCTTTTGAGTTTCCAACTACATCATATGAGATACGTAAATACAAGTAATACTAAATACCCATTACAATTAAAAACTTGAAGCTTTTTCATCCTTTTGCTTTTCTAATTCCATGGTGTGTGCCAGGTTGTATACGCTTTAAGTTCCTTATGACTTCCATGACATTATTATCTTCCATGCATGCTAATTAATGATCCTTTTCACAATCTCAATGCACCAGTAAGATACTAGGTGATTTCTCACTATCAAAACGAGATTAGACTTACAGAGTCAACAATCTCCCCCTTTTTGATGATGAAAAATACATGAGCAAAAATAGGTTAAGTCTAATAATATGGCAATGTAATCCATAAAATATTACGAAAAAAAAATTTTACTCTAATAAATATCAATCAAAAAGGTATACAAAAACATACAAAGATAAATATTTCTCCCCTTTGTTAAAAGAAAATTTATCTCCCCCCCCCCCTGTGTTAAACAATTTATCTCTCCCCTTTTCTAAAGATATAGCTGTTTTGTGATATCAAATTTCATATTTAACATAACAGCATTTCAATCGACATTGATATAGGTAAAATATTTAACATGCAATAGTCATTTCCAAATTTTAATTTAAATTGCTCCCCCTCAGTTATGTATTCTAATATATCTATAGGCAACTTCTCTACTATTCATTAGGCCTAATTCACGTCTAATTTGGATAAACCTATCCTTCAAAAGTGGTTTCGTGAATATATCTACCCATTGTTCATCTGTGCACACAAACTTAAGTGCCACATCCCCTTTTTGCACATGGTCACATAGAAAGTGATGTCTAATTTCTATGTTCTTAGTTCATAAATGTGATATGGGGTTTTTTGAAATGTTTATTGTGCTTGTATTGTCACACTTTGTAGGAAAAGATTCATAGTGCAATCCATAGTCCATTAGTTGTTGCCTAATGTATAGTTCTTGAGCACAACAACTTCCAACGGCTATGTATTCAGCCTCGGCGTTGGATAATGCAACTGAATTTTGTTTCTTGGAAAACCAAGAAACTAATTATTGTCCTAAAAAGTGACAAGTGGCGCTCGTTCTTTTTTTATCCACTTTACTACAAGCATAGTTAGCATCAAAATAACTAACAATCTTAAGAGAAGTGCACTTAGGATACCATAATCCAAGTTCAACAGTTCCAACTAGGCATCTAAGTATTCTTTTAACTACTAATAGATGTGACTCTTTAGGTGCAGCCTAAAATCTTGTGCACAAGCATATGCTAAACATAATATCGGGCCTGCTAGCAGTCAGGTAGAATAGGCAACCAATCATTCCATAGTAGAGCTTAACATTCACTGGTATACTTGGCTCATCTTTATCAAATTTTGTGGAAGAATTCATAGGTGTTCCTAAAATTTTACCATCTTCCATATTAAACTTTTTGAGCAAGTCTCTAATGTATTTTGATTGGTTTATAAAAATCTCATGCTTTGCCTGTTTGATATGAAGTCCTAGAAAGAAATTAAGTTCACCCGCCATGCTCATTTCAAATTCACTTTGGGTGCAGATGGAAAACTCATTACACAACTCTTTGTTTGTCACTCCAAAAATGATATCATCTATGTATATTTGTACTGGGTGCAAATTATCATTTTTAGTCTTTATAAAAAGTTTTGTGTCAATCTTCCCTCTAGAAAATCCATTATCTAGGAGAAAACCACTAAACTGTTCATACCAAGCTCTAGGATCTTACTTTAATCCATACAAGGCTTTAGTCAATTTATCGACATGCTTTGGAATTTTGTGTTTTTCAAATCCTAGGGGTTGTTCAACATAAACTTTCTCATTAATATAGTCATTTAAAAATGTGCTTTTGACATCCATTTGATATAATTTAAAATTCTTAAAAGTAGCATATGCTAGCAACATTCTTATGGCTTCCAATTTAGCTACAAGAGCAAATGTTTCCTCAAAATCTATGTCTTCCTCCTAGTTGTATCCTTGAGCTACTAGTTTAGCTTTGTTTCTCACTACTATTCCATTTTCATCTTTCTTGTTCTTATATATCCATTTTGTTCCAATGATTGTATGAGTATCAGGTTTAGAAACTAATGTCCAGACTTTATTTCTCTTAAAATGATTTAATTCCTCTTGCATAGATATTACCCATGATTCATCCTCAATTGCCTTACCCGCATTCTAAGGCTCTTGTTGTGATAAGAATGCAAAGTGACTAACCATATTTATAAGTGAAGATCGTGTAGCTACTCCACGTGATGGTTCACCTATGATTAACCTCTCTTTCTACTTGATTATCTTCTACGTGATGGTTCATTAACCTCTCTTTCTACTTGATTATCTTCAGAAGATGTTTCCTTAACTTCAACGTTCATATCTGAGCTATTTTCAATAGATAGTTTTTCTAATCCCTTACTTATCTCAATTTTATCCTCGTCAACCTTTTTGAGGAAGGGATTAGACACATCAAACACTACATGGATGGATTCAATTACACTCAATGTTCTTTTTTTATATACCATGTAGGCTTTACTATCTAATGCATAACCTAGAAAGATACCCTCATCCGATTTGGCATCAAATTATCCTAGGTGTTCATTATCTCTAACAATAAAACATTTGTAGCCAAAGACATGAAAATATGAAATATTTGGTCTATGACCATTCCACAATTCGTAGGGAGTTTTATTTAGAGTAGGTCTAATCAGAACTCTATTCAATACATATCAGACGATATTCACTGCCTTAGCCCAAAAATACTTAAGAAATTTATATTCGTTAAGCATAGTTCTAGCCATTTCTTGTAAAGATCTATTCTTTCTCTAAAGTACCTCGCTTGGTTGTAGAGTCCTAGGTGCTGAGAAGTTATGAGATATTCCTAGTGAGTCACAGTATTCTTCCATAACTTTGTTTTGAAATTCTCTACCCCTATCACTTCGTATGTGTGTGATCGTAAAGCCTTTTTCATTCTGAATTATTCTACACAATTTAATAAAATTTTCACATGCTTCATCTTTATGTGCAAGAAAAAGTACCCATATGAATCTATAATAGTCGTCAACAATGACGAATGCATATAATTTGTCACCTAGATTTTGAGTTGGATTAGGACCAAATAATTGTAAGTGCAACATTTGAGGTGGCCTAGGCGTGGAGATAGCTTTCTTCTTCTTACAGCTAGATTTTACTTGTTTCCCTAGTTGACATTCATCGCATATCTTATCTTTCACAAATTTTGTTTTAGGAAATCTTTTAACTAATTCTTTTTTAGCTAGTTTGGATAATAAGTCAATGTTTGCATGTCATAATCTCCTATGCCAAAGCCAAATAGCTTCATTTATAGCAGAAAAGCAAGTTACATATTGAGAAGCAAGATTACAAAGCTAGTGGTGTAGACATTTTCATGATGATCATCAGTAAACAATATTTTGTTTTCAGATTTATTCTCTATAGTGCATTTGTCATGTTCAAATGAAACTTTATAACTTTTACCACACAATTGACTTATACTTAATAGGTTATGTTTTAAACAATCTACTAATAACACATTATCAATCACAAGGGAAGGTTCCTTACCATCCTTACCAACTCCAATGATTCTACATTTTGCGTTGTTACCAAAGGTGACAAATCCTCCATCCTAAGGTGTGATGGATGCGAATTTTGCTTTATCTCCGGTCATATATCGAGAACATCCACTATCCATATACCATCTATACTTTGAAGAGGATGATCTCAAGCACACCTGCAATGGACATTCAATTGACTAATTTTGGTACCCGTATTTTCTTGGGTCCATGTGGGTTAGTGCTAGACTCTCCTTTGACTTTCTACACTTTTTTAATTTTAACGTCTTTGTTCTTATAAAGACATTCAAATTTTATGTGACCTAGCCTTTTACATTTAAAACATGTAGTATATCTATAATATTTTAGTTAGAACATAATATTTTGATTCTCTCACAAAGTATCCCATGAAAGGATGTTTCTTTTTGAGGTTTTCTTTTCCATTAAAACCAAGATTTTCCTTATCGAGGGAATTTCTTTGAGCTCTTAGAAGTCTTTCAAGATTATTTTGATCCTCTGTGAATTTATAAACAATTTTATATTTATGTTCCAAATTTCTTTCTAACTCCTCCATTTTCAAATCATTGTCTTTTATTTAAGATGCATGAGACTCAGTTTGTCTTTCCAACAACTTTGAAAATTCCTTTAATTTTAATTTCAAATCAAAATTTTTCTTAGTCATTTTCCCAAGCATTTAAAAGGATGCAGATATTCCTGTTGCAATTCATCATATGAAATCATGGTATCATCATCATCAGAATCACTAGAATAATATGATGAAGCTGAACAAAATGATTGTACCTCATGGTCTTTGTGAGCCATCAGACATAGATTTGCAATATGGTCGTCTCTATTTTCAGAGTTTGAACTGCTAGTGTTGTGAGTGTCCCAACCGACCTTTAGTGTCTTCTTCTTCTTTTTGGACGCTTTCTTCAACTTAGGACAATCCGGCTTGATGTGCCCAACTTCTCTATAGTTATAGCACGTAGGAGGATCATCCTTTTGCTTCCTTTTGCTTGGCTCCTCCTTTTCTATTTTTGATTTTTGGAATTTTTTGGTATAATTCCTGTTCTTTTTCAAGAGCTTTCCAAACTTCTTAGTATCATATCTTCTGATTTTGAACAGCTTTCTTCATTGGAATTGCTTGAGGATGCTTTGAGGGCTGTTACTTTCTTAGTTTTATTCTGCTCACTTAGTCTTTCATTTAATTCTAGCTTATATGTGATAAGCAACCTGATCCACTCATCTAGTGTCATTGCTTTCAAGTTCTGTCCTTCTGCTACGGTGTTGACTCTATGAGTTTGATCTCATTTTGATTATGACAAAACTAATGTTTCTCACCAGTGCATTGAGCTTCTTGAACAAGTTCCTCCTTAGCATGCACTGATGGTAGGAACTCAAGGAGGTTATACGGACTGCAAAGATCATGCTTCATATATATGGCATCTGAAGAAGTGAAAGAATAAAGACCTATTTGATATTGTATTTGGATTCATTTTTTTCTTAGACTATAATATAATATGGTCTATAATAACTGCATCACATGCATGATAGGACTAAATGCTCAAGATCATAGATTGACCTTTGGGATCACCTTTCGATCGACCGACACTAGATTTTGCTTTGTACTTGGTTTAATTTCCTTGCTGAATATACTGCATATCTAGTTGATACGTTATTGTTTTTGGTTAAGAGATACTGAAATTGCTTTGCATGTGCTAAAAATTAATAGATATATCATCCCTGCAATTTCATACATATTTAAACTGCCCCTAGGTTGTGTAATACTATTGCTGGATTAGTTGAACCTAGGAAGAATTTTTTTAAATCTTCATTTCACCCCCTTCTTAGGATTGCACTAAAGTCAACAATTAGTATCAGAGCATTGTTACCAAGACTTAAACATTAATTTGTAAAAAGATCATGATGGCTCGTGTTGGTGCATCCCCATCTTGTGAGGGAAGGTTATCTACGAACCCTCCAATGTCTTGTGGTGAAAATTTTTCCGAATGGAAATTTAGAATGAATATATTTGTTAAAGCTTTGAATTGGAGGTTCCGGAAAGTTATTACCCAAGGAAATAGTGTACCAATGAAAATCATTGATTGTGTTGAAGTTCCCAAATCTGAAAATGAGTTAAATGATAATGACATGAACATAATGCAAATAAATTTTCATGCCATGAACACTTTGTTGCACAATTTAGATTCTAACATTTTGCATCAAGTTATGGCATGTCATAGTGTTAAAGAGATATGGGAGGAACTCGAAAAGAGATATAGAGTAACTAAGCAAGAAAAGGCTATCACTCTGTGTGACTCAAACTTAAAAGATCTTGAAGGAGAAAATCAGTGCTTTATTGCTTTAACCGACAAAGAGGTAAATTTGTCTCCTTCTACTTTATCAAATAATCCTTGTAATGATTCATGTGATAATTCTAGTGATGCATCTGATATTGAATCATGTGATAGTTCTGGTAGTGAAAGCATGCCTACTTATAAGGAATTGCAAATCGAATATGTGAGAATTCATAAGTCACTTGTCAGAACTAACAAGCGCTATACTGTGTTGAAAAACAAGAATAAGGCATTGTTGAAAGAACTTGAATGAAAAATTCTTATTGAAAGGGAAAATTATTTCAAAATGAAAAATTTAGTAAACAAGAATGAAAAATTGGAAAAAGAGTTGCAAGGTGTTTGCAAAGTCTTGAAAGATTCAAAAACTCAAGGCCTAGAAAGAAAAATTGAGGACCAAGCCAAAATCATTCATACATTTACTAGGGGCAAAGAAAACATAGACAAGCTTCTAGGCTCACAAAAGATGACCTTAGATAAAGAAGGTATAGGTTATAATGGGAATGAAAATAAGAAAAGAAAGAACCTATACATGGGATACTTGGTAAGAGCATCAAAACACAATGCTAGTGCCTTCCCCAGTCCATATACTCACACCACATGCGTCTTGTGTAAAAAAAGGGGCACATAAAATTTGATTGCTCATTTAAAAGGAAAGGTGTAAAATGCAAATAGGTTTGGAGAGTCAAAGTACCACCTAGTCCTAACCCATCAAGACTCAATGATAGAAAAATGGTATGGGTTGTAAAGAAAGGAAACTCATTAGAACTTAAAGAGGAACAAATTCCAATTGGAGTTACATAAATTCTTTTCTTAGGTTCTAGGCTTTTGGGGGGAGTGATGTCTATTGGCCTACGAAGTGGTTTGTCCCTAAAATGTCAAATCTTAGCATTTTCATTCCACCTTTGGTATACTAAGATCATTTGAGAATCAAGCCAATCTGCAAATCCAAGTATATAACCAATCTGAACTTAATGCATATATTCGTTGGTTAAAATATGAAATCATTGGCTATAGCTTAATTAAAATCCACTTCCAAATGGATAAAAGAAACCTTGCTTAGTATTAAATTCTTAATGCTTAATCCATGCTTGAATGTACAAATCTTATGTTAAAAACACTCAATCCATTGTGTAAGACTGAGCTGTAGGAAATGAATCATATTTTAACCATCATCTAATCCTAAACTCATCTTGGAGCCTTAAAAGCCTAATAAAATTTTTGTCATCTCTCTAGGTTTATGTACTATTGATCATAACTCCTTATTCATTTAATACTTATTAATAGACATCCCTCTTGAAATCAAAACTAGAGGCATTTATTAAAGAATTCAAGTTTTATTGTCAAATCAAGATATTTTCTTTGAACTTTAAACATAAAAATCCTCTAATTTTAGTTCATCTCCTCCATAGGAAATCTTTACCATACCACGATCACATCAGGTAAAGATCCATCCTCTTATTGGTTCATATCCTTGCTCCAAAATTGTGATCATATCTAAAGGATACATTCCAATCACCAAAGAGTGTCGGTTACTAGTTATTCATATCCTCCACAATGCTCTTTACCATAATAAGTTAGGACATACTCTTTATAATGCTTATCTTGTACAATGTCTTGCTACTACCAAAATACTCTTCCAAACATAATAGAGATTAAAAATTTAAGAGTATTTATTTTAATTCGCATCACTTGCTCTCAAATTTTATATAAAATCATTTAGAGTTTCATCCTCAAGAATTAAGTTGAATGGCTAAAGTGGTTGCACTAGGTTTCAAATCTAGATGATGGAATGAAAATTCAAAGAGACCTATGCACATGCAATTAAAGTCAAAGCCATCCAACCTTGTGCCTCTCACACATATTGATATTCATAAGAAAAGAGGCAGAAATAGGCTTATCACACTTAAACGAATATACATTGTGATTTTTTGGTCCATTAAAGCTGAAAGCATTTAAAGCCAAGATATAATCATTGACAAATTAAAACACTTGGCTAAAGAACTTGAATAATAAGAAAAGGCATAAAATGATTAAGTGCATAACACAGGGGGAGCATCTTTCTTTGATTGTTATATTAACTAAAATGCTCTCATAATCATACTACATGTTTATATGCCTTTATGAATGGCGCTGAAAATTATTGTCCATAATATACTTATTAGTTAAATATATTTGATGGATGGTTTATTTTTTATATAATTGTTGATTGCTATCATTGCTTGCGTAGTCTAGAATGCCTCCTACATGGCGGATGTAGTCGATGTGAATTGCATGCTAGCAGTGGTTTATAGGTTCTTGCATGCTTAAACTGAATTATAAATTACTTGTTTGAACCTATTAGGTACAGGTTTTATGGGAAAATGTTTGATTTACAGAAAGCATGTTGCTGAAATTTTGACAGGAATTTTCCCAAAATAAAACTTTGTGCTAAGGATGATTATGATAAAATCAATGTTAAAATATTTTTGAAAGGATGAGTGAAAACTAATCAAAAATTAAATTTCATCCTTGCATAATCATCGAGAACATTTAGAGGAGCTAAGCTCCATCCCTAGAGAAAGAGCATAAAAGAACTTATATGATTTTTTTGGATAATTATACTGGTTGAAATTTTTTTTTTTAATGTTTTAATCAATATCCAGTATAGTTCATAAAAGACTTATACTACTAGGCATAATGAAATGAATCTTGATTTGTTTAAGCAACTCATTTTAACTAGGTCATATCTTTAAATTGTTAGGGGGAGCAACTCAACTTAAAATTCTCCGGCTCTGAAATTCCTTGACAATTCTAGCACTTTCATTCATGTTCTTAATGTATATATTGAGATGTTTACTTCATATTGATCATGGATATTGGATGTATTTGAATCATGGCATGCACTATTTTGGACTATACTGAATATCTTGCATGCATTGATGATGAGCTCTTGTAATCATTTAGGTCTTTGATTTATTTTTGGGAATTGCTCTATTTTCAAACGGCATGCTGCTGAAATTTCAAAAAATTTTCCAAAATTGAATCTTATATCTAAATGTCTTGTGTTTACTTTCCTACCTTAGCCCCTTCTTGTTGATATCAAAAGGGGGGATAAGTGTCTAATGCAAAATTAGGAAAGCTAAATGCACATTAGTTTATATTATCACTTCATACTATTTAAGCTTTATTGACAACTAAAATTGAATGCATACTTTGTATATGTTTGTCTTCATTCGTCATATGCTTGCACTTCAAATTTAAATTCTATGCATATACTTAGGGGGAGTCTGTTTGGCTTTGCCCACTTTTGCAAATTGTTTTTGTCATCATCAAAAAGGGGGAGAATGTTGACTTTATGAGTCTGATCCCGTTTTGATTATAACAAAACCAATGTTTCTCACCTGTGCACTGAGCTTCATGAGCAGGTTCATCTTTAGCATGCACTGATGGTAGGAACTCAAGGAGACCATACGAACTGCAAAGATCATGCTTCATATATATGGCATCTAAAGAAGTGAAAGAATGAAGACCTATTTGATATTGTATTTGGATTCATTTTTTTCTTGGTCTGTAATATAATATAGTCTGTAATAACTGCATCACATACATGATAGGACTAAATGCTCAAGACCATAAATTGACCTTAGGGATCACCCTTCGATCGACTTTCGGTTGACCAACACCAGATTTTTGGGATTACGTAAAAAGACCTTAGATAGACCCTAGGTCCTTACACAAACACTTATAAGAACCCCACTAAACTCACATGTCATCAGGGGTGAATTTAAATTAAAGTATGTACCTTAGCTTAAATTTGTAAAGGCTTCAGGCGACCGAACCAGGCAAGGTAAATTGCCTTGGTCGACCAAATATAGGAAAGTCAAAAAAGTTGACATGACTTCGGGCAACCGAACCCGAATGAACCGAGTGTTCACAGTCGACCAAACTCAAACCCTAACTTTTTCCAACAACTCGGGCACCCAACCATTTACGTTCAAAATACCCTTGGGCGACCGAAAGTATAAGTTCAGTAAATTGAACTTAAGACCAGGCAACTGAACCTCGAGCAAGTTGGAAAATCACCTTGGTCAGCAGACTGAATATTTGTTCAGGCACTCAAACATGAAAAACTTGCCTTTTCTCATGTGTTTGTTCGGGTGACCGAAACTATGGCTCGGTTGACCGAAACTCTCGGGTTGGCCTAATTTTTACCATGGTTAATTGGGGTTAAATAGGGTTAATTTTATTAAACTCATTTTAAAAAATTCTAATATTTCCCTTGGTGTCCCCAATGGTTATAATTTTGGCCATGTCTATAAATATGAGTTCATTTGCTCAATTATGACATGATTAGCATTTGGATTAGCCTAAAGATCCTCTGAATTTTTGAGTGCATATTTTTCAAATACAAAGCCAATACACTCTTTCTTTGCTATCCCCTTGATAAATCAAGCCTCTTAAGAGTGCTCTTTGAGTTATCCTACATTGTTCCCACTTGCTCAAACTCTCATTGTGTTGATTTTTTGATTATTTTCTATTGAGAGTAAGGATAAAAATTTTCCTCATTGATTTAAACCATAAATTCATTTTTGGGGCAAATTTTGAGAGCATGTGAGTCTTTGCATAATTTCATTGCAAGACTCTTGAGGTTGTCGTTTGATTGTGAAGCAAAATCTTTTTAACAAGCTTGTGGTAAAAATATCTCTTGTGCTTAAAGTATTTGAAAAAAATTTTGAGACATTTGATTTGGATTGTGTTTTAAACTTCCTTTGATTAATTGTTTGTTGAATATCATATCTTGAATCAAAGGTTGAACTATCACATATACATACACTCACATATTTTGGAGAGTTTACACATTGGATCTTTCCTAAGCATAAATACTATCATCTATGAGTGCATATTTATCTGGATTGTATTGTAGTACATATATGCATGTGTAGAAGCGCTTAAATTGTACACAAAATTTCATATTCATTGGTCGTATTCCAGGCGTAGCCTGAGGGGGTTTGATCTAACCCGTAAGGATCAATTGTTAAGGTCTTCTCCGCCCCGCAAGGAGAGTATGTAAAGGTTGAGGTCAGCCTTACTTTAATTGGACCTAGTTGTAAACGGTGCCGCTCCACCCATTAAGTGAGCCATAGTGGAATTCTTGTACTTCTGAGCCAAGGCGAGGACATAGGCAGTATTGGCCGAACCCCGATAACATATTTGGTGTCACCTTTACTTTCCTTGTTTTATATTCTACTTTGTGCTTGGTGTAATTTCCTAATTAAATATACTGCATATTTAGTTGACACGTTATTGTTTTTGGTTGAGAGATACTGAAACTGCTTTGCATGTGCTAAAAGTTAATAGATATGTCATCTATGCAATTTCATACATATTTACACTGCCCCTAGGTTGTGTAATACTATTGCGGGATTAATTGAACCTAGGAAGAATTTTTTAAATCTCCAATTCACTGCCCCCTCTTGGGATTGCACCAAAGTCAACAAATGGCTATAGCCTTTGCCTCTCAAACTGGTGGAAATCCCCTAAGAATTTTCCTGATCAATTCATAAGTGGGGTAAGTTTTACCAAGAGCGTGCAATAAATTCGTCATGTGAGTGAACCTGGTGTACATGGATTGAATTATTTCACTAGAAGACATTTTAAAAGCTTCATATTCACTTGTTAGCATATCTATACTACTATCTTTTACATCTTTAGTGCCTTCGTATGTGACTTCTAATTTATCCCATATTTCCTTAGTAGTTGTAAATGCCATGACCCTGTTATATTCATTTACGTTTAAAGCCCAATATAATAGATTCATTGCAGTAGCATTTATTTGAAGAGCTTTCATGTCCTCATTTGTGTATTCATCTTCAGTCTTAGGCATATTCTCTTTCTCTACAATTTTCATAGGAATACGATTTCCTTTAGAAAAAAACTTTCCATACTTTCTAATCAGCATTTTGAAGAAAGATTCTCATTCTTTGTTTCCAGTATGTGTAGTTAACACCACAAAAGATGGGTGGTCGTGTGGATAAGTGTCCCTCACCGAATGGGGTTTCACCAATGTTTGTCATTGTGATCTTTTACAAAAAAATGTTTAATTCTAGTGTAACCTCGCTTTGATACCAAATGTTAATTTAGGTGTAATCCCAAATTGGGGGGGGGGTGAATTGGGTATCTTAAAATCTAGGTCACTCAAGTCCTAATTTTGAAAACTTACAACCATACACGTACAAGCTAGATTACAAAAAATTTAGTATTTCCCAACTTATCAATTTAATGTGTGACTTAATTAAACAAACTGAATTTCCCAATTACTTAACATACACCTCAAATAGATAAATAAGTGCAGGCAAAAATTAAAAGAGTTAAAGGAAAGAGAGATGCAAACTCAGTTTTTTATGAGGTTCGGCCTACCTCGGCCTACGTCCTCGCCTTGAGCAAAACGCTCAAGGATTCTATTAAACCCGCTCCTTTAACTGAGATGGAGCTTCCCTTTACAATCTGCTACTTACAAGAGATGTGGCTTCCCCCTCACTCCGGTTCACAACCCAAACCGTCAATACCATAAGATGATTACAATTTTCTGCAAACTCAAATGCTTCTTAACAACCTAATGAGTACACTTTAAATCCTAGTACATACTCAGATGATATAACTTGAAGCTCAGTTAAGTGTATGTAATATGTTCAATGAAATCTTTTGCAATAAACGATGAATGTTCGTTGTATAAAGATATGTATGACAAATATGCTCCAAAGATCTAATCAAATGTATGATCTTTATAAAAAATTTTGAACATCAAGTTTGCTTCAACGATCTAATCAAATATCCAATCTTTATTAAAATATTTTAATAACGAGTTTGCTTCAAAGATTTAAATCAAATATATTTTGCAATAATAAACCTTAGATGAAATCTTTGAATAAATAATAGAAGTGGTAGGTTTCGAAGATTCAAAGCTTTAGCAAACTCTTTTCTCAAAGAAAATCTTCAAGCAATATGTATATATGAAAAACTCAAGTTCTTGCTCTCAAAGAATATTAAACAATAAGTTTGTGTGGTAAGATAAACGCTTTGAGAATAAAGATTAAATATCAAAATACGATACTTTGTTTACCAAACCTCAAAGACACGATTTTTCTTTCAAAAATATGAGTGAATGTCCTTTGATCGTGAGAGTAATGAATGCCCAAAAATCTGAATGCATTAGTCCCAAGGCAAGAGGTTCAAATGTTGCTAAAGTACTTTTTTTCCTTGTTCTCTTCTTGTTCAGCTATCTAAAACTAGGGTTTTAGGTTAAAATATAAAGGCATGGTCAGCAAATGAGCGCATATTGACCGTTGGATCAATCAAGATATATTTTAGTTAAGAAAATTCTACTTGTTGCGTGCTGGAACATTAGTCTGCTCGACAGACTTGTCGACGAGTGCTCAACACTTGTTCGTCGATGGGTTGACTGTCTAAAATTTTTTAGCTCTCAGTATTTTCTCGTCGACAAGAGCAAAGCATTCGTAGACGAGTGGCCTTTATGAATTCTTCAATGAGGCCAGGAGGTTTGTCGACAAGGCCTCTATTTTTTAGAATTATTTGCCTCTAAAATGTCCATCCAACTTAAAACTAATGTAAATTTTTTTTTCATGAAATGCATGAATCCTAAGGTCAGTCTAGGTTCTTTTGAGCTTCAAACTACATCATATGAGATATGTAAATACAAGTAATATTAAATATCGACTATAATTGAAAACGTGAAGCTTCTTCATCTTTTTTCTTTTCTAATTCCATTGTGTATGCTAGGTTGTATACGCTTTAAGTTCCTCATGGCTTCCATGACATCCTTATCTTCTGTGCATGTTAAGTAATAATCATGTGCACAATCTCAATGCGCAGGTAAGATATTAGGTGATTTGTCATTATCAAAATGGGATTAGACTCACAGAGTCAACAACCATTACAATCTTTGTGTAACTACCTATGAGGATTTGCTACAACCTTGCTCTGATACCAATTGAAGGTATGGTGTAGTCCCAACAGGGG
Organism: Malania oleifera; assembly: GCF_029873635.1. NCBI lineage: Eukaryota > Viridiplantae > Streptophyta > Magnoliopsida > Santalales > Ximeniaceae > Malania > Malania oleifera. The sequence goes on along the minus strand of NC_080422.1, from coordinate 55,851,650 downwards.
GGTGACTTGGGTATTTAAAATTTTATTACGTAGAAGATTGATTTATGCAAACCTTTTTAACAATCTCAATCACCACACAACAACTTGTTGACTTTGGTGTATTCCCAAGAGGGGGGGGTGAATTGAAATTTTAAACTTTTCTCTTAGGTTAAACCAAATATTAATATTACACAACCTAGGGTCTTTCTAAGCATATACCAAATCAATATATAAACGATATATTCAGAGTAATGTAAAATATCATACAAGTGTTAAAAATAAATTGCAGATAAATAAAGCTGACACCAGATATGATATCGGGGTTCAGCCAATACTGTCTACATCCTTACCTTGGCTCACAAGCACAGGGATTCCACTATGGCTCACTTAACAGGTGGAGCAACACCTTGTACAACCAGGTCAATTAACGAGACTGACCTCAACCTACAATCGCACCTTACTAGGATGGTGCACCTTGCTTCCCTAACCGGGTCTAAGCCAATCCGGGACTATTCAATGGGGCTAGTCTCTCTCTTCAAGATCATAGCTAGAATACAACAAATGTAAATTTTCGTACAAACAAATGCTTCTTACATGAGCAGATATGTACCACTATGCACAATATAATCAATATACTTAAACACAATATAGAAACTATAAGCTCTATGCAATGTGTTCAACTACACTCTTACAAATTTCAATGTGCAATAACCTCAAAGAGTGTGCTAACAATCTATCTTTGAAACTAACAGTTAATGTTAATCAATCACAGCAAGTATTTCAAAGAGTTGCAACAAGGGTGTACAAAAATCTCCTAAATGATTTTTTCAAAATGTAGCTTAAGAAATGTTTGAAAAGAATGCTTGTGAAAATATTCGCACAATCAAAAACACAAGCCAAGTGAGTCTTGCAATGGTGATGCAAAGACCCACTAGCTTTAATTTTTCCCACACAAAGAATATTAGTTAAACCAGGGGAAAACCTTAGCTAAAACTCTCCAATAAAATCAACCAATCAATATATATTACAGAGAGTTTTGAGCAATAGTAACTAATCGAGATCACACACTAACACTCTTTTGGAAACTAGGTTTGTCAAGGGAATCACAAAGAAAGAGTGTATATATGAAAAATGAGCACTCAAATTTCAGAGGCTTTTCAAGATAATCTAGGTGCTAATCTTGTTTTAATTGTGCAAATGAACTAGTATATATAGGCATTGGCAAAAATATAACTGTTAGGGACACCCAAGGGATTATTAGAAATGTTTTAAGTGAGGATTAAAAACTTAAGCCTGATTTACCCGTTTTAACCCATAGTAAAAATATGCCAACCCGAGACTTTCGGCTGACTAAGCCCAAGGTTCGGTCGCCTAAATAAACACAATGAAACAAATGAGTTTTCCATGTTCGGGTGCCCGAATTTACATTCGGGTGGCTGAACAAAGAGATTTTTCAAATGCTCGAGGTTCGGCCACCTATTCTTAAGCTCGGTAACCCGAACTTGCCAATTCAGTTGCTCGAAGGTATTTTTAACGTAAGAAATCGGGCTGCCAAGTTGGTGGAAAAAGTGAAAGTGGATGTTTAGTTGACCGAGGGCACTATGGCCAATTCGGTTCGATCGCCCAAACCTAAGTTAACTTATTGACTTAGTCCAACATTTGGTCGACCGAGGCAAAATGCACTGCCAAGTTCGATCGCCCAAACCCATAGGATTTTGCACATTTAAGTTCAATTTAAAACATAAGATTCCCTATATAATATATGTGATAGTGGGGACTTTCCTAGGTGCAAGTGCTGGGACCTAAGGTCTTTCTAAGGTCTTGAGCTTATAGTCCTACATGCATGATGTGCAGTGATTATTACTTCAAGTCATTGTGTGTCGTAAGATATTACCAATTGATCCTGCACACAAACTCTAAAAACATTAAACTCCATGTATTTGTCATTATCAAAAACGAGATAGGACTCAAAAATTCAACACAACTAATCAGCGAATGGATATACCAATAAGCAATCCTAAGTATATGTGTAATTTGAAAACACAATCTAAATTTTACCTTCAGTAGATTGAAATATCCATTATAAATTTAAACAATGAACAAGTATTTAATTAAAACGAGATTCAAAAATATTACTCAAGCAAGTAACCTTCTTATACTTGAACAATCAAACAACCAAATAACTTTACCTTAGCCAATCAAATTTAATTTAGAGTTTCAACAATCGTTTGATTTTCGACTAAAAAATTAAATCATACAAAGCATTCACAAAATGATTTAATTATTCAAAGTGATCCCAATCCAATCTCAAGATTCAATAAATTTTCCTAATCAATTTAAAACATACACATCAGTTAATTAGCAAGTATTAAGTGCAAAAATTAAAGAGAGTTAGGGAAAGACAATGAATACACAGATTTTTTACAAGGTTCAGCGTCCCGCCTACATCCTTGCTCCAAGCAACTTGCTGTGAGGATTTTCCTTACTCTCTCCATTCAATAGGTGGATTTCCCTCTCTCCATTGGAAGGTGGAGACCCCTCTCTAGCATGAACAATCCTATCACTTGGCAACGACTCTATCCCCGAATTGTTAGTTTGCAAAAACAATAATACAATTGTGTGTACAATCAGATAACTATCATAGTAGAGCAAATTTTGTACAAAGATAAAATCAGTATATACTTTTAACAAAATTTTCAATGAAGCTCAATAAGAAATCAAGGGTTTTCTAATTTGTAAAATGAGAAATTCAAAAGAAAGAATCAAAAATCAATTTAGAGCTTACGGAATGCGCACAATAGCTTTTCTGAGTATGAATCGAAGTATAATAAGTGTGTATTCGTGTATATTTGTGCCTTAATGCGCATATAATAAGCCTTATATAGGTTAGAAAAAATAATATTACCATTTTCCCCAAGTTCGGAAACCATATCTTGTAAATTAGGAAATAAATCGCGCAGTTCGTAAGTTTTAAACACGTACTTCAGTCACCTAAACCATTAGTTTAGTCGCTTGAACCATTTAAAATATGTGTTCCATAACTAGCAGTAGCAATTCAGTCACTTGAACTCGTGCATTTAGTCTTCTAACCCTATTCGGGTGACCTAAATTTCATTTAGTCACCTATGCTAGCATTGTTTTGATTTCTTTACACTGGCAATAGCAATTCAGTTGACTGAGCAATTTATTCAAGCGTTTGAACACTCTATAACTCAGTGTATTTTCTTATTTTTGATTCTAAAACTTGTTTGTATTACTTTGAAAATAATTTAGGACTTGTAAAAATATTTTCTATATTTTAATAGTTCTCTAAGTCCAATATTTTTTCCTAAGAGTACTTATGTGAGACTTTCAAAATATCTTAACAATAATAAATCCTAAGTCTTCATCTGTAGAAGCTTTAACTTTGTCCAAGCTTTGTTAATACTTCAATGTACTTGTTTTCTTCATGACTTGTGAATTTAAGTTGAACGTCATCCATTTTTACCAATTTTAACCATTGTGCTTGAAGAAAGATAATACCTAAAATTTTACTTGAAAGGACGACTAGAATACCTTAGTTTTTTTGTCCTAAAAACGAGATTAAACCTTATTAGGCCAATACAACTAAATTTCATGGACTTTTTGGCACTGGCCTTACTTGGTTTGGAGCTCATATGCCTCACTTGAACACTTGAGTGCTTAAATTCACTAAGTTTGGTAAGTTTTTTTGGATTTTAACTTTGCCTCTAAGTGCATAAAAGACTCCTAGAGAGGAATTTTTGGGTATCGTCAGCTTCGAAACATCGAGCTCCATGTCATGAATGTGTCAAGACTGACCCCACTTTGTTTGGATATCATATGCCCGACTTGGACACATGAGTGCTTAACTCAACTAAGTTTGGTAAGTTTGTTTGGATTCTAACTTGGCTTCTAAGTGCATAAAAAGCTCCTAGAGAGGAGTTTTTGGGCACCGTTAGCTGTAGCACGTCCAGCTTAATGTCATGGATGTGTTGAGACTGACCCTACTTGGTTTGGACCTCATATGTCCGACTTGGACACCTGAGTGCTTAAAACCACTAAGTTTGCTATGTTTGTTTTCTAACTTTGCTTCTAAGTGTGTAAAAAGCTCCTAGGAAGGAGTTTTTGGGTACCGTTACTCCAGCACATCATGTTCAATGTCACAAATAGTTCGGAATTGAACTCACTCAATTTGGACATCGTATGCCAGACTTGGACCACAGAGTGCTTAAATCCACTAAGCTTGTTAAGTTTGTTTGTATTCTAACTTTTCTTCTAAGGGCATAAAAAGCTCTCAGGGAGGAGTTTTAGGTATCTTTAGCTTCCGCACGTCCTACTCAATGTCATGGATGTGTAAAAACTAACCCAATTTGGTTTGGACCTCGTATGCTCAACTTAGATACCTTAGTGCTTAAATCCACTAAGTTTGCTAAGTTTTTTTTCATTCTAACTTTGCTTCTAAGGGTGTAAAAACCTCTTAGGGAGGAATTTTTGGGCATTGTCATCTTTAACATGTCCAACTCAATGCCATGGATGTTTCGGGACTGACCCCACTTCATTTGGACCTCGTATGCTTGACTTGAACACCTAAGTGCTTGAATCCACTAAGTTTGGTAAGTTTGTATGTATTCTAACTTTGCTTATAAGTGCGTATAAAACTCTCGGGGAGGAGTTTTTAGGCACCATTAGCTCAGGCACATCTAACTCAATGTCAAGGATGTGTCGAGACTCACCCCACTGTTAGCCTAACAAGGCTTAATCTCATTTTGATGATAACAAATTAAGGTTACTAAGTGTGTTTTTAAGTTATGTTTTAGGACTCAAGGGATTTATGAAGTCAAGTAATTCTACATGAAGAAATTTTAGAAGCTTAGACTTAAAACTCCAAGTCATGAGGAACATGAAGAATATTGAAGAAATGATCAAAGCTCAGATGATTATTCAAAGCCTTATAACATGAAGACTTAGGAACTTAGATTGTTTTTGAGTTAAGGTGTAGTCCCAAGATGGGGGTGAATTGGATTTATAAAATTCTTTTAAGTCTTCTTCTTTTTTTTTTTACAAATTCACAATCTTTTTGTTTACTTTCCTACCTTAGCCCTGTATGAATGAATGTTTGTGCGCTTCTTTTAATCCAGACTTCCGCAAGCGATTAATCAACGTACTCCCTTTAAGGTTTCTGTAAAATATTAACCAATGTACTTTCTTAAATTAAAAGGCCTTTTCAATCTCAGTTTCAACTACCTTCACTTAAACACAATTTATAAATGTTGAAAATTTAAATAGAAAAGGGTAGAGAGTGAGACCGATATTTTTTCGAGGTTCGGCTTATCCCTAGCCTACGTCCTCTCCTTAGGCAAGAAAACCTAAGGATTCCACCAACACGCTTATTTGAGGGCGAAACAAGTCATTTACAAACCCTTTTTTAGGGTGGAGCCCCCTTTCCAAGCGATACCCCACATTCAGTTACATTGATCCAATGACTTGAACCGTTAAAGAAACAAGAAACAAAAAAGATTTCTTTTGTACAAAGAATGCTCTCAGATAGAGCTGGTCAGTACAATTGAAAGCACTACTCTACTTTAAAAAAATATCAAAAGAAATTGAATTGAAGCTCAAGAACTAATTCACTAAAATACTTCTCTAGAGAAGAATCAACAATTCAGAAGTTTCAGCTCAGAGAAGAAGGATTAGAGACTTAGATAATCTCAGCAATTCTCAGTATGGAGGATGTGAGCAAGAGAGCTTTGAGAGAGCAAGAGTGATTTTAGCTTGAGAGCAGATTTTCAATGCTTGGTATAATTTTGATTAGAGAAAACATCTATTTATAGGCTAAAAAAGGTTTAATTCATGTTGCCCAAGTTACTTGGAGTGTTTCCCAAGTTTATACAAAATTTTGGGCACAAGAAACTTAGATTTGAATTTTAAAACTTTTAAAAAATATAGCCATTAACAGTGTTCAAGTGCCTGCGGTCTCGGGGTCAGTCTCTTGAGGTTCCTTAAAACGTTGAATTTTTAGTTATAAAATAGGGTCAGGCGCCTAAGGTTACCAGGGTCAGTCGCCTGAGCCTACACTGCCTCTTCAGAAATTGCTCAGGAAAACCTTTAAGCGCCTGAGGTTATTCTTCAGTCGCCTGAATATATATAAATTTTGTTTTTCTATTTATTTTTCAAAAACTCTCAACCATCTTGCTTTGCTACTTTAAAAAACATTTTTTGGGGTATTTAAAATGAGGCCTCTAGGCCCAAGACAACCCCTAATGAGCTTTAAAAACATTTCCACATGATATTTAGTATGAAGTACTTGCATAGGTTATCCTAAAGCCTTAATCACTCTAAGCTTGTAGTCTTCATATGAGTCTTTGCTTTGAATCCTCTTAGACTTGAGCTTGAGTCATCTTTAGGTTTCCACATGCTTTGATCATTTTTGGTCCTATTGAGCATTCTTTAGATCACTTTGAAGATAAGTGTACTTTATAGTACTTAGTGATCTTGAACTTGCATTTCTTTTGATCTTTTGAACTTTGTCATTCAAGCTTTCCTTAAATGTCATCACTCAAACACAACATGTTAAATCAACCTTTATTTGTTATCATCAAAATGAGATTCGAAAACCATGTTAGGCCAACAATCTCCCCTTTTTTGATGATGACAAATAAGGAGTAAAGATGATTGAACCTTGATAGGGCTCCCCCTTACAATAAGCATGCCTTTTAAAAAATATGAAAAATGATGATTTCAAATATGTGTAAGTTCAAAAAATAAGTCACAATCAAGTATATTGCATTATAGCACATGTCAACACATAGCTCATGTTCTTCTTATGTTCTCATGTTCATTTTTGCTTTTACTCCCCTATGCTATATCCCAAGATTTATATGCTTTACATATCTGCCACATATTTCCCATGTTCTTATTGTTCATGTTTGCTTTCTCATGTTCGCTCATTATCTCTCCCCCTTTGACATCAATCAAAAAGAAATGAGGGGCATAGATACAAAGAGTTTTAGCACATAAAGAGCATAGTCATATTACATAAAGTCATAAGCAATAAAGCTACAAGCCAAACTGAAAACAAAAACAAACAAAGCAAAATAAGACAAAGCTAATACATAGAGAGTTCTTAATACAATACAAAGTGATAAATCAAACATTAGTTATCATCAGCATCATCATCATCCTCTTCACCACCTTCCTCACTGCCTTCCTCAGATTCTTCATCATCACTCCGAGGAGCAGAACTAGTGTCCATAGAATCAACACCATAAAATAAGCTAGCCTGTTACTGCTCGATTCGAGTGAAGCACTGATCAAGTAATAAGATATTCTCCTGAAAGGTTTGAAGTTCTAATCGCACATCTCTTCTCAAAGTAGAGAATTCATAATGGAAGGGAATGAACCAAGAGGGAGTGTCAGCTGGAGGTCCTTGTTCCTGCACCAGAGGAGGAGGATGATGAATAGCTGCTGCTCTTTGAGGTCTTCCTCCTTTCAAGAACCAACCCTGATCATGCTTTTCATAGCCCATTTTCTTGAGGGTTGTGGAGGTCAAGAGGTCATATCGAGTACATTCGATGAACAACTCCATAGGGGTAGTGATATTGAGTTGAGCGAAGATAAGGTTTAATATACCACCATACGAAAGAGTTACTCTAGTAGCTTCCAACTTGGACCACATCCATTTCAAAATGAGGCTGGAGAGATCAAGTTTCTTCCCTTTTAGTAAACACCACAAAACAAAGCAATCAACATAAGAAAGATGATCATAAGAGCTAGCCTTTGGTAGGATTTTTTTGCAGATGATTTTGTCAAGTATTTGGACATGAAGATTCAGTTGTTTATACATAGGTGGATGAACAAAATAAACGGGTTCATTTACCATAATCAGAGGCAAAAATTTTTTGAGGGTGAAGCCTTGCTCTAGAATCTAAGTTTGAGCAAAGGCTAGACAATCAAATTCACCTGGGGTGATATGCAAAATGGGAGCCAAGATTTTTGGAATCAAACCAATGTTATTTCCTCTAACCTCAATGGTTAGAACATTCTCTCCATGAATCATGTTTGCATAAAAAATTTTGACCAAGTTGGGATACATTCCTTTGGCTTGATAAATGACAAAAATTTTCCAACTGATATTCCTAAACATGGGCAGGATTTCAAGAAATTCAGAATTTAAGAAGGTGGTGTCGATGACTTTACCAAAAATTAGGTCCATAGAATAGAGATTAAAATGATAACGAAGCTTCGATTGAGGGGTGACAAGACATTGCTCGATGTTGTTATCGTCCCTTCCGGAAGAAGTTCCTTGGTTTGTTGTAGTCTTGGTGTGAGGTATCTTGGATTTTTTGAAGGATGGAAGAATTTAGCCAAGAGAAACCCTAGAATCTGAGGGAAATGATGTAGTAAAAGGAGTTTAGGGATTTGATTCGAGAGATTTTAAGTGAGGAAGCAAGGGAGACCAAAGGTTGGAGCTTCGGGTAAGTGATGGAGCAGGATTCAATAGCCTAAAGTTAGGGTTTTCCCGCTTAAAATATATAGATCTCGTGAGTTCAGGCACCTAAAGATTAAGTTCAGTCACTTGAATATTTACAGAACTTAAATCTCAACAGGCAGTAGCACCTCAATCTCCTGAGGTATGATGGCTCAGGCGCATGAGCCTCCAAAAAACATTGTGTAGGCGCCTGAACTTCCAAGCCTAGTCGCCTAAAGTCCCTAATTTTTTAAATTTCTCATTTTGCTCAATATGAAACCTTCCTAAATCACTTCCCTACTATGTAACAACCCAAGTTCTCTTCTAATGGATATAAATCTTTCTTCAGAAAGAGGTTTTGTGAAGATATCCGCCCATTCGTCATTTGTATTTATAAATTCAAGTAGGATATCTTTTTTTTGAACGTGATCTCTTCGACAGTGGTGTCTTATGTCAATGTGTTTAGTTCTTGATTGTGATATAGGATTTTTAGAGATATTTATTGCACTTGTGTTATCACACTTAATTGGTATGGTGGATTATTCTAGATTATAATCCTTTAATTGTTGTTTCATGTACAAGGTTTGTGCACAACAACTCCCAACCTCTACATACTCAGCTTCAGCTATGGATAAAGCTACGAATTTTTGTTTCCTTAAAAACCAAGGCACTAAGGTTCGTCCTAGAAAATGACAAGTCCCACTTGCACTTTTTCTATCAATCTTACACCCTGCATACTTATCATCCGAATAACTAATCATTTCGAATCCGGTGTCCTAGGATACCAAAGTCATAAATCGATTGTACCTATCAAGTACCTTAGGATTCTTTTAACGGCCATTTGATGTGATTCTTTAGGTGCTGATTGAAACCGTGCACACATGCATACACTAAACATTATATTGGGTCTACTAGCTGTTAGGTATAGCAAACTTCCTATCATACCTCTATAATATTTCATATCTATCGGTTTCCCTTTTTCATCTTTATCGGGGCTTATGGAAGTGCTTATGGGGGTACCTATGGGAAAGAGAAGATATCTCACAAAAAGAAGATAATCTTGAAATAAAATAAGAAAACAATGATGAAACCTCAAATGAAAACTCCATAGAAAATCAAGAACTACCTAAACAATGGAAATATGTTAAAAGTCACCCAAAAGATCAAATTCTTGGAGAACCATCAAAAGGAGTAACCACTAGAGCATCATTGAAAAATATATGCAACCATTATGCCTTTTTATCTCAAGATGAACCCAAGAATATTGAAGAAGCCTTAAAAGATGATTCTTGGATTATAGCTATGCTGGAAGAACTAAATCAGTTTGAAAGGAGTCAAGTATGACAACTTGTACCTAAACCCAAAGAACAATCAATCATAGGAGCGAGCCAAATGGGTGTTTAGAAATAAAAAGGATGACAATGGGGTAGTTGTAAGAAATAAAGTTAGGCTAGTAGCACAAGGTTATAATCAAGAAGAAGGCATTGACTACGATGAAACTTTTGTTGCCGTAGCTAGAATGGAAGCAGTTAGAATGCTCCTAGCCTATGCAGCCCATAAGGATTTAAATTATACCAAATGGATGTAAAGAGTGTGTTCTTAAATGGATATATAAATGAAGAAGTGTATGTTAAACAACCTCCAGGTTTTGAAGACACAAAAAATCCAAATCATGTATTTAGATTAAAAAAAGTTTTGTATGGTTTAAAACCAGCTCCTAGATCTTGGTATGAGAACCAAAAACAAAGAAATGCTTATTGTATGGTTTCAAGAGGAATGGTAGATAGCAATTTATTTATCAAAACCAAAAACAAAGAAATGCTTATTGTTTAAATATATGTGGATGATATTATATTTGGAGCTATAAATGAAGAACTATGTAAAGACTTTGCCACATGTATGCAAACAGAATTTGAAATGAGTATGATGGGGGAGTTAAATTATTTCCTAGGGTTACAAATTAAACAAGCCAAAAATGGAACATTTATAAATCAAACTAAATACATTAAAGATATGCTTAAGAAGTTTGATATGGAACAAAGTAAACCCATAGGAACCCCTTATGAGTACCTCGACAACCCTTGATAGAGATGAAAAAGGAAAACAAGTAGACACAAAACACTATAGAGGAATAATTGGTAGTTTACTATATCTAACCGCTAGTAGACCCGATATTATGTTTAGTGCATGTATGTGTGCTTGGTTTCAATCAGCACCTAAGGAATCACATCTAACAGAAGTTAAGAGGATATTTAGGTACTTTCTAGGCACACTTGATCTAGACTTATGGTATCCAAAGGATACTGATTTTGAAATGATAAGTTATTCCGATGCTGATTATGCCGGATGTAAGATTGATAGAAAGAGTACAAGTGGCACATGTCACTTCCTAGGACAATCTTTAGTATCTTAGTTCTCAAAGAAACAAAACTCCATAACCTTATCAACCGCGAAGCTGAATATGTAGCAGCCGAGAGTTGTTGCGCACAAATTCTATACATAAACAACAATTAAAAGACTTCAATCTAGATTATAAAACAATACCAATAAAGTGTGACAACACAAGTGCTATAAATATATCCAAAAATCCAATTTCACGCTCAAGAACCAAGCATATAGACATAAGGCATCATTTTTTAAGAGATCGTGTCCAAAAAGAGGATATAATACAAAACCCCTAAGTGAAGAAAGATTTATAACCATTAGGAGAGAACTTGGGTTAATTCATGGCAAAGAAGTGTGTTAGAAAAGAAATTATAAAATCTTTCTGAACTTCGGTTGTCTGAACCAAAAACTTCAGACGACTCAACACTATAGCAAACAGGATCAAACAACAGAACTTGGAACTTCAGACAACATGAGGCTACTGACTTTTCAAATTTCGGACCTGAAAATCTTCAGACGACTAAAGATAATCCTCAGTCTTCTAAGATCGCAGGATTTAAATATAACAACCCTTTTAAAGCCCTAATTTTGGCCTTCTAAAGTTTGTTGTTTCACTCTTCCAAACCCATCTCTCTCTATTTCTCTTCACTCTCACCTAGAAATCATAGAATCCGAAGCCTTGTTTGCTCCTCCAAGATCAATCCCACAACGCCTAGGGTTTCTTCCTTTAGGGTTCTTCATCTCTTTGAATATGCCTCGTCTTAAACAAACAGCCAATCGAGGTTCTTTGTCAGGAAGGGATGAGCAAAACCTTGACAAATGGCTTGTTGCACCTCAAGCCAAACTTCGTTACTGTGCTTCTCTCGGCTCCATAGATCCCATTCTAGGTAAGGTGTTGGATGTCTCTTTCCTCAATGCCGAATTTCTAGAAATCCTTCCCTTATTAAAAAACATTGGATGGTATGATTTTGTTATTCAGCAACCGAAAGGCATCTTCCCACATCTTATTAAAATATTTTATGCAAATTTGACTTATGAAAATGAGATTTTTTTTTTTCTTCTGAAGTAAAAGAGACAAAAATTCTGCTAAATTCTGAAATTTTATCTCCTATTTTCAAAATTACTCCAGGAGAATTCAAATTTCCTATGCTCACTCAATCTTGGTTTTATAAGGTTATGCTTTAATCCATCAACTGACAAAACATCATCAATTGTAAGTGAGGGTTCCTTACCAATTTTACCAATTCCGACAATTTTACCTTTGGCGTTGTCACCGAAGGTCACATACCCTCCATCTTTTTAAACTAAGGTAGTGAACTTTGTTCTATCTCGCATCATATGTCTTGAACACCAGCTGTCCAAGTACCATTTTTCCCTTGATGGAGTAGTCCTAAAGCATACCTACAAGGATTCATGGTGTTACTTTTGGAACCCAAACCTTCTTAATTCTTTTTAAGTCATACCTAGTTTTAGTGTTTGCTTTCCCCTCATTCTTGATTTTGACATATTTCTTTTTAAGTTGACAATTAAATTTTATGTGTCCCTTATTTATACACAAGTAACAAGTAGTGTTTTCATGTATATTTGTAGAGGATGTACTTGCATAGTATTTTGCTTCTCTTACAAATTACCCCATGAATAAGTTTTTCTTGCTTTTGATTTCAATTCCATTGTAACCAATTCCTTCTTTGTTACTAATCATCTTTTGTTGTCCAACCATCTTTTCAAAATTATCTTTTCCTCTGGGAAAGTTATAAATGATCTTTTATTTATCTTCAATTTTACTTTTAAGTCCACTTATTTCTAAGTCTTTCTTGTCTTCTCCATTTACTTGTAGTTTTACTAACTCTTGAGACATGTTGCTAATTTTCTTTATTAGATCATCAATATGAGATTCTTTTTCAACTGTTTTAGAACTTTCTAGTTGATTCTTAAGATTTTCATTTTGTTCTTTCAGGGTTATGTTCCTTCTAGACACTATAATGAACCTATTGTGTAAGTTGAATAATTCAGCTTGGATTTCCTTGTATGAAGGCATACTATCGTATGAATTATTACCAGACTCTCCACTAGATTCTTCTGATGAACTATAATAAGAGTTTACCTCAGCATTGTGTGCCATAAAGCACATGTTGGCAACTTCTTGTTCACTTGATTCATCCTTTGATTCATTTGAGCTTGTGTCATCCCACGTAGCTTTCATTGCCTTCTTTTTCTTCTTCTTGTCCTTCTTCAGCTATGGATAATCTAGTTTAATGTGTCCATCCTTCTTACAATTATAACATGTAGGTGGATCGTTCTTAGTTTCCTTTGTGTTTGATTCTCCTTTGTTAGTTTTTGATCCTTGAAACTTTCGAGGGAATTTCCTATTCTTTCTGAAAAATTTTCCAAGTCTTTTAGTGATAAAGGCTAGTTCTTCATCATGTAATTCATTGTCTTCATCCTCATCACTAGAACTTTCTTTCCCAGCCTTAAAGGCTATAGATTTCTTGTTTTTTTTTTTTTTTTTTTTTTGAATTTCTTTCATTCATTGCCATCTCATATGTGAGAAGGGATTCGATTAACTCATCAAGGGAGGTATTATTCATATTTCTACCTTCAATTATTGCCATGGCTTTTGGTTCCCATATTGAAGGAAGTCCTCTAAGGATTTTTCTAATCATTTCATATGTTGAATAATTTTTTCCTAAAGCATTTAAAGAATTTATTATGTGAGTGAACCTAGTATACATACTGGTGATAGTTTCTTCCGAATTCATCTTAAAGGCCTCACACTCACTAGTAAGCATGTCAATTCTACTATCTCTAACGTCTATAGTTCCTTCATAGGTTACTTCTAACTTGTCCCAAATTTCTTTGGATGACTTACATGCCATGATCTATTAAACTCATTAACGTCTAAAGCACAATATAGTGCATTCATGGCACTAAAGTTTACTTGCATCATTTTGTAGTCATTATCGGTGAAGTCTTTTTCTTCATTAGGAACTTCTTTACCATCTACTAATTTAGTAGGAATGTAGTCACCATGTGTGACAACTTTCCATGCTTTCCAGTTCATAATTTGAATGTATATTCTCATTCTTTGTTTCCAAAACGTATAGTTTAAACAACAAAAAATAGGCGGTCTAGTAGAGGATTGGCCTTCAGCAAAAGGGGATACACCTACATATGTCATTTAGGCCTTTATATATCTTCTATTTAAGATTTTCTATAACTAGGCTCTAATACCAATTGAAAATTAAGGTGTAATCCCAAGAGGGGGGTGAATTGGGTTTATAAAATTCTTTTAAGTATTTTTTTTTTTTTTACAAATTCACAATACATAGTAACTGCATAAAGAAGTTTTTTATTTTAAATATTCAATTACATCAACAACAATCACAAACACAATACCAATTACAAACCAAATAATAGCCAATCAATCAATCACATTACTTAATGTTGGCCTAACTAGGCTTTTTAATCAGTTTTGGTGATAACAAACAAATGACATTTTAACTTGGAATGGTTGAGTTATGGTGTTTCAGATTTGACAAGAAAACAAGGATCATTGTGGACTATCGAGCTACGTAAACTAACAGGTGACCAAAAGAAGCTCAAAGCAACACTATACTGAGCAAAGCATGGGAAGCTAAAACCAGCTCAAGCTAACATCCAAGGGATTTCAAAGCAAATATAAAGTGGATGATTTCAACCTTAGAGTATTAGGTTTTAGGACGAACAATGTAAGTACCTCAAAGTCAAATATCTATTGAAATATCTTTTGAAGCTCTTTAGGGGAATTATATGGACTTAGAGCAAACCATATTTTGAATTGGAATTGAAAAATTAGAAAACAAGGCCTTCTCAATCTCAGTTTCAGCTACCTGCACTTAAACACAATTTACAGATGCTAAAAATTTAAATAGAAAAGGGTAGAGAGTGAGACCGAGATTTTTACAAGGTTCAGCTTATCGCCATCATACGTTCTCACCTTAGGCAGTACCACCTAAGGATTCCACTAACACGTTCCTTTACGAGCGGAACAAACCATTTACAAACCCTCCTTTAGGGTGGAGCCCCCTCTCCAAGCGATACCCCACGCTCAATTACAATGATCCAATGACCTGAACCGTCAAAGAAACAAGAAACAAGAAAGGATTTTTTTTGTACAAAGAATGCTCTCAGATAGAGCTGGTTAGTACAATTGAAAGCACTAATATACTTCAAAAAAATATCAAAAGAAATTGAATTGAAGCTCAAGAACTAATTCACCGGAATACTTCTCTTGATAAGAATCAGCAATTTAGAAGTTTCAGCTCAGAGAAGATGGATTAGAGACTCAGGTAATCTCAACAATTCTCAATATGGAGGATGTGAGCAAGTGAGCTTTGAGAAAGCAAGAGTGATTTTAGCTTGAGAACAGATTTTCAATGCTTGGTATAATTTTGATCAGAGAAAACATATATTTATAGGCTAAAAAATATTTAATTCGTGTTACCCAAGTTACTTGGAGTGTTTCCCAAGTTTATACAAAATTTGGGGCACAAGAAACTTAAATTTGAATTTCAAAACTTTAAAAAAAAAAAAAAAAATAGCCATTAACAGTGTTCAGGCACCTAAGGTCTCGGGGTCAATCGCCTGAAGTTCCTTAAAACTATGAATTTTCAATTATAAAATAAGGTCAGGCACCTGAGGTTACCAGGGTCAGTTGCCTGAGCCTACACTGCCTCTTTAGAAATCGCTCAGGAAAATCTTCAGGCGCCTGAGGTTATTCTTCAGTCGCCTCAACATATATAAATTCTATTTTTCTATTTATTTTTCAAGGACTCTCAGCCATCTTGCTTTGTTACTTTAAAAAACATTTTCTGGGGTATTTAAAATGAGCCCTCTAAGTCCAAGACGACACCTAATGAGCTTTAAAAACATTTCCACATGATATTTAATATGAAGTACTTGCATAGGTTATCCTAAAGCCTTAATCACTCTAAACTTGTAGTCTTCATATGAGTCTTTGCTTTGAATCCTCTTAGACTTGAGCTTGAGTCATCTTTAGGTTTCCACATGCTTTGATCATTTTGGTCCTCTTGAGCATTCTTTAGATCACTTTGAAGATGAGTATGCTTTACAGTATTTAGTGATCTTGAACTTGCATTTCTTTTGATCTTTTGAACTTTGTCATTCAAGCTTTCCTTAAATGTCATCACTTAAACACAACATGTTAAATCAACCTTTATTTGTTATCATCAAAACGAGATTTGAAAGTCATGTTAGGCCAACAGTTTTATTTTGATTAAGTCTCATGTAAGTACTTCTATTCTCAATATTTAAGTTGAAGCTCCTAGGATTCATTTTGGACTTAGAGACCCGTTTTAAAACATGGAAAATATTTTCATAAGGTCTAAAATAAGTTTTACGAGTTATCAATTCAAGTTTTGGAATTAAAGTTTGAAAAAATACTAAGTAGTTAGTGGTCAGGTGACTGATGAATTTGCATCAAGCAACTGATATGTTACTGCCATTGATATTGAAAGAACAAAATGGGATTAGGTGACTGAACCATCAGGGTCAGGCGACTGACCTGCTACTGACTGTTCTTATGTGCTATTTTAAATAAGCTAAGGAAACTGACCCTATGGATCAGGTGACTAAAGTCGATGTTTTAAACTTATAATAGTGTGGATTTTGTTTCTGAATTCGAATGTTTAGGTTTCCAAACTTGAAGCAAACTTGGGGAAAACGGTAACTATTGTCTCCACTCTATATTGCATTCGTGTAAACTTTGACGGTTCAATGTTGTTGAGTCGTTGCCTAGCGAGAGGTTATTCTCATTAGAGAGGGGTCTCCACCTTGGAATGGAGAGAGGGGTGCTTCATCTGTTCAATAAAGTGGGTAAAGGAAATCCTCAAAGTGAGTGGCTTTTGGCAAGGACGTAGTGTTGGAATTGGTGTATTCCCAAAAGGGGGGTAAATTGGGTATTTAAAAACTTCTTCCTAGGTTTAACCAGATATCAATAATACAAAACCTAGGGTCTTTCTAATCATATACCAATTTTGCGGATAATGATAAGTAGAAATTAAATCATGCGCAGCATTCACAGTCTAATGAAAATAACATACATGTGTAGAAAATAAATTCCGGAATTATAAAAGTAGACACACGATACCACTATTGCTCACTTAAAGGGCGGAGCGGCACCGTTTACAACCAGGTCAAATTCTTATGGCTAACCTCATCATTTACACACTCTCCTTATGGGGCGGAGAAGGCCCTAACAACCGATCCTTACGGGCAAGATCAAACCCCCTCAAGCCATGCCTAGAATACAATCAGTAAGCACAAATTTTGTGTACAAATAAAGATGCTTCTAATATAGGCAGATTATGTACCAATACACACAAGCAATAATCAGTGCACCTCAAGCAGATAGGGACTATAAGCTCAGGGCAAACAATGTGTAATAGCACTCTAGGTAATGCCAATAATCAATCAAGTGCAAGAGTGTATTCTCAAACTATCTTTGAAACAATATATCAATCACAAATCGGGTTTCAAAGATTTGGTAAATATAATCAAATATCTCAAAATGATTTTCAAAAACTTCGAGCACAAAATATATCTTGTAAACTAAGCTTGTTAAAAAATATTTACTTCACAATACAAGACAAGCTTAAGAGTCTTGCAATCAAAATGCAAAGATTCACAAGCTAAATAAAGTTTCCCCAAAAATGAATTTATAGATTAGATCTCGGGAAAAACCTTTTGGCCTAACTCTCAACAAAATCAACAATCAATCAAGCCAATAAAAGTATAAGCGATAGAAGGGAGTGTAGGTAATCTTAGTATAATCTCACTCAAAGATTTTTCAAAAGGATGAGCAAAGGGATGAGTATTAGGGTTTCAATGTGAAGAAATATCTCTCGAAAATTTAGAGGAAATTTTGCGAATCGAAATCCCTAATTCTGTCTTAATTTTGCAAATGAGCTCATATTTATAGAAATTAGGCCAACCCAGTTTCGGTTGACCGAGCCATAGGTTCGGTCACTCGAACAAACACATAAGAAAAAAGGTGTTTTTGAAGTTCGGGTGCCCATGGACAAGTTTGGGTGGCTGAACTAGGCGATTTTCCAACCTGCTCGAGGTTCAGTCACCTTATCAGAAGTTTGATCTGCCGAATTTCAATATTCAGTTGCCTGAGCTCAAAATGAACTTGAAGTTCAAGCAGAGGATGCTAGGAAAGGTCAAGGCTTGGGTTCGGTCAATTGTGGACATTTAGTTCAAATAAGTTCGGTCGCCTGAGCCACAATCAACATTTTGACTTTTCACCTGTTCGATTGACCGAGGCATTTTCAACGCCACGGTTCGGTCGCCCAAATTCTTTATCATTTTAGGACCTAAGTTAAATTTTTACCCCTGATTGCATAGATGATAGTGGGGACTTATTCTAAGTGTCTGTGCAAGGTCCTAGGGTCTTTCTAAAGTATTTTTACCTAGACCCAAAAATCCAGTTTCGGTTGACTGAAGGTCGACCAAAGGGTGATGGTGATCCCTATGGTCATCCAATGGTCTTGAGATTATAGGTTCCTACTTGCATGATATGTATCAAATGTTACAAACCATTGGAATTTAAATAATATTACAGACCCGAATTAAAAATACAAAGAAATTAAACACTTTGGGTCTTCTTTTTCTATAAGTCAATATGTGCCGCCATATGATCTTGCCAATTTGATCCTGCAAACAAACTTGGCAAACATTAAATACCTTGTATTTGTCATTATCAAAAACAATATAGGACTCAAAAATTCAACAATCTCCCCCTTTTTTATGATGACAAATACAAATGCAAAAATGGGTAAAGCCAAATAAAGCTCCCCCTAAAAATATGCATACCAATTTTTGCAAGTGTATTTCTCCCCATTTTGGCATCAGCAAAAAGGGTTAAGTTAAGTAAAACAATTTAAGAATTTTGAAAAAAAAGTATTAGCTTAAGAGAACATCCCCTATTTAAAAGAGTTTTGGGCATAAAAAAAATATAACTCTTTTTTAAAAGAATGGCAATTAAGCACACAAACAGTATAACTAGTCATTTAAGAATTGAAATGACACAGTAAACAAGGTTAGACCATAAATATACACAAACCATTGCAAATGAAACATATCATAAGACCCGTGAAAGATTGAGTTTAAAGCACACGACATATGATAGCAAATAGTTGGTTTGAGCACAGACACAGTCTAACTAGTTCGCATGCATTTTCATGTGAAGTCACTGAACCAGTTATGCACTTCAAAAGTGTGTGTGTGTGTGTGTGTGTGTGTGTGTGTGTGTGTGTGTGTGTGTGTGAATATTAATAAGGCAAGACATAAAGGATTTTTTTTTGAAAGAATTTCTTGCCAAAAAAAAAAATTCCCCTTAGATATTTATCAAAAGGTACTACGGGGTGCTTGCCAAAAAAAATTTAAAGATCATGCAAGCAAGCAACATTATTCTGATTAAACATTTAAGCACACACTAAAATATAACCCAAATCATAATCATATGGATCCAAAGAAAATATTAACAAACAAGTGCAAGATCATATAGCAAAAACGGATGACCGTGGCAAAACTACAAATTTCAACTTAAGATTTTCAATATAATCATTTTATTTAAGCACAAGCCACACTTGATTCAAAACAAATCTAAGCTAAAAGTATTTGAGAGCATAACAAGATGAATATTTAATTTTAGATGTTCCCCCTATCGTTTGGAATCCTAGCATAAATGCAATAAACTGCTTATACTAGATAGAGAAATATTTCATTATGTCTAGTAGTATAAGTCATCATTTTGAAACTTTTAAACTAACCATACTTATTATTAATCAACTATATTTATCCTTATCATTATAGTTGTCCCTATAGGCAACAAGTGCATCGGAAATAGATATTAAGGCATTCTATAATGCTCATTACCAAGAGCAATCCATACCTCAATCATAAAACCATGAAAGCTGGATATTATGCTCAGGGTTTCCAAAAGAGCCTCAATATTTCAAAAAGTGACGTGATGCATTTGAGTCTTTTATGTTCTTTTTATAGGGATGGAATTGAGCTCATCTAGATATTCTCAATGATTATGCAAGGATAAAATTTAATTATTTAATTGATTTTCACTCATCCTTTCAAAAATATTTTAACTTTTATTTTATTATAATCATCTTTGGACAAGGTTCTACTTGGGAAAATTCTAACTAAAATTCGGCAGCATGCCGTCTGTAAATCGAAAATTTTCCCATAAAACATGTACCTGATAGGTTCAAATAAGCAATTTTTAATTCAGTTCAAGGCACATGAGAACCTAAAACTACTACTAGCATGCAATACACATCAATTGTATCCGCTATGTAGGAGGTATTCAACACAAGCATGCAATCAAGTAGCTCAAAAACAAATCATGTAAAATAAAACTATCCAATAGTTTTTATCAATCAATGCACTATGGATAGTTATGTACAATTTAGTTCCCATAAAGACATACATGCATATAATATGATATAAGATCAGGAGAGCCTTTGAATTTGTAACCATAGAAAATGAATGCTCCCCCTGAGTTATGCACTTATTCAATTTATGCCTTTCCTTAATTATCTACTTTCTTTAGCCAAGGTTATTAATATTTTCAATGGATTTAGACTTGGCATGAATGCTTTAGGCTTATTAGACCAAAAAGTCACAATGAGTATTTGTTAAGATGATAAGCCAATGTCTGCCTCTTTTCTTATGAACCTTAATGCATGTGAGAGGCATAGGATTATATACTTTTATGGATTAAAATTTATGTTAAGTTCGAAGAGTATTCCTTATGAGTGGACATTTTCCAAAATATTTTCGTACTTAATAATCAAGTCCAAGTATGAGCAAAGAGCGTTAGGAGAGTATGAATTTTTGAATACAACTCTTTGGATAGTGGTATGTATCCTTTAGATATAATTATAATTATGAACCAAGGATTCAGCTGGTGAGTAGAAGGAATGTCTTATGATAAGCGCTCAACATATATTAGTCATTTATGATCAATAGTATGTCAAGCCTAGAGTGATGGCTAAACATTTTATTAGGCATTTTAGGCTTTGAAGATGAGTTTAGGACAAGATGTTTAACTAGAAGGATTCATTTCCTAAAACTCAAAATTGTGCAATGGACAGAGTATGCTTAACTTTAGATGATTATATTTAAGCATGAGAGAAATTTGATTTATTTACCAAGTAAATATTGCTTTGTCCATTTGGAAGTGGATTTTTATTCAATTATGTTATAGCCATTGTTTTCATATTTTGTCCAATCATCATGATATTTCTTCATTAAGTCATTAGATTGGATATTTTACTTGACTTTTCATATTGGCTTAATTATCTAAGAATCTTAGTATTCACTATAGTGTATAGTGAATGCATCTACTAAAAATTTTCATTTTAAGCACCAACCACTTCCCAAGCCTACAGTCATCACTACCCTTAAACCTTAGAACTAAAGAAGAATTAAATAATTATGCAATATTAATTTAGATCCATTTTTCCTTAGGTCCTACGGGGTTTGCTTTGCTAATTATCCATTTCATTTTCTTTTCTAAGCCTCTAGCACTTCTGAGTAAACAATTAAACCATACGTGCCACATAGTTTTGCCAAATAAGCAGATATTGAATATACATAAAAGATTTTTCTTATTTATTCTATTTTTTCTCAATGAGGCATGGCAATAAGTTTTGTAAGATAAATACTTTTTGAAACATTCACTTCTTTTAACTCTTAATGGTTTACCATGATTATTCCTTTCATTCCTAGCTTTGTGTGTTATGCTAGAATAATCATTCATTACTTCTTTTAAGCAGATAATTTTCAATATTTTCTTAATCTTTTTCTTTTCAAGAGTAGCATAATATTCTTTCAATTCTTCCAACTGATTTTCTACTTTCTTATTTTCATTCTTCAAAATTGTTTTCTATTTAGACATCTGAAATAGAAGCTTATGCATTTTAGATAAAGTACATTCTAGTTCTTTGTTTGAAGGCATGCTTTCAACAGCAAATTCAATACATGATTCATCACAAGAAATCTTATAATCAATATCACATGAATCATTGCATGCAGTAATATCATCAGAAACAATAGATGATTCATCATAAGTTATATTACAACATTTTTCATATGAATCATTGCATGCATTATCAATAGAATTGTCATTATATTCAATAGATGATTCAGCATATGATATGTCATAGAATTCAGCAATAGAATCATCTATAGAGGCTGAGATTGGATCATATACCTCTCTGTCTGTTAATGCAAATGTCCTATCATTTATCAATTCCTGAGTGGTGATCTCATTCTCCTGGGATTCTCCATATTTCCTTTCGAGTTCATCCCAGACTTCCTTTGCACTTGTACATGCCATAATCTCAATAAAAATGTTAGAATCTAAATCGCAATATAGAATCTCCATGGCATATGAATTTGCATGCACTAAAATAGTGTCATTTTCATTCATTTGCATACAAGTTCCCTTATCAATCACTTGCCAGGCCCTCCAATTCCTAGATTTTATAAAAATGCTCATTCTAAATTTTCAAGCCATAAAATCTACACCATAAAATTGTGGAGGATCTGAAAGGGATCGTCCCACACCAAATGGGGATACACCTACGAGAGCCATCTCGATCTTTTTTCAAAAACGTTTACGTCTAGTGCAACGAGCCTCTGATACCAATTGTTGGAATTGGTGTATTCCCAAGAGGGGGGGTGAATTGGGTATTTAAAAGCTTCTTCCTAGGTTTAACCAGATATCAGTAATACACAACCTAGGGTCTTTCTAATCATATATCAATTGCATAGATAATGATAAGTAGAAATTAAATCATGCGCAACATTCACAATCTATTGAAAATAACATACATATGGAGTAAATAAATTGCGGAATTATAAAGTAGACACATGATATGTTATCGGGGTTCGGCCAATACTGCTTACGTCCATGCCTCAGCTCATAAACCCAATGATTACCACTATTGCTCACTTAATGGGTGGAATAGCACCATTTACATTCAGGTCAAATTCCTAGGGCTGACCTCAACCTTTACACACTCTCCTTATGAGGCGAAGAGGGCCCAAACAACCGATCCTTACGGGCTAGATCAAACCCCCTCAAGCCACACCTAGAATACAATTAGTAAGCACAAATTTTGTGTACAAATAAAGATGCTTCTAATACAAGCTGATTATGTACCAATACGCACAACTAATAATCAGTGCACCTCAAGTAGATAGGAACTATAAGCTCAATGCAAACAATGTGTAATAGCACTCTAGGTAATGTCAATAATATATCAAGTGCAAGAGTGTATTCACAAACTATCTTTAAAACAATATATCAATATATCAATCACAAATTGGGTTTTAAAGATTTCGTAAATATAATCAAATGTCTCAAAATGATTTTCAAAAACTTTAAGCACAAAAGATATCTTGTAAACTAAGCTTGTCAAAAAGTATTTACTTCATAATACAAGACAAGCTTAAGAGTCTTGCAATCAAAATGCAAAGACTCACAAGCTAAATAAGGTTTCTCCAAAAATGAATTTATGGATTAAATCCCGAGGAAAAACTTTTGGCCTAACTCTCAACAAAATCAACAATCAATCAAGCCAATAAGAATATAATCTATAGTAGGGAGTGTAGGTAATCTTAGTATAATCTCGCTCAAAGATTTTTCAAAAGGATGAGTATTAGGGTTTGAATGTGAAGAAATATCTCTCAAAACTCAGAGGAAATTTTGCTAATCAAAATCCCTAATTCTGTCTTAATTTTGAAAATTAGCTCATATTTATAGACATGGCACAAATTATGACCGTTGGGGACACCAGGGGAATTATTAAAATTGTTTAAATTGAGTTTTAAAAAATTAACCCTGTTTAACCCTAATTAACCTCAGTAAAAATTAGGCCAATCCGAGAGTTTCGGTCAATCGAGTCAAAGGTTCAGTTGCCTAAACAGACACATAAGCAAAAAAGCATTTTTGAAGTTCAAGTGCCCGTGGATAGGTTTGGGTGGCTGAACTAGGCGATTTTCCAACCTACTTGAGGTTCGGTCGCCTAATCAAAAGTTCATTCTACCAAACTTCAATATTCGGTCACCCAAGCTCAAAATGAACTTGAAGTTCGTGCGCCCGAGGACACTGGGAAAAGTCAAGGCTTGGGTTCGGTCAACCGTGGACGTCTACTTCGAATAAGTTCGATCGCTTGAGCCACAGTCAACATTTTGACTTTTCACCTATTCGGTCTACCGAGGCGTTTTCAACGCCATGGTTCGGTCGCCCAAATCCTTTATCATTTTAGGCCCTAAGTTAAATTTGTACCCCTGATGGCATAAATGATAGTGGGGACTTATTTTAAGTGTCTTTTCAAGGTCCTAGGGTCTCTTTAAGGTCTTTGTACCTAAACCCAAAAATCCGGTATCAGTCAACCGAAGGGTGATGGTGATCCCTAACGTCATTCAACGGTCTTGAGCTTATAGGTTCCTACACGCATGATGTGCATCAATTATTACAAACTGTTGGCATTTAAATAATATTACAGACTCGAATTAAAAATACAAAGAAATTGAACACTTTGGGATTTCTTTTTCTTCAAATCAATATGTGCCGCCATATGATTTTGCCAATTTGATCCTGCAAATAAACTCGGCAAACATTAATACCTTGTATTTTTCATTATCAAAAACAAGATTGGACTCAAAAAGTCATCACGTAGACTACTAGACGAACCTTGTAAAAAACTTGGTGTTTTACTCTTTTCCCTTTCTCTTTAATTCATGCAAGTTATACTTTGTGTGTATGATTTTGAATTCATTGGGAACTTGCTGAATATTGAGATTTGCTTGTAGTTTAATCAAGTTACTATATTGAATGTAGGTTTATGATATTGGATGAAAAATCAAACTAGTTTTGATATCTGAATTTGGTTGTGTTTGGTTGAGGTTAAGTTGGTGTGATTGATTATTAAATTTAAGCATAAGCGTTAAGATAACCTTAGTTGTATTACTGAATTTGTGTCTTAAGAATATCATTGATTATTGCTGAAAATCATATTATGATATTTAATTAACTAAATTACTTAAAGGTTAAATTTGGTTTGAAATTTCAGCTTCTATATTTATATATAGGATTGTCAATTGGTATAGTACGGTCGCTCATTAGTTTATTGTGATTGTGTGGTTCTGGTGATTTAAATTAAAAGGGTTAAAATAAACTGAAATTCCGCTAAGTAATTTTTAATTACCCAATTCACCCCCCTCTTGGGATTACATATTAAATTTCAATTGGTATCAGAGCCCGAGGTTGTAGTAAATCCTAACTAGTAGCTACACAAATATCTGTACAGCAAACATAGGTGTATCCCCTTTCAGTGAAGGCCAATCTTCGTCTAGACCTCCTTTTTTTTTTTTTTTTTTTTTTTTTGAGTGAACTATATTTTTTGGAAACAATGCATGAGGATATGTTTGCAAACCATGGACTAGAAAGTCTGGAAAGTAGTTACCCAAGGTGATTATGTGCCTTCCAAGACTGTAGATAACAAAGTAGTTCCCAAGGAAGAAGCTAAATTAAATGAAACTGACATGAAACATTTTCAAATTAACTCCAATGCAATAAATGCATTATATTGTGCACTAGATGCAAATGAGTTTAATAGGATTGTGGGATGCAAATCTGCTAAGGAAATTTGGGACAAGTTAGAAGTCACCTATGAGGGAACCGTAGATGTTAGAGATAGTAACATTGACATACTCACCAGCAAGTATGAGGCTTTTAAGATGAACCCCAAGGAGTCCATTACTAGTATGTATACTAGGTTCACCCATATAATTAACTCACTTAATGCAATAGGAAAGAACTACACTACATACGAGATGATTAGGAAAATTCTTAAAGGACTTCCTCCTATCGGGAACCTAAGGCCACTACTATAACTGAAGGCAAAACTTGAAGAATACTTCCCTAGATGAACTCATATGATCGTTTCTCACATATTAGATGACAATAAATGAAAGAATTACTGAAGTTAGTAAACAAAAGAAATCAATAGCTCTTAAAGCTTGAAAGAAAAGCTCAAGTAAGGAAGAGGACAATGAGTTGGACGATGATGACTTAGCTCTATTCACTAAACGATTAGGAAAATTCTTCAAAAAGAATAAAGATTTTCTAGAAAATTCAGAGGGTCTAAAACAGACAAAAGTGAAACAAACAAGAAAGAAACAAAGAATGAATCCCCAACTTGCTATAAATATAAAAAGGTAGGACATATAAAGCCTGATTATCCACAGCTTAAGAAAGATGCCAAGAAGAAGAAAAAGAAAGCAATGAAAGCAATGACTTGGGATGACTCCAGCTATACTATCTCAAAAAGCGAATAAAGTGATCAATAAATAGCTAACCTATGCTTCAAGGTGAGAGATGACGAGGTAAACTCTTATTCAAACTCACCTGTAGAATCTAGTGATGAATCTTACAATGACCCATGTGAGAGCATGCCTTTGTATAATGATTTCAAGCTAAATTATTCTCACTACATAAGAGGTTCATAAAAGTGTCTAAACGAAACATTACACTAAAAGGATAAAATTAAATGTCAATGAACCAACTAGAGTTATGCAAAGCGGCTAAAAAAGAAAAGGACCTAGTTATTGATGAACTTGAAAATAAAATAAACCAGATGGCTAAAGGACTAGTAAAGCTGCAAGCTAACTGTAAAGGAATAAAAGATTCAAAAATACTTTTAGTTGAAAGTAAAATTGAGGATCAAACTAAAATAATTTACAATTTTATGAGAGGAATAATTTTGATAAACTAGTTGGATCACAAAGTGTTGACCTTATAGGTCACCCCCGGTTTTGATTATGACAAATACTCATTGCAACTAATGGGTGTTTGAGGTTTTGTGCAGGAACTTATATTAGGAAATCACAATGCACAAAGAGAGAGTGAAGTTGAAGACCTTTTTCTAATTGTATTGTGCTTTATATTTATTCAAGGGTCTGTAATAGTAATTAGGATACTTGGTCTGTAATAAGCACACACAACACATGCATGATTTATTATGTAAGCTCAAACCAAATACGAACTAAAAGTGACCGTAGAATGACCTTAGGGTTTACCCTTCGGTCGACCGACACCGGATTCCTTTGATGTCTTCATTTTGGACATAAATGACCCTATGACACTCACCTTTGCACTTGCATGCATTAGGCACTTCGATAGGGTGAATATGTATTGAAACGGGACCAAAATGCACACATTGTGCACTTTTGGTCGACCGGCCAAGGCAGTTCTTTTTGCCTTAGTCGACCGAAACAGGCCTGGGTCAACAGTTGACCAAGGCCCTGGTCAACCAAACCTATGTAATTCAAAACCCCACAGTCGACGGAAACCCCTTGAGG
Organism: Malania oleifera; assembly: GCF_029873635.1. Lineage (NCBI taxonomy): Eukaryota > Viridiplantae > Streptophyta > Magnoliopsida > Santalales > Ximeniaceae > Malania > Malania oleifera. The sequence goes on along the minus strand of NC_080422.1, from coordinate 55,824,367 downwards.
TCAACAATTTAACCACCTAGTCGACCGAGCCAAATTTGTATACCAACTACCTGGTCAACCGAGGGTCCTCGGGAGGAATCCCAACGATCTGGTTGACCGAACCAGTCAGTTCAAAATGTTTCGGTCAACTGAACCTCAAAAAAATGGGAAATCGCCCACTTTCGGTTGACCAACCATTCAGTTCAAAAATTCCCTGGTCGACCAACCATATGAGATCTGGTCGACCAAAACTCTAGGGTTGCCCTGATTTTTACCGCAGTTAAACATTTTTTAAATAGGGTTAAAACATTTGAAATGTCATTAAACTTTCCTAATTATACCAAATAGGTCCCTAATAGTCATATCTCTTCCCATGTCTATATATATATGAGATCATTTGTGCAAATTAAGAAGAGATTAGCCACTTTGATTAGGAGAAATTCTCTGAAATTTTCAAATCCTATAATACTCATATCTAAGCCCCAACCACTCATACTTACCTTCTCTTATTGCTCAAACTCTCTGTAAGTTGATTGAGTGCTTGATTAGAAAGGTTTACTCTCCTTGTTCTGCTTTGTTGATACGATTTTATTGAGAGCTAAACCTAAGTATTCTTAGGGGACTTTGTTAATAAGTCTCTCCTAAGAAGACTTTTATTTGATCTTCTGAGGTTGTATATTCATTGCAATATCTTAAGAAGATCGTATAGTATTTTGGTTGCAAAATCTTTTCATAATCACTTTCAAATATCTATTATGGTCTTATATTGAAAAATATATTTGAAGAGATATTTGTTTATGAGACAGTGATCTTTGTTACAGTATTCATTCACTCATATATTAGCTGCTGAATACAAAGATTACACATCTTTTGCAAACCAAGCATATACATTATTTGATATTTACATGCTTGAGAAATCCTGCTGATTGATATATTTGAAACTTGACATCTTTGTGTGAACGTATTGGCTGAACATCTTGTGATACAAAGATTGTCGGATTGATACTCTCACGCACTTATTACACTGATAGTAAATATATATATATGAGAGTTGAAATATTGGACCACACTGAGCTTACATATTAAATCATATTGTGGTGTATGTAATTGCGCGTATTTGGGTACATATCTGCTTTACACGAAGCACAATCACTGTACCGATATCATTTGATTGCAAAATCTGTTGTATTTCCAAGCATGGACCTGAAGAGAGAGACTAGCCCTGGAATAGTCCCGAATTGGCTTAGACCCAGTTAGGAAAGCTAGGTACGCTATCCTGTTAAGGCGTCTAGGTTGAGGTCAGCCCCGCTAATTGACCTAGTTAAGGTTGAGGTCAGCCCTATGCTAATTGACCTGGTTGTAATCGGTGCCGCTCCACCCTTAAGTGAGCTATTAGTGGAATCCTCGGGCGTGTGAGCTAGAGGGGGGGATGTAGGCATAGTTGGCTGAACCCCGATAACATATTGTGTGTTTATTTACATTTCCGCACTTTATATTTACTGCACGTATATGTTATTGTGTGAATGATGCGCTTGATTTAAATTTTCACACATTACATTATTGGTGCATTTGGAATTGCATGGAAGGACCCTAGGTTGTTGTATATGGGTATTTCATTTAAACCTAGGAAAAAGTTTTTAAATTCCAATTCACCCCCCCCCCCTCTTGGGAATACACCAAAGCTAACACAAAGAATGTCTTTGGATAAGGAAGGCATAGGATTCAATGGAGTTGAAAATAAAAAGAAAAAGAACCTTTACATGGTTTACTTTGTAAAAGCTTCAAAAAATTATGCAATCACATCTTCAACTAATGCATATGAACACACTAAGTGTTTCTTATGTAAGGAGAAGGGACACATAAAATTTGAATGTCCATTCAAGAGAAAGAATGTTAAAACCAAAAAGGTGTGGAGAGTTAAAAATGAAACTAAAGAAAACTCAAAAAGACCTAAGAATGTTTGGGTACCAAAAATAACATCTTGAATCCCTTTTTGTAGGTATGTTTTAGGTCCACCCCATCAAAAGACAAATGGTACTTGGATAGTGGATGCTCAAGGCATATGACTGGAGACAAGCCCAAGTTCACCTTATAAACACTAAAGGATAATGGACATGTCACCTTCGGACACAATACTAAAGGTAGAATCATCGACATCGGGAAAGTCGGTAAGGAACCCTCCTTAGTAATTGATAATGTTTTATTGGTAGAAGGGATAAAACATAATCTGCTTAGCATTAGTCAACTAAGTTGAAAATAGGATATAGTTCCTCTGAGGGGGGTGAATTGGGTTTTTAAAAGATTTATGTTCTTTTAAAATGCTTTTGAATTATAACAATGAACACAACCCAAACACAATCACAAAATACGTGTAAAACAATCAATCCAAATCAACCACAATTAAAAGAAATAACCAAGCACTTGATTCTTGTAACAATAGCCCTGTAGTAATATGCAATGCTTGATGGATTTGTATAAGCCCTGTGTTAAAATTCATAATCACACTTCTTCCAAATATTCAGCTTTTAAATAAATTTTCAGTTTAATAAGTTTAGGATGATCAACCAACGTAGTCCCTTTCGGTTTCCGCAATCAATACTAATCAAACCAAAACAAATTATCTTGCAGTCTATTTAACAACCAAACACTTAAGAATTCAGAAATTATAAAGCATCCACGCAGTTTATAAAGTGTACTGAAAAGTAAGGAGTAGGGAAGAGAGAGAGGAACATAAGATTTTACGAGGTTCGACTCGGCTTATACCCAGCCTACGTCCTCACCTTTGGAAAACCACCAAAGGATTCACTAGGTCAGTTCCTTTACTAGACAGAACAACACTGTTTACAACACTCCTTCAATTAGGCTAGAGCCCACCTCTCCAAATGATATCCTCTCGCTTGGCACAATGATCCAACAATATTGAATCATCTATAAAAAGGAAACAAGTAAAGAAAGGTTTGTATACAATAGACACTCTCACAACAGAGCTTGTTAGTACAATTTCAGTACAAATATACTTCAATGTAAATCAATATAAAGAGATTGAAGCTCAATTGAATTAGATCACTGAATATATCTTCCTCGTATTGAAAGATTCAGACTTTGAAAGCTTAAATTCGAAGTTGGGATCAACAGCAATTCAGTAATGAACGTAGGATGAGCACAAGAGAGTTTGAGAGCTTTGAGAGTTCTTTGATTGCTAGAAAATTTCTTGATGTCTAAAATCATTATATTTGGGGCTATTTATAGATGTTCAAACGATAATTCTTTTCCCCCCAAGTTTACTTGGAGTAAACATCAAGTTTTCAAAAAGAGTAGAGCCCAAGAAATCCATTTAAAAAATCTTCTCATTGAGTTTTTTTTTTTTTTTTAAATTTATTCGAGTCGCAGTCACATGCCACG